>NC_064926.1:522251924-522569924 GCF_023897955.1 Schistocerca gregaria
TATAGTTTTATAGTTATTCAGTTGAAACTTGTCACATCTTTATGATTATAGCGGATCTCCCTTCTACTTAAATTTAAACATCCTAGCCTTATTTATTCGCCTTCTTAATCCATCTTGCTTACTTAATTTTTAAGACAAAAACCAGAAATCCACGAATTTCAACTAAAATTTTAATTTGTGAGATCCAGAATACTGTTTCTACTAAATTATTATGCAAAAGGAATATAAATATAAATTTTTAAGTTTATAGCTCTTTGCTGTTGCGCCAATGATTTTTACAGAAAAACGTCCAAATTTCGAAAGTGGTTAAAGTTATTAAACTGATATTCAACACATATTGATTTAGTATTACTTCTGACATGCTAGAAACGTTTCAGGCTATTTACTTGATTTTTAAAGTATTGTGCGACATTTATGACGTCAGCGGACTAGGCTGGCACACAATGGAAAGACTGATGAATTTTATAAGGCGTGAGTAGGCTACTTCCCTAAAATTAGTGCAAGTGTTTGTGACAGCAGTAACAGCCACAGACAGCAGAATCTTCTGTAATGACAAAGTGACTTCGTACATTCTGTTGCACACAGTTTACTCACTGCCATCCCCAAAGACCGTATCTTCTATGTCTTCATCATTGTAAAACAATCCTGTTGGCAGAATATCCGCAACTGAGCATTATAGCAGAGGTTGAAAATACCGCTACAGTTGTAAATTACTTTATTTTCACACGACCGGTTTCGGACTGTTATAAGCCCATCCTCAGCTATCGTAGGTGTGCTGTGGTCCCCGAGCGTGTACCAGGTGTGTTGAACTGTCTATGAGCGCAGAACACCACGCCTGGTACAAGCAGCGCTCGGGGACCACAGCACAGCTACGACACTTGAGGATGGGCTTATAACAGTCCGAAACTGGAAGTGTGAAAATATAGTAATTTAAAACTGAAGCAGTATTTTCAACCTCTGCTTCATGATTGTACTCATTATTGTGAGTTGTTAAAAGAATAACTCATTACCAGATTATGCATCTTATTGCGTTCAATATGTAACTTAGAGTTACATACTAACTTCTGCATTTATTTTAATCCTCACAGGTTCATTACGTTACCTATTATTGTGGCTGTGCTCTCTTGTAATGTTTGTGGTTCCTGGCTGGATGAGGAGAGGGTACTATGATAGGTGGTTGGCCGGTTTCCTCTCACTACAACACAAAATACACATATGAGGTGCGAGGCGGCGACTATTTCTGTGGAAGACTAGAGCACATTGCGATGTATTGAGGTGCAGAGATTGAGAGATTGAGCGACAGAGACAGCTCGATCGGCGGCTGCGGCCACATGCACATCAGGGGGTAGCCTCGGGTCATGTCTTGGCCTTCTCTTGTCATAGGTTTGCCTGGTTCAACGCCAGCTACACATGTTTCCGAGTGCGAAGGCGTACGCCAGCACATCTACAATTTACAATTTCATTATAACCATGTGATGATGTGCTGAATGTAACTGGTAATGCATAGACGAAACGCATGTCATTGAATTCCATATATACCTGTTTTTGTTGGAAACTACCACAAAAATATGGGCCCCAGCGCCGGCATGTGTGCCATACAAACAGATTCTAACACATTGAGTCTGGTTCGGATCCAACTTCCTGCCACAGCTACGCAAGGAGATTGTATGAGTGTTTTAGGAATTTGGAATTGAACCTACGGCCTGCAAGGTACAAACATACCATCTGACACATGCAGAATTCAGAAGAGTCCAGCAGTAAGGACAGTGATATTGAAACACTCGCTATATCACGCAGGGCTAACAGGTAATTAGGATTGTGCAAAGGGCCAAAGGAGTTGCGGTCGGATTCATTTCACAATTGCAATTTATTATCATTTAGTTCACAAATACACTTTTGAAAGAATTAAATTTGCTTCGTGACTGAAGGCCTCCACACTGATGCTTTAGAATAAGTTCAATTTTGAAAAGACATGACACACAGTTAAGTTTACGAATAAGATAATTCGTATACAAATGAGATCAGCATGCGGAGCGGCTGAGGCCACCATATTAAATCATCAAAATTCCAAATATACTATGATTATTACTGAAGGCAGAAAGCCACAGTGTTTTAAGATGATAACAGGGCTGATGACCCACAAGGTGCACAGAAACTGGTAAACAAACGCAATAAGATGGCTGAAGGCCGCAAGGTTGAATTCTGCAAATTAAGGACATATGTATTGCAAAAATCGGTAAAACAATACATTAAGTTTAAAAATTTCCTTTTTGCACCAACACCAACGGCGGAATGCCCACAATAACTTGTACAATCTTTCAGAGGAAATTACAACAACCTTTCAGGAGCAGAAGCTGATAATGTTTGAACTTGAAGGAAACTCTGAGAACATATTTCCAGGGCTGAAGGCCCACAATTAACCTTGCCAAGTTAAAAATATAAAATGCAGTTAAATTACAACAACATTAACGCTGGCGGAAGGATAATTAAGAGAACGGCACTCAGAAGTCTCCAGTGGCTCGGTCTGCCCTCGTTCACTTAGGCGAGACAGGTGGTGAGTCCAGCTACACTTAATTCGTGCGAACCCAACCAAGGGACACTCACGGACCAAACAATTAACCGCTTGCTTGCCACAACAGAGTACACGAGAATTCAAGACCCCCCCCCCCCAAAAAAAAAAAAAAAAAAAAAAAAAATTACAAGTATCACAATCCCCAAACAAACGCGTATGTGAACTGAGCTGCCAAAACTACACACCACGTTGGGTAGCAACATCAGGTGAGGAATAAACACTGCATAAAAACTACGTTAGCGGCCGTGTCAGGTAACCAGAACACTAACTGCCACGAGGCAGAAAATTCCGCTGCTGCACTCGACTATGGATAAATTAATTTAATCAATTTCATCTGACAGCGGCTATCTCGAGTACTTCATTCGTTGTTACTCACAGGAAATCCTCCACAACAGCAACGCCAGAACCAACAATTTAATGCTCAAAACCACTCAACTTTCACGTCCTGGGTCGGCAACGACAATGCTCGTACAGATCGGACAGCTCCAGACAGCCTCCGACACTGCGCAGAGACCGTCAGCGGGCCTGGTCGAGTACGCCGCACGGATATGTCCTTGGACCACTGACCGACCAACAATCCACCAGAACTTAGGCCCGGCTTAAGTGACGCGTGGTGGCAACGGTCGGGCGGGCGATGTCCACGCAGGGCTCACTGCTGCTGCAAGCCGGCGACTGGATGGCCCGGGCTGCGCTCCAGACGCGTTGCAACTGACTGCCAGGGTCCAACTCACGACCCGAACTGCCGCCGTGAACTCTCCTCCTAGCACGTTCAGACTCACTTCCCGACAGATGGCAGCCGGGAAGTAATAGCAGCTGAGCAAACATCCTATCAGAGGGGATATATCGATACGCGCTACTAGCGCCGATGACGGTGAGGCAAAACAGCAACTCAGTAACGCCAGTTGTAGGGGGCTTCAGTCCGGAACCGCGCTGCTGCTACGGTCGCAGGTTCGAATCCTGCTGTGGGCATGGATGTGTGTGATGTCCTTAGGTTAGTTAGGTTAAAATAGTTCTATGTCTAGGGAAGTGATGACCTCAGATGTTAAGTCCCATAGTGCTTAGAGCCATTTTTGAATAATGCCAGTAATTTAAATCAACGTGGTGAGGTATAAATACTTTAAAACAGCGTGTAACGTACCAAATGGTGCGACGGCAAGCCATGTACAGCTTAGATATAATCAGACAATGATGTCAGTATCTGTTCCACTATACTTCCTCTAATGGAAACTTTATCGCTAACAGAAATTAGTGTACGGGTTCAGTCGTAGTTGTATATTAGCAAAATACGTAGAATGATGTGAAAATTACGTACAGAATGGTAAAATATTGATGCTGGATGTTCACAACAACGAAGCGAAATTTCTAAGTAGTATAAGGTGTTTAATGGTAAGATTGTTGATGGTCGTGTCTGGGGGTGGACAAAAATACAAACAAATTAAATACTGTTGGGGCCAGGGATGCTAATTACGTTAAAATTCACGATGAAAATACGCAAAATTGAATGGGATTCGGTAAAAAATAATCAGGAAGAAGAACACAATTAAAATAATTCATAAATCTAGAGTGGCAGATCAATCCTTTTCGTCAGATCGAACATCTCGCGTTTCTGCTTCAATTAGATCCGATAATTGTGAATATGTTTAACTACAAGTCACGATTCAATGTACAAAACAAATAGGAGAGGCGGAGACGACCGCAGTTCTGAGTGTCATATGGATATCACTTGCTTGCGTGGCGCGGGAGCGCGTTTATTTACCTCGCATGGACGGCGGCAGTGGCGGCTGTCGGCGAGAGCTGTGAACCTGATAATCTATTCTCAATCTCTCTCTACTACTGAACATCAGTCGGATACACTTGCTACATCTTCGGTGAAGCCGAGACTACTAGTTATTCCCTAGATAAGTTAATTGGTGTGACACAAGCTATATGGCTGGAATAGCACATACGTCATTGCCCTCAAATCGCTCGCAAGTGTTAACTGCCTGTGCTCGGTGCGATTCTCTGTACTAGGGGGCCTTGCAGTTCAACTGCTTACGAGTTAAGACGAGCTTGTGAACAAGTGTTCACATAATGACACTCGCAATCCTTTCAGCGCGGCGCGAGTCGCCTCCCAATTTGATAATTTTAGGGATTACGTGAATAAGTTATGTGTAATTAAAAAGTGTCTGCAGACAGCAATGCCAGCTAAATTGGAGGCGAAATCAATTGTCATATGATTAGGTGTTGCTTCTCGTTTGGAAATTAGATAAGCAGTGCTGTGCCGATATTCACTAAGAATCTGAGCTGGCTATAAGTGATTAAATAGCTATCTAGCTACATTTAATTTGGAGCCATAGCTACTTTGCATGGAACGGTACAAGAAGATGGTGTTGTCTGCCAACACAGGCTGGAGTCACCCACGGTAACCCATGCTGCAGGACGAAATGCCAAGAAAATTGCTGACGTGACATCTTCGAATGGCAATCACATTGTCAGAAGTTAACGTGATGTCACAGAGTGATGATCGCATTGTTAGAACTTGTATACCTACTGTTTGGTATGACATGTGTACTAAAAACGAATCAAAGCTGTGACGTGATATGAGGTTTGTCTATGAGCGAAAATAGTTATTTTACGCATTATTAGCGAATTTCAACTTCAATGTCTTGCAGTAACAATTTCAGAACGAGGTGAGAGACGTGTAACCATTGCCATACGGACTTGCCGAGAAAGCTAATCTTCTGAAGTTGTTTCGTTTCGCGGGAGTTAGAGGGGCTACATACACAACGGTCATTATAAAATAGTTTTTCCCATGTAGCGCATATTGAGTCAAGGGAGAAAGACTGTGGACCATCAATCTAAAGTGTAAAAAAATAAAAAACGACTTTCTTTCTCGCATCATAAATAATATTTAAGCCGCGTCTTTGGTTTAGAAGAATGGGGTTAGCTGTTATCAAAGTTCGTTACTATTACTAGCTTTAGATGTACTTATCCGTGCAGAGTAAATTCGTTCTCATAACAAAAGCAGCATAATGTAGGGAAAGCTAGGTCAAATGGCTCTGAGCACTATGGGACTTAACTTCTGAGGTCATCAGTCTCCTAGAACTGAGAACTACTTAAACCTAACTAAGCTAAGGATATCACACACATCCATGCCCGAGGCAGGATTCGAACCTGTGACCGTAGCGGTCGCGCGGTTCCAGACTGTAGCGCCTAGAACCGCTCGGCCACCCCGGCCGGCAAAGCTAGGTTACAAAATGGTAAACACATTGATTTAGAGGCTTTCTTAATTCATTATATACTTAGAGCATAATAATATCTGCGCAATGTGACGTTGTAGGCAGACGAGCTGTTGAATAAAGTGTCTGTAAAGAAACATTGACAATTACTTCCTTCTGATGGGAGGAAAACTTTATTTTACGTATTAACCATTTGGAGTATATTGAAAGTTGGTAAAGAATAGCGTTGAGTTCTACTAGTAGGTGACTAGAGGCATTTAATACCTCATGTAAATTTCCATAGTTTACGTCAAGGCATCAGTTGGAACTATACAACAATAAAGTAATTTTAATGAACGAAAAATTCTGAAGAAGACAAGTTCAGAAAGCGATTTACACTCTACAATAGATCTGATTCTGTTTTGCCATTCCTGTCAAAATGAGTGTTCCCAACAGCAGTAGTTTTACTCTCGTGTTGTAGGCGAGCCCGTCGTCCCACTTGAAGGATACTCACCAGTATTTCGCTACTATATTTAACAAAGCGCTAGAGAACGACATCTTTGCCAGTGAGCTTGTAAGAAGGGAACGGTGATTCTAAACCGCAAAAACTTAAACAGTATCCTTAATTGGGACTGTGAAATTGCTGTCCCACATTCTGAGTAAGGACGAACTGATTTAGCTGTTAGGAAGATTTCGCTACCGTCACAACATCGAAATGTACTGTTACTTTCAAAATAAATTTGTGATCACAGCTAAGCAAAATACTGTCGAAGATTATGATACAGGATCTTATTAATACATTGATACAATTTTTTTCCATCTCCTTATATACCTACAGCACTAGAATAACGATAAATGTAGTGTGACGAGCTGTTCCAAAAGTAATCGGTCGAAACAAACACTCGCTATGCATGTCATCTGATCAGAAGCAAAATATTTTATATACTAACAATTTTAATTGCATCGAAAGGCAGTAAATGAGCTTCGAGTTCTAGAAGTAAGTGAGCTATAAGAATTTTATTGATTTTCGACGTTTTCCTCGAGGAATTACTACAAACTATACACCAGACATGACGCTTACACGAGGGACAAAGTTCGGAAGACGAATAAGTCGCGAATGTCGATGTCATAACCTTACTTTTGTGTATAGTCGAGTGAGATCTGTAAGATCCGTAGAATAGGCAGCAATTTTCTAAAGGACATTTCTGTACCTGTATATCTTTTAGACACTGGTTTCTCGGTAATGAATTTTTTCGTCGACACAAGGAACCGACACAGGGAACTAAGCGCCTCTTCCGCTATGTACATTTGACCGCTTTAAAAGTCTTGAGACATAGCACGTCTTTGATTTTGACAGTTACCTGTTTATGGGTACATGAAGAAATACTGAATGAAACGCTACTATGAATGGAATCTACGTGTTTCAGTACTTCGGATCATCGTATTAAAGCTGAGATGTATCCAATCCAAAGACAGGCACAATAATTCAAACGACTCACTCAAACGAGGTACCGTTTCTGTGAGTGATATTTCGTGTCGTTAGTGTCAACAGCGCCATAAGTCACGCTGTGTTAAGCCGGCAGTCGGTTGCGCAGCTTGTATACGTTCGGGCGGCAGTGTGGGATACAACGTCGCAGCCGCACGCGCAGCGGTGGACACTCCAGGCAGTCCTCCACGTCGGGTGACGCGCAGGTTGTCCCACCTTCCGGTCCTAACGATAGTATCTACGGGACCTGATAGTCTGATGTTAAATGGTCCCAGGCTACGCCACACGAAACGAAAAAGCGCGACTGCTACGTCGAATTGGTAAAATGATACATACCATGTCATCAAAAGTATCCGGACACCTGGCTGCAGATGACTTACAAGTTCGTGGCACCCTCCAGCGGTAATGCTGGAATTCAATATGGTGTTGGCCCATCCATAGTCTTGATGACAGCGTCCACTCTCGCAGGCATACGTTCAATCAGGTGCTGGAAGGTTTCTTGGTGAAAGGCAGTCAATTCTTCACGGAGTGCTGCACTGAGGAGAGGTATCGATGTCGGTTGGTGAGGCCTGGCACGAATTCGGCGTTCCAAAACATTCCAAAGGTGTTCTACAGGATCCAGGTTAGGACTCTGTGCAGGCCAGACCATTACAGCGATGTTACTGTTATGTAACAACTCCACCACAGGCCGTGCTTTATGAACTGGTGCTCGATCATGTTGAAAGTTGCAATCGCCATCCCCGAATTGTTCTTCAACAGTGGGAAGCAAGAAAGTGCTTAAAACATTAATGCATTCCTGTGCTGTGACAGTTCCACACAATACAACAAGGGGTGCAAGCCGCCCCCCCCCCCCCCCCCATGAAAAACCCGACCAAACCATAATACCACCGCCTCCGAATTTTACTGTTTTCACTACACACACTGGCATATGACGTTAACCGGGTATTTACCATACCCATATCCTGCCATCAGTTCGCCAAATTGTGAACCGTGATTCGTCACGGCATACAACGCTTTTCCATTGTTCAATTGTACAATGTTTACGTTCCTTCCACCAAGCGAGGCGTTGTTTGGCATTTACCTGCCTGAGGTGTTGCTTATGAGCAGCCGCTCGACCATCAAATGCAAGTTTTCTCACCTCCCGCCTGTCATACTAATTGCAGTAGATCCTGATGCAGTCTGGATTTCCTGTTAGATGGTCTGTGTGATGCCTGCCCTCTATACATTACGACCCTCTTCAAATGTCGGCGTTCTCTTGTCAGTCAACAGACTTGGTCTGTCTGGTACGCTTTTGTGTTGTATGTGTCCCTTCACGTATCAACTTCACCATAACATGGGAAAAAGTGAACCTAGGGATGTTTAGGAGTACGGAAATATCGCATATGGACGTATGACACAAGTGACACCCAATCACCTGACCACGTTCGAAATCCGTGAGTTCTGCGGAGCGCCCAATTCTGCTCTCTCACGATGTCTAATGAGTACTGAGGTCGCTGATATGGAGTACCTGGCAATAGATGGCTGCTCAATGCACTTAATACGAAAAACGTATGTTTTTGGAGGAGTCTGGATGCTTTTGATCACATAATGTATGTATGTATACGAGGGCTTGCTGAAAACCAATGGTGGACACTGTGGCCGAGGGGTTCTAGGGGGATTCTGCCTGGAACCACGCGACCGCTACGGTCGCAAGTTCGAATCCTGCCTCGGGCATGGATGTGTATGATGTCCTTAGGTTAGCTAGGTTGAAGTAGTTCTACGTTCTAGGGGCTGATGACCTCAGATGATAAGTGCCATAGGGCTCAGAGCCATTTGAACCAATTTTTGAAAACCAGTACTTCCAAAATTTTTAACGTGAAACTCTTAGCACGTTATCAACATTCTACACCTCTTACATTTTTATTCTTCGTGTCTACTTATTTGTTTCTCAACGAGAGCATCTTGTTGATGGCGTCGCTGAAGAATTTTGTCGGAGTTTCAACCTTGCCTCCGCTTGCACGCCTCATTACTACCGAAGTGACATACTCGAAGGTGTTCTTAAATTTCGGAAACAGATGAAAATCGGAAGGGGCCAAGTCGGAGCTGTATGCAGGATGATCGATGACAATGAACCCAAGTCGTTTCAGTGTTTTAGATGTCACAACGGTCATATGTGGCCTGGCATTGTCGCGCGATTCCGAAACTTGATTATAGATTGACGTTTCACACTTACTGTTGTAGAAACATTTCAGACTGCCGAGTTACACCCTACAATTCGGACCGTTCTTGAGGAAGAGAGGTGCAGATAGGTAGCCGTGAAGAATAAGATTGCAGAATGTTAATGTTTTTTTTTTTTAAGAAAAAAATTTATCACAGTTCACATAAAATCTGCTTTTCAGCACCCTCTCGTATATATGATGCTCTTAGGAGCATAGTGGTAATAACATCTCCATACGTAGCCAGCGTGTCACACTGTCCTGACAGGGTGCCAAATACAGTACATAATGACGCCAGTATCACCTGAATTGCGTGTCTCGACGTACACAGTCCCTCAGCTTATCAGCTTGTAACGTCAACCTGGCACAATAATAAACACTACATATAATGGTACCAGGATGACGCAAACAAACCCACAACTCGACAACTTGTAACGCGGCTGTGATCTGACCTAGACTTGATGATAAATAAATAGGAGAGATATTCTAACAACATGCGAACGTCATAGCTGTCGCGCTGGGCCTAGTGCGAAATAAGCACGCATTTGTCCATGACGTGCACAGCTTAAGGAGGACACCAATATCACCTCCCCCCCCCCCCCCCCCTCTGCCTTCCTCGGACACGTTTGCCATACAAGAGCGAGCAATGCATTTTCAGGTGGTAGAGGCCATCATTGAGAGAGAAGTTGCCGCCTGTGAGAGTAACGGCGTCCTCGACAGGCGAGTGCACCTGGCCCCGAGGTGGTATCCACAGCCACCACCTTGGCTGCAGCACCATAGCTTGTCAGTCAACGTATCTTCTCAAGCTTTACCTACAGTTTTAGAGTGCCATGGCATCTGTTCCAAGATGTATTTGAAATTTTAAAAGGGATTTCCTAGATAATATTCCCACTTAATTTGATTCCCCTTATGATTAAAGACCGAAAAAAATGGTTCATCGCCATAATATCGTGTAGGGCTCCAGTGAGCACACAGAAGTGGCACAACACGATTAATGTCTAAAGTAGTTCTAATCCGTAAGAGTACGTGGGGTGGAGATCTCCTCTGAACAACACGTTGCAAAGCATCGCAGATATGCCCAATAATGTTCATGTCTTGGGAGTTTTGTGGCCAGCGGAAGCGTTTAAACTCATAAGTGTCTTCCTGGAGACACTCTGTAGCAATTATGGACTTGTGGAGTGTCGCATTGTCCTGCTGGAACTGCCCAAGTCCGTCGGAGTGCACAGTGGACATAATGGATACAGACGATCAGACAGGGTGCTTACGTATATGTTTTTCTTGCATTGGCTCTTTGCGAGTGGCGGTATGCATTACGCTATAACCTTCATTCCTTGCATTTCCCTGGCACATACTGGCTCAGTGTCTTGCCTGGCTAATCTTTACGCTTCATCATGTGGTCCGACTTCTTCCAAAAAGTATGCCTGAGGTATCCGATGTCTTCGTGGTGCTGTCTGCTCTTCATAAGTTTCGAAACGTGCCTGTGGCATCGCATTCCTTTCTGGTGGCATTACTGGCTCAGAAGTTGTTAGAGATTCAGAGCTTGTACTATCGACATTGCTTCGCTCTTGTATGGTTCACAGCAGTTCGTATTTGAGTTTTTCGAACTGATTCTTCGTTTTCGCTTCTATTCTCACGATGCGAATATGGTACCTTTTGAGCAACGCTATCGTAATGCATTTCTGTAGCATACTATCGTCAAATATTTGTCATGCTGTGTCTGCTGCTTGGCGAGTAATTGCATTAACCTGTTTAGTTGTCTTTGTAATTTCTCTGTGAGTATCGTCCCGTAATGCTTTGTTCTCATGATGTAATGTTTTGACATCATCATGTAACGTTTTAATTTCAGCCTGAGTGTCGTCATGCAACGTTTTTATTTCGGTCTCGGTGTCATCGCGCAATGTCTGCACATACACCTGGATTTGGTCTATATCTCTTCGTAATTATTAAACTTTCGATCATATCTCGGGATTCTTTTTTGCCTCTTGCTTAATGTGACATAATCGTTCTTTGACCTCTATGTTTTTTTAAATTTTTTTTTAATTCGCGTTGTTGTTTCGTTGTTTGTGCATTCTGCTCATGCATCTGTTGTTGCAGTTGTTTCATCTGTTGTTGTATCTCTCTGTTTTGTATCGTTACGGTGCGCGTTAGTTGCTGGAGAATTTCTTACGAATTAACGTGTACTACTACCTCTTCTTCCAACGTGCTTCGCTCTGCATTTACATTCTTGTTTCTGTCCGCAAATGACTTCAGTGAAGCATGCGATGACATATTTCGACTTGCATTGCCTGTACTCGGTTGTGAGGGAGGTCGTATTACATGTACTATGGTTTCTACGTATTCAAGTCGTTCTCCATATTCTTGCATCTCTGCAAATATGTTGGTCGCCGCTTACAGCGCCTTGTTCTCAGTATTTACGTCCTGCTGCATATACTTTTCTATTTCTCGTGGCGTTGTGTCGTCTGTTGTCCTGTCCTGAGGTTCCCGTACGTTATCTTGCTGGGTGCCAATCTCAGTTCAATCTCTCTCATTCCCATCTTTGCAGTTTTAACTGACGCACCCTACTTCGTGTAATCATAAGACCTTACTCACTACATAGAAGTATTACGTTCAAACTATCTTAATGTTCCTAGTCCCCTTGACACAATAACAAGACTATATATCCGTCACTGACAAGTTGGGACAGAATCAACTTACGAGTATCAACACTGTACCTGCCACCTATATGCTTGTATGAAAAATTTAAAGCTAACAGAGGCATTACAGCTATACTATGGGGATACTGCATACATCTCTCCGTCCATTGCAGTTTAACTCCTTAAGGGTTAAGACGAGCCTGTGAACAAGCGTTCACACAATTACTCTCGCAATCGTCTCAGAATTGAAGGAGACTCCGTGCTCAAACAATCAACGATTTGCTGCAAGAGAAAGAGCGAATTCCTCCGTCAGTGATTTGCCTATATTAAAGCTCATGGCCACGAGCTTTCTTTCTGGCCAGTCAGAGCGTTCGTACTTGTTATAACTCTACCCACTAGAGTTTCTGTAGCCTATCAGAGGTATCATTTCTTTCATAGGCAGAGTTTAACTTATGCTACGTAATACTGAGAGAAGCAGATTCTTTCCACCCGGTTTTATAGGCACCTGGTCACAGTGAGTCACCAATGTTTTTAGTTGGATTTCTCCTGACGTTTATCTGCTATCTACAGCTGTGTTCTTGTAGAAAGGTTTTCCGAAGGGTCGTCATTAAAAGAAGGGGCAAGGGCGGCCTTTCCCAGCGGTCTGTGCAGTGGCTCCGATGTCTCACTGTGCCCGCTAGATGTCCCATTGTGAAGGTTGCTGCTGTCTTGAAATTTTCCTTCCCTCAGAACTGCGTCTCGTAGCTCGGATCTGGGAAATTACTTGCATGCAGTTACTAGTGTGATTGTTAGGGTATTATATTCATGAAATGCCGACTTGCTTATTCGATCTTCATATCAATAAGATTTGTAACTATGTCGTGTGACATACCGATTTAACAGGAATTGTTTCGAGAATTCAATGTAGGGTGTTTTATTTATTTGACACTGTACACCGTTAAGACAGCATGGAATAATTTACATTGTACTAGAGGGTGCTGCAGAGGGTAAAAATAGTAGAGAAACACAGGGGTTGGAATACATCTTGCAGATAAGTGAGGATGTACGTTGCAAGCGGTACTCTGAGACAAAGAGGTGAGCAGAGGAGAGGATTTCATGGCGGGCCGCATCAAACCAGTCAGAAGGCTGACGACTCATAAAGAAACTTGTGCAGTCTTCCGCCGTATCTAACACAGTGTTACAATCTTCGTTAGACCGATTTCATCCAATTTTAAAGGTGCTGCTGTTTGCCGTCTTCAGCTTGTGATTTGAACACATAAACCAGTAAAACAACGGTTAGTCCTACGGTGAAAACTTTTGTTCTGGAGTGTTTAAATCGCTCAAGATTAAGACCCAAACGGTTTTCTCAACAGAACCACGACCAACCAACGTTTCTTTCCATCATCGCCCATCTGAATAGCGATTTATTTCATTGTTCCCGTGCTCAGGGAGACCAGTTTTCATTTCCCTTCTTTTCTGCCTTCCTTTCCTTTAGATAATCCCCGACTCTGCTCCAAGATATTCTTGTATGACAGTAGTTTCCTTGTGAGACTGTTTTCAAAACGGGAGCAGCCGTCACGCGGTCATTGTAGAAGGTGCACTTTTGGGTTGAATGAAGTGGAGACTGCAACTGTCAGTATCCCATTTATTATCTGGCATTCCTGTGTTTTGTCCACTGCTATTTGTTTCGGGGTTATGGCCACTTAAGTATTTGCAGCGGACTTGGTGTACGTAATTCTTCGTTTAAAATTGTTGCTAGTGTCCAAAGCAGAGCCAAAGACTCTTAATTTATTACAATGAGTAACAACTTGACCGTGGCAAATTGTAACTTAGTTCACAAATTTATAGAATAAAAGTATGTGGTAGAATACATTCGAAATTGACACTAAAGGGAAAAAAATCTCAACGCTAAGAAATAATTATGTACAGTAACGAAATTTCTGGAACACGTTTGTCTAAGTAAGATCGTTAATGTAAGTGCGAGAAAAGCCACTGCAGATGTGATATGCTGGTACATTAATAACAGCTGTAAGCGCCAGAATGTTAATGCAAACACGTAAATGTGCATTCATTGTGTTCTACAGGTGGCTGATGTCAGTTTCTCGAATGGAGTGCCATGTTTAGAGCACTTGGTCGGTCGATACAGGGACGGTTAATGCTGCTTTGGGATAACGTTGGAGACGTTGTCCAGTGGTGTCCTATATGTGTTCGATTGGAGATAAATCTGGTGACCGAGCAGATCAAGGCAACACGGCGACACTCTGTAGACCATGTTCTGTTACAACAGTGGTATGTGGTCGAGAGTTACCCTGTTGGAAAACCCACGTGGAGTGCTACTCATGAATGGCAGCACAATAGTTCGAATCACGTAGGGGACGATTTGAAGTGGAATGATCATATAAAATTAATTGTTGGTAAGGCGGGTGCCAGGTTGAGATTCATTGGGAGAGTCCTTAGAAAATGTAGTCCATCAACAAAGGAGGTGGCATACAAAACACTCGTTCGACCTATACTTGAGTATTGCTCATCAGTGTGGGATCCGTACCAGATCGGGTTGACGGAGGAGATAGAGAAGATCCAAAGAGGAGCGGCGCATTTCGTCACAGGGTTATTTGGTAACCGTGATAGCGTTACGGAGATCTTTAGTAAACTCAAGTGGCAGACTCTGCAAGAGAGGCGCTCTGCATCGCGGTGTAGCTTGCTCACAAGGTTTCGAAAGGGTGCGTTTCTGGGTGAGGTATCGAATAAATTGCTTCCCCCTACTCATACCTCCCGAGGAGATCACGAATGTAAAATTAGAGAGATTCGAGCGCGCACGGAGGCTTTCAGACAGTCGTTCTTCCCACGAACCATACGCTACTGGAACAGGAAAGGGAGGTAATGACAGTGGCACGTAAAGTGCCCTCCGCCACCCAGCGTTGGGTGGCTTGCGGAGTATAAATGTAGATGTAGATGTATATCACCAGACTGGCGTACAATTTGCAGTCAGCGTTCGTTGTATAACCACGCGAGTGCTCCTGCTGTTAACGAAAACGCGCCCCCAGACAACAGCTCCAGATCTAGGTGCATTGTGTGTAACATGCAGACGGGTTGGTTGGAGGCCCTCAGTTGGACTCCTCCTGACCACATCGCTGGTATGGAAGCCCAACCAGCTTCCTTCAGAAAACACAACAACACTCGATTCATCCTCAAATTTGCTTCCATTTGACACCACTGATGTCATAAATGGAGGTGTCTGGGGTCAGTGGAATGCAGGCCACTGGGCCTTTATCTCGGAGTTGTCCTTGAAGTAAGCGATTTTAACTGTTCGTTGTGTAACCGTGGTGCCAATTGCTGCCCAAATTGCTGTTACAGATCCAGTATGGTGCGCCAAAGCCATACGCCGAACACGATGATCTTCCCTCTCGGTTGTGTCACATGATCTTCTTATAAATCGTAGTGACCGTCGCCATGGTCATGTACAGTGGCTACATTCCTGTCAAGTCTTCCTGCTGCATCGCAGCCCTGTCTGCTGATAATGTCGTCTTTATCACCTAAAAGGCATTCTAACATGAACTCACCAGGTCCAATATCATTGGCAATTAACGCTCACGACCGTTTGAGCATGTATTTAAAGCAAACCTGACTTACATCACAATGGCACTACTAGCGCCAGATTAATTCCACTTACGTGACATTTCAATAGATGTCACTGGTTGCGTTATGCTGCACAGCTCCTTCTTGGTGCTGTGATTTTTTTTTGTGTCACTGTATTTCATTATACGTGGAGAACTGACATTTTTGTGGCTCACAAGAAAATTTTTCAGTTCAAATTGGAGAATGATAAATAAAGAAGACCTGTTTTGAGTTACAGTGCTGTTGTTAGTGAAACTGCTGGTGATACTATTGTTGGTATCACAATCGTATCTCACTATGGAGATGTTGTTGTCCTCCTAGGCTCATGTGGTTTCTATTGCTTACTTTCTGAGTGTTGATATTGGAGAGCGAAATTAATCATGATAAGATGAAGCTGAAAGTAAATAAAGGGAAAAATAATTAGCAGGGTGACTGTCGATGGTGAGAGGAGGAGAAAGAGGGAAACTAATGTATTCTTCAAGAAGAGACAAGGACGTTTTTAATGCAGATGCGGCATTTGAGGAAAACAATTTAACAAAGGCGATTAAGTACATACAAACAAAGGAACAGATCTGAAGTGGTGAGGCAATGCGATACGGAGGTGATAATGAGTTAAGGTATAATAGAATGTAATGAATGAAACAAAATGCCTATCCGCAACTGAGAACAAAAGCAAAGCTTCATTAAATTTGAAAAGATCTAACAGGAATCTTATTTGCAATGAGAATAGGAGTATGTGTCATTAAAAAATCAGTATATCCTAGATGCCAAATACATATGTGACAACGAATCTCGGATACGAAATGATTTTGTGACTTGCTGCGCTGCATACAATAATGGGTATCTTCAAGGAACACAAATCACACACAGCCAGAAACAATTTCAGAATACAGAAGGTAACGAGCAGGAGAGACACTACAGTTCAAAATCATCTCTGGGTGGTCAATAAAGCTGCCGAGGCAATGTGTACGATCCTTGTTTCTCTCACGACAGCCACGATGTCGTGCCATCTATATGCCCTTGAGCAGTCACTAAAGGAGTGATTCAGAACCAAGTAAGGTATGACCTCCGCTACTTTTTGTAGTAACCATAATTGCAGGTTTCGCTTTCTGTCTGCCTTCTCTCAACTGCAGCGTTAATAGACATTTCTGCGCCTCCTACTGACATTCCTACCACTTCTTTTGCTGCTGCATCTGTGGCTCAAGGTGTAGCATTTGCACAGTTACTGAGAACAGGAAAAGAAAGATATTTTTATTGGGCTTGTCAATTTTAACCCTTCGCAAGCTCACCCATATGTAGGAGAACTCTCTCCTCTTTGCAGTGCAATTGGTTTCGATTCGCTGAACATTGACGGTTTCAGATTCTCTTACATCGAACAGTTTTAAATGTTCTTGCCTATCTGACAAACTCCACTCTCATTAAATTTCAAAAGGAGATTAAGATGTTGTATAGTCTGCACACAAAACGAAGATTCATTTCTCACATATTTTTATTAATGGGTGAGGAGTTCTTTTTTTCACAAATGGAAATATACGTGGAATGCTAGCGTTGTTTCATGAAGCAATGGTCGCGTTATAATTTGTCATTAGAAGGTGCAACGAGGCTGATTTCACTAGGTGTCATAAGTACCAGAACTGAACAGACAGATGTTACTTTCGTTTTCACATTTTCCCGCTGCATCGTCAGTAATTAGGGATAGCCTCACCGCCCCTCCATCCGTCAGATAATGTGGTGATAAAGCCGCCTGTCTTCTACACGGTGATCCCATATTCCACGGACAAAATTTTGTAACTGCTTCTGGAATGTCATCTGAATATTTTAGTAGAGGTGTCGCGGTCTCTAGTGACTCTTACAGAGTTACAGTTCGTTTGATTTCCTTTCCATATTCATTTTCATATCTGTATTGCACTGAATGCTTTTTCGCAGTAGATCAGAAGTCGACGGTATGAAACGTGTGTCTTGTTTAGAAAGAAACTTGATCTGTTCACTAAGAATACCTGCTGCCCACAACAGTACTTTGCACTTTACTGTTCGCCCGCAAGCTAGCTTACATTCAGTATTTCTCGGATTTGTTTTGGGTTTGTTTTATGACAGCATTTGTTTCCTGCACACACTGTGGAACTGGTTCAAGCTGTTCATGACGGCCTATCTTGACAGGTTCTCCACCGTAACTCTCCATCGGTTTCGTTTCCACTCATTCGGGGTCTAAAACAAGTCTGTGTGCTAGTCCCAGGGCTCTTTGCTGCGTCTATGGCTGTCAAGCTGTATGGATCATCTGCAGAAAACCAAAGCATGGAGATTAAGTATCGTTTTGAGGGAGTTCTCTTCAGTGTGACAAGACTTTGTTGGCAAAGGCGACCCAGGTTACGCGGGTGAAAGAATTATGCAGTATGCCGATGATACGCCATCTACTGCTGTAACACCGGTCGAGTTAAAATAGTCAGTCAATTGCTTCAAAACGGCATGTAATCACCTTGGTCTTACCGTCAACGCGGAAGAAACGAAGTTACTCGCCCCACCTGCCCTAAGAGTAACTCCATCCTAGACACAGCACAGGAGCGGACTGATCACTTTTCATGTCTTGGAAGCATCTTGTCTGAACGGTGTACCTGCGAAAAGTGTGTTGATAAGAGAATTGGGGCTGCCCATGCAGCGTTAGGACTGTTAATACACAGTCTTCATGAGTAAAGACCTCAAGCTGTGCACCAGACTCATGATGTACAGAGGTGACGTCATATCCACGCTCCTGAATGGCTGTGAAACTTGGACACACTATTATAGTGACATAAAAAGCTCGAGCGCTTCTACAAAAAAAGTCAGAATCTTGGACATTAAGTGGGAGAATCACGTGACCAACATTACGACTCTCGAGGAAGTGATTCTAAACAGCATTGAGACAATCATCATCACTCATAATCTGAGATGGTTAGTCCACGTTTATAGCCTGGATGATACACGGTTCGCCAACAAACACTTCATGGGGAGCCCTGCTCTAGCAATAGACTTCATCGAGCCCCTCTCAAGCGCTTTAACGACCATCTAAAGTACATCATGAAGATGACTGGCACAAACAAATATGGAAAGAATGTGCTCTGGACCGCTTACTGAGGAGCAACATTACATGCATCTCTATCAACTTGGTTGAAAAAGAACGCCGCAGACATGAAGAGACCAAGAGACAAGCAGGAAAGCTCCGTCAATTACAATTCCGCCGTAATCTAACAATGGTTGCCGTTGGTAGGGATGCTTGCGTGCCTCAACGATACACATAGCCGTTCAATAGGTGCTACCACAGCGGAGGGGTATCTGTTGAGAGGTCAGACAAACGTGTGGTTCCTGGAGAGGGGCAGCAGCCTATTTAGTAGTTGCAGGGGTAACAGTCTGGATGTGTGACTGATCTGGCCTTGTAACAGTAACCAAAATGGCCTTGCTCTTCTGGTACTGCGAACGGCTGAAAGCAAGGGAAAACTAAGGCCCCAATTGTACCCGAGGGCAACCAGCTATGCTGTATGATTAAATGATGATGGCGTCCTCTCGGGTAAAATATTCCGAAGGTAAAATAGTCCCCTATTCCATCTCCGGGCGAGGACTACTCAAGAGGACGTTATCAGGAGAATGAAAACTGGCATTCTACGGATCGGAGCGTGGAATGTAAGATCCCTTAATCGGGCAGGTAGGTAGGAAAATTTAAAAAGGGAGATGGATAGGTTAAAGTTAGAAATAACAGGAATTAGTGAAGTTCGCTGGCACGAGCAACAAGACTTTTGATCAGGTGAATACAGCGTTATAAATACAAAATCAAATAGGGGTAATGCAGGAGTAGGTATAATAATGAATAAAAAAACTGCGGGTAAGCTACTACAAACAGCATAGTGAAAGCATTATTGTGGCCAAGATAGACACGAAGCCCACACCTACTACAGTAGTACAAGTTTATATGCCAACTAGCTCCACAGATGAAGAAATTAATGAAATGTATGATGAGATAGAAGAAATTATTCAGACAGTGAAGGGAGACGAAAATTTAATAGTCATGGGTGATTGGAATTCAAGAGTAGGGAAAGGGAGAGAAGGAAACATAGTACGTGCATATGGATTGGGGCTAAGAAATGAAAGAGGAAGCCGCCTGGTAGAATTTTGCACAGAGCATAACTTAAACATAGCTAACACTTGGTTCAAGAATCATGAAAGAAGGTTGTATACATGGAAGAGACCTGGAGATACCAGAAGGCATCAGATAGATTATATAATGGTAAGACAGAGATTTAGGAACCAGGTCTTAAATTGTAAGACATTTCCAGGGGCAGATGTGGACTCTGACCACAATCTATTGGTCATAAACTGTAGATTAAAGCTGAAGAAACTACAAAAAGTTAGGAATTTAAGGAGATGGGACCTGGATAAACTGAAAGAACCAGAGATTGTACAGAGTTTCAGGGAGAGCATAAGGGAACAATTGACAGGAATGGAGGAAAGAAATATAGTAGAAGAAGAATGGGTAGCTCTGAGGAATGAAATAGTGAATGCAGCAGAGGATCAAATAGGTAAAAAGACGAGGGCTAGTAGAAACCCTTGGGTAACAGAAGAAATATTGAATTTGGGTGATGAAAGGAAAAATATAAAAATGCAGTAAGTGAAGCAGGCAAAAAAGGTGTGCGAACGTCTCAAAAATGATCTCGACAGGAAGTGCAAAATGGCTAAGCAGGGATGGCTAGAGGACAAATGTAAGAATGTAGAGGCTTATCTCACCAGGGGTAATATAGATACTGCCTACAGGAAAATTAAAGAGACCTTTGGAGAAAAGAGAACCAGTTCTATGAATATCAAGACCTTTGATGGAAACCCAGTTCTAAGCAAAGAAGGTGGAAAGAGTATATAGAGGGTCTATACAAGGGCGATGTACTTGAGGACAATATTATAGGAATGGAAGAGGATGTGGATGAAGATGAAATGGGAGATACGATACTGCGTGAAGAGTTTGACAGCGCACTGTAAGACCTGAGTCTAAACAAGGCCTCGGGAGTAGACAACATTCCGTTAGAACTACTGACAGCATTGGGGGAGCCAGTCCTGACAAAACTCTACCATCTGGTGAGCAAGATGTATGAGACAGGCGAAATACCCTCAGACTTCAAGCGGAATATAATAATTCCAATCCCAAAGAAAGCAGGTGTTGACAGATGTGAAATTTACGGAACTCTCAGTTTAATAAGTCATAGCTGCAAAATACTAACGCGAATTCTTTACAGACGAATGGAAAAAGTGATAGAAGCCGACCTCTGGGGAGATCGGTTTGGAATCCGTAGAAATATTGGAACACGTGAGGCAATACTGACCCTACGACTTATCTTAGAAGATAGATTAAGGAAAGGTAAACCTACGTTTCTAGCGAAAGGCTATTTGCAATTTGTACAGAAAGAAGATGGCAGTTATAAGAGTCGAGGGGCATGAAAGGGAGGCAGTGGTTGGGAAGGGAGTGAGACAGGGTTGTAGCCTATCACCGATATTATTCAATCTTTCTACTGAGCGAGTAGTAAAGGAAACAAAAGAAAAATTCGGAGTAGGAATTAAAATCCATGGAGAAGATATAAAAAAAATAGAGGTTCGCTGATGACATTGTAATTCTGTCAGATACACCAAAGGACTTGGAAGAGTAGTTGAACGGAATGGACAGTGTCTTGAAAGGAGGATGTAGGATGAACATCAACAAAAGCAAAACAAGGATAATGGGATGTAGTCGAATTAAGTCGGGTGATGATGAGGGAATTAGATTAGGAAATGAGACACTTTAAGTAGTCAAGGAATTTTGCTATTTGGGGAGCAAAATAACTAATGATGGTCGAAGTAGAAAGGATATAAAATGTAGACTGGCAATGGCAAGGAAAGCATTTCTGAAGAAGAAAAATTTGTTAACATCGAGTATTGATTTGTGTGTGAGGAAATCATTTCTGAAAGTATTTGTATGGAGTGTAGCCATGTATGGAAGCGAAAAGTGGACGATAAATAGTTTAGACAAGAAGAGAATAGAAGCTTTCGAAATGTGGTGCTACAGAAGAGTGCTGAAGATTAGATGGGTAGATCACATAACTAATGAGAAGGTCTTGAATAGAATTGGTGAGAAGAGGAGCTTTTGGCACAACTTGACTAGAAGAAGGGATCGGTTGGTTGGACATGTTCTGAGACATCGAGGGATCTGCAATTTAGTATTGGAGGGCAGCATGGAGGGTAAAAATAGTAGAGGGAGACCAAGAGATGAATACAATAAGCAGATTCTGACGGATGTAGGCTGTAGTAGGTACTGGGAGATGAAGAAGCTTGCACAGGATAGAGTAGCATGGAGAGCTGCATCAAACCAGTCTCAGGACTGAAGACCACAACAACAACCAACCATTTAGTGTAACTGGTGTGGTCGCATGTTTTATTCAAGGATCGGTCTGCTCAGTCACCGGAAACACGTCTGTAAGTTGAGCTGAAATTCTTATTCAACGTAGGAAGAAGGTGTGCATACGCAGAATCGAGCTACAGATAGATGTTCAAGTGGCCAGTTGGCTCACACGGACGGTTAGGGAATGCAGCGAAAGAGCAGCACAGCGACACTACACTGGACCCAAAAGCTGCGACATCGTCGCGAAGAAACACAGTGACCCGTATATGTAATAAGCTTCTTTAATTTACGTCTATGGTCACAATCGTTTTTGTTTAACAGATTGCCGGTTTCGGTCTTTAATGACCATCATCAGATCTGTTCCATTAGGACTTTGTTTTTCTGGAACAGATCTGATGATGCTTATTAAAGACCGAAACTGGTAATCTCTTAAACAAAAAATATTGTGGCCATAGACGTAAATTAAAGAAACTTAGTACACTGGACCATTCCTGCAGCGACAGCTGCCTCAATTGCAATAGGTTTTCATATGTACATATGAACCTACGAGAAATCAGATACTTCCACGTTAGAATGGAAGACAATAGCGTTTTACAGGCTTTTCAATGTTGAGAAGCTAATTTTGGAGCAGCAAAGACAAATACGTAGCAAACGGAGTAAATCATAATTACATTATTACTCTCCAATGAGCCACCGAACGACACATGTCCCTAATACGAAAATACCCAGAAAATATTCCTGAAAGATTTTCGAAATTTTGTCGATGGGAATTTGTGTGCATCCTGCATATGCGTAAGTTCTGGGCAAGCTTAGGAGGGTACGGCGCACTCGGTGGTATGCTAGAGGAACAGACTAAGTACCTTGCCCTTTGCTCATCGTCATCAACATCGTCATCATCATCACCACCATCATAATGAGCAACAACAAAATAAAAACAATATAATACTGTATACCCAGTCATCACAGTCACGTATTCGAACCAGTTTAAACGCAACATTTTGGCGCCGTAATCAGGCTTAAATAATTTACCCCAGTATGAAGGAAACACATTTTATAAGTGTTTCTAGTGCGCTTGAGGGAAGTAATATTTAATTTTTTTACGAGTATCTATGTAAAACAGCGATGCATGAACTTTGTAACTATTAGCGAGATAAAAAATACATAAATATAATAACATTAGTATCTTATCCATCGTCGATTTTTCATGCTTTCCCAACGGGTCTGTTGCAAATACGCTTCCCGGGTTTGTCGCCGGATCGCATTGTGTAATTCGCACAATATCTCATCGATGCAGCTGCTCGACATCATGATAGTTGATGCTGTCACAGCGATCCGGCGGCAAGATCAAGAAGCGTAGTTGCACCTTATGCATCCTCAGCAACTGTAGCTACATGTAACATGTAACGAAATAATAAGACGTCAGTTGAATAAAAGAGATTTAATTTTTTATGCAACATGTTGCTTATTATTTCGTTAAACTTAATAATGTTAAAGTGCTATAAAAATTCGTTTGCTAGTGTGGAAAGCTCTCTTGTTCTCTTACGTTCTTGTTCTCTTATTCTCTAATGCTACTATCTATGTTATCATTTCCAGTACGAGTTGTAGCCGTGCTGTGATAATTCATGTGAATTGGTTCACACTAAAAAAAAATTGTGCCTGTACGTTATTTAACCCTCCATTTAACGAAAATTGTAGTAAACAAGATTCACGAGAACGGAAATGAAATATAATGACGGAAAAAATCGCTACAACAAAAATAATTAATGTAGAGTAATGCGATTTCGGGAATATATTTGTCTAGATAACATATTTAAGTGATTAACATTGCAAGATCATAGGTTAAAGCAAACGCGAGACAAGCCATTGTCAATATAAATGCTGGAAGGTACATTAATAAGCTGATTAACTGTCGGAATGTTGAATGCAACCATAAAAACGCGCATGCATTCATTGTTTTGTACAGGTGACGGATGTCAGTTTGCTGGATAGAGTTTCATGCCTGTTCCACTGGATCTGTCAATGCAGGGCGGTTAATGCTGGTTGTGGTGACGCTTGAGTTGTCCTCCGACGATGCCCCAGATGTGTCAAATCTGGTAATCGAGTAGGCCAGTACAACACGTCGACACTTCGTAGATATTTCTGGTTTCAACACCGGTAAATGGGTGAGCACTGTCGTGTTTGAAAATAATCCATGGAGTGCTGTTCATAAATCACCAGACTGAAGTACAAATTTGCAGTCACGGTACCTGGAAGAATCACAAGATTGTTCCTGCTATCATACAAAATTACGCCCCAGACCATAACTCTAGGTGTAGCTAAAGTGTGTCTAGCATGCAGACAGACTGGTGGCAGTCCCTCAATTGGGCTCCTACTAACTAGAACACGAACATCACTGACACTGAGACAGAATGAGGTTTCATCAGGAAACACAACAGGCCTCGACTCCGTCCTCCATTGAGCTCTCGCCTGACACCGCTGAAGTCGCAAATGGCGGTGGTTTGGGAGTCAGTGGAATGCAGGCTACAGGGCGCTTGCCTCGCAGCTGTCCTTGACGTAACCGATTTGTAAGAGTTCTTTGTGTCACTGTGGTGTTAGCTGCTGCTCAGATTGCAGGTACAGGTGCAATATTTGTCTCAGAGCCATATGTCGAACACGATGGTCTTCCCTCTCGGTAACGGCACGTGGCCTTCTGGAGCGCGGTCATCTTGCGACCATACATTCTCGTG
Organism: Schistocerca gregaria; assembly: GCF_023897955.1. Taxonomy (NCBI): domain Eukaryota; kingdom Metazoa; phylum Arthropoda; class Insecta; order Orthoptera; family Acrididae; genus Schistocerca; species Schistocerca gregaria. The sequence goes on from NC_064926.1 coordinate 522,276,713, forward strand.
ACCATCGCTGCCAGCAGCGATATAAAGTGGCTACATTCCTGCCACGTCTTTCTGCAGTATCGCAGAAGGAGCACCCATTTCCTCGTAGAGCTTTTAAAGGATCTCGTTGAAAAAAAAGTTCAAAAAATGGTCCTGAGCACTATGGAGCTTAACTTCTGAGGTTATCAGTCGCCTAGAACTTCTAATTAAACCTAACTAACCTAAGGACATCACAAACATCCATGCCCGAGGCAGGATTCGAACCTGGGACCGCAGCGGTCGCTTGGTTCCAGACTGTAGCGCCTAGAACCTCATGGCCACTCCGGGCGTCCAAAAAATGTTCAAATGTGTGTGAAATCTTATGGGACTTAATTGCTAAGATTATCAGTCTCTAAGCTTACACATTATTTAACCTAAATTATCCTAAGGACAAACACACACACACCCATGCCCGAGGGGGGACTCGAACCTCCAACGGGACCAGCCGCCAGTCCAGATCTCGTTGAAACTCAGTGAGATGTTGATAATGGAGTCTTTGCCTCCTTCAAGGCATTCACGACTATCGTCAACTCTAACAGGTAGCTAACGTTCATGATTGTTACAGCGTGCATTTATAACAAACCTGATTTGCATCCTAATAGTGGCGCTAGTAGCTTGTGCGACTGGTGCAAAATCTGGATAGACATAAGCTCTCACATGTAGAAACAGGCCTATCAGCTATCTTTTATGTCGGACAACTCCTTTTTCCGTAAGTGTATTTAAATTCGGAAGCTTTGGCGTTGGGTTCGCTATTTTTAAACGCCATTTTGTGTATGACTACAATTTTATAGTAACGTTTGTTGTAACACAAAATCATATTTATTTTACGATGGCTTACAAATATTCAGGATAAGATTTTCCGTTCGGAAAATATCATCTCTGACCGCGGAACAAAAGGAAAATGGCAGGCGAATCATTCTAGTGGTGGTGGTGGTTAGTTTTTAACGTCCCGTCGACAACGAGGTCATTAGAGACGGAGCGCAAGCTCGGGTTAGGGAAGGATTGGGAAGGAAATCGGCCGTGCCCTTTTCAAAGGAACCATCCCGGCATTTGCCTGAAACGGTTTAGGGAAATCACGGAAAACCTAAATCAGGATGGCCGGAGACGGGATTGAACCGTCGTTCTCCCGAATGCGAATCCAGTGTGCTAACCACTGCGCCACCTCGCTCGGTGAATCATTCTAGAAGCAAACTGTGTGCCATAGCTATTTTCCGACTTCTTGACTGTCATGCAAATTAATTATGATACAACAAAGGGAAATAATATGTGTCTGGCCCCAGGTCTTATAACGTTGCCGCCAAACACAGATTTTTGATAGATGATTTAAGGAAGTTCAAAATGTAAGGTTACTGGATTTGACAGCTAAACTCAAGTCTTATTTCAAAATAATATGCGATAACATTAGAACTTGAAACGTAAGCTGTGTAAGTGGCGCCAACTACAAAAGTATGCATAAAACTGCGAGCCTCAAGATTATAAATAAAGAAATAAAATGGACTGACATTTAAGGTTTCTCGTCACCGGGAACCGAGATTTGCGGCTCACCAGGTTGACAACTAGTTTAGCATAAACCACTACAAAAAAAGATCCAAACCTTAAAGTGCGCTGTGTGTTGATAGGGTGGGTGGCTGTTAATGGAAAACGGTCATAAGTGGCCAACGTATGGATTCACCTGATGCGTTCAAGGGAACCCCGCCCACCTCTAGATATGGTGGGGATCCTCATGGAACAAGATCACTGTCCTCCAAATACCCGGTTTTCTGGCGTAACCATATGTGCCGGAACGAAGACGAAGGTCACAAGACCAGAGAAAGCGGTGAAACGACGTCGGCCAATCAGGACCGCGCCTTGGAAGGAGCGACACTTGCAAATAGTGAATATAAGCGCCGTTCCTGCCATCCTCGGCCGGACATTGGTGGACAGGATTCGCAGAGCAGCATTAGTGATGTGTGTCAACTTGAATGAACATTCCAATAGCCAAGGACACTGAATTACACACACCAACTTGCATCACCTCGGTTCCAAGAGTTCCAGAACCTGTACAGATTGGAATAGAGATCAACATAAACATCATTTCTGACCCTTCTATTGCTCTTGAAAACCACACATTACATGTTGTACCAGCATAAAGGGAGACCTTGAGACGTCGTGGTCCAGATTGCTGCACACACCGGTACCTCTAATACCCTCTTGCATTGATGTGTGCCTGTATTCGTCGTGGCATACTATCCACAAGTTTATCAAGGCACTGTTCTTCCAGACTGTCCCCCCTTCTCAACGCCGATTCGGCGTAGGTCCGTCAGAGCGGTTGGAGGGTCACGTCGTCCATAAACAGCCCTTTTCAATCTACCCTAGTCATGTTCGACAGGGTTCATGTCTGGAGAATATGCAGGCCACTCTAGTCGAGCGATGTCATTATCCTGAAGGAAGTCATTCACAAGATGTGCACGATGGGGTGCGAATTGTCGTCCATGGAAACGAATGCCGATATGGTTGCACCGTCGTTCGGAGGATGCCATTCACGTAGCTTACAGTCTTTACGGCACCCTCCATGACCACCAGCGGCTTACGTCGGCCACACATAATGCGATCCCAAAACAGCAGGGAACCTCCACCTTACTACACTCGCCTGTCAGTGGGTCTAAGGCGTTGAGCCTGACCAGGTTGCCTCCAAACATGTCTCCGACGATTGTCTGGTCGAAGGCATATGCGACACTGATCGGTCAAGAGAACGTGATTCCAATCCTGAGTGGTCCATTCGGCATGTTGTCGGGCCCATATGTACCGTGCTGCAGGGTGTCGTGGTTGCAAAGATGAACCTCGCCATGGACATCGGGAATGAAGTTGTGCATCATGCAGCTTGTTGCGCACAGTCGTAACACGACGTCCTGTGGCTTCACGAAAAGCATTATTCAACATGGTGGCGTTGCTGTCGGGGATTCCTCCGAGCCATAATCCGTAGTTAGCGGTCTTCCACTGCAGTAGTAGCCCTTGGGTGGCCTGAGCCAGGCATGTCATCGACGGTTCCTGTCTCATGTCCTTCATGTCCGAACAACAACGCTTTGGTTCACCCCGAGACGCCTGCACACTTCCACTTGTTGAGAACCTTTCCTGGCACAAAGTAACAACGCAGACGCGATCAAAACGCGGTATTGACCGTCTAGGCATGGTTGAACTATAGACAACACGAGCCGTGTACGTCCTTCCTGGTGGACTGACTGGAACTGATCGGCTATCGGACCCCCTCCTTCTAATCGGCTCATGCATGGTTGTTTGCGTCTTTGGGCAGGTTAATGACATCTTTGAACAGGCAAAGGGACTGTGTCTGTTATACAGTATCCACTGTCAACGTGTATCTTCAGGATTCTGGGAACCGGGGTGAGGGAAAACTTTTGTGATGTGTGTATACTGCATGTCGCCCCTCGCTTGCGACAACATTTTGTGCACTCAAGTTAAGTAGTGTCAATCTGCTTTATAGAAATTAAACTACTAATGTTGATTGCTTGAACTGCTGTACAGCATTCCGAGGACGCAGCATGCTTCAGGCACCCTATACAAGATGAGTGGGCAAGACCAACACCCGCAAGACGTACTTCTGTAAAACGGAAAAATGTGTCCCTTATGGACGCTAATAGAAGACATTAAAACCTGTCATTATGTGCGCCACAACGCAATGCAAAGAAAAAGTTGAAAAACTTGTTATCGACTTTCTAAATATTTTTACTAAATTTTGATTTAGTGATAAGTTAACTGATTGGCGTCTTTCTGCCAAATGTGTGGCGCAGCGTCTGCACCATAACCGCGTTGCTTATAAACATCGGACAACGCTACACCGTTCAGTAATTCTCGTTAAGGTTCACATGTAGATCACATAGTAACGTTGTTTTGTTCTAATGAAAGAAGAGGAGAAGTTTGAAAAACGTCACCATTATGCTGAAATATGTAAATCAGTACCTTTAATCAGGTCAGAGTTCAAAAATTTTGTGTTTGCAAATACACATGAATGAAGCTTCTAGCAAACAAAATTGTTCCTAAAAACTATACGTGCAACGTAAAGGGAGGATCAACAATCCATATACGAAGAAATCAGAGGGCCTGAATGCACGTAGAATAAAAATAACACTTATTTCCTTGATTTTCGTACATCTGTCACTATGGGAAGCTAACACTGACATCAGCTGCAAGGATGTCTACGTACGTGAAAAATTCTGCAGCGCAGTTAACTTGGCTGTGCATTAGAGTTGTTATAAAACGATTTCTATGGTTTCTTTAGTTTTACTTTGCTTTTTATATTTATGAATGTCGTTGTCTGTACGCTGCTTCTTTACTGATAGTGAGTAAGTGACTGCCTAAATAACCCAGAATACTGCTTCCACTCATTGTACTATCACTGATGTATGCTTGATTGAATTCCTACTGCCACTGTTAATAACGATATCTCGAAGTGCTACACCTTCTCCCGCTACAGTTTCCGAAAATTAATTCGATAATAAATTAATACTCTTGTAGAGCCTGTACGCTGATACGTTCACGCTTGGCGTGGTGGGTAATGTGAGACACAAATGCACAAATTCCCGCTAACATGACATCTGCTGCAAATATGAAATCACAGTTACGTTCAGAACTTAAGGAGGAAATTGCCCTTGGCATGATGCGTCACTCTCAAGTAACATAGTTCGATGAAACGTGGACCGTACATTGAAAGTGCTGCTACAGTATAGTATAGAAGGTAACTGAAAGAAATATTGAACCAGATGGACAGGCATGACATTATGAGAAACATTAATTACACCGCGATTCATGACCGTCCCCTGGACATTGAAAAAGGCAGAACACGGTATGTAGTAAAGTGTTCGACCACAACGAATGGCAATGCATCTTGCCAAGTTGGCCACACGTTTGGTAAGCAGGCCTTGTGGTAGAGCGTCCGTTCCTTCACAAACACGACTGACGACTGTTGGATGGTCATTGGTGCATGGGTACATGCTGCAATACGTCTCTCCAACGAGTTACATGTGTTCGATGGGATTGGAGTGAGGTTAATGTGCAGACCAGTCGATCCCCCAAATAACCTCTCGTTCTAAGGGCCCCTCCACCTGCGCTGTTCGATGAGTCTATAAAAATGAAGTCACGGCCAAATGCACACCTGACAGGACGCGGATAGGGAAGGAGTGCAGTCACACAACATCACTGACCGGTAAATAAACCATGTGCAAAGAGTTGGAGATCGGTACATCCATGTGATATATTAGAGATTAGATTAGATTAGATTAGTACTTGTTCCATAGATCATGAATATAACACTTCGTAATGATGTGGATCGCGTCAGGTTAATAGAAGGTGACTATACAAGATATTAAATTACACAAAATATTACATGACAATATTTTTTTATTTTTTTCCTTTTTTTTTGAAGTTTGGTGAAATTACCCACTTACTATAACCCAAAATTCATGTAATGATTAGAAGGAGTTGCCATTAAGAAATTCTTTTAATGTCCTTTTAAATGCTGTATGGCTATTTGTCAGACTTTTGATGCTATTACTTAAGTGACCAAAGACTTTCGTGGCAGCATAATTTACCCTCTTCTGAGCCAAAGTTAGATTTAACCTTGAGTAGTGAAGATCATCCTTTCTCCTAGTGTTGTAGCCATGTACACTGCTACCACTTTTGAATTCGTTCGGATTGTTAATAACAAATTTCATATATATTGTGAGGCTACAGTGAAGATCTCTAGCTTTTTAAATAAGTGTTTGCAGGATTATCTCGGATGAGCTCCAGCAATTATTCTGATTACACGCTTTTGTGCAATGAAGACTCTTTTACTCAATGATGAGTTACCCCAGAATTAGATACCATACGAATGCAGAGAATGAAAATAGGCGTGGTAAGCTAATTTACTCAGATGAATATCGCCAAAATTTGCAGTGACCCTAATAGCATAAGTAGCTGAACTCAAACGCTTCAGCAGATCTTTAGTGTGTTTTTTCCAGTTCAACCCCTCAACAATGCGTACACCTAGAAATTTTGAATCTTCTACCTTAGCTACCGATTTCTGATCGAAGTCTATATTTATTAATGGCGTCATTCCATTTACTGTGTGGAATTGTATGTACTGTGTTTTGTCAAAGTTTAATGAGAATTAAGTTAATGGGTTAAGTTCATGTGAGCCCATTTGCAGAGAACCACTTAATGATTTTCTGAAAAACATCGTTTACGATTTCACCAGATAATTCTAGTCTCTTGGGTGTTATAGCTATAATTGTGTCATTGGCAAAAGTACCAGCTTTGCATCTTCGTGAATATAGAATGGCAAGCCATTAATATATATTAATACCAGCAGAGGACCCAATACCGAACCTTGCGGCACCCAATTCTTGATTGTTCCCCACTTTGAGAAATCACCAGTTTTTTGCATATTATGTGAACTGCTTATTTCAACTTTCTGCACTCTTCCAGTTGAGTATGATTTAAACAATTTGAGCGCTGTTCCATTCATACCATAGTACTTGGGCTTACCTAGAAGTATTTCATGATATTATGCCTCCCCCGTCCATAACACCCAGCGTGCCAAACCGATCGTGTGCGATAATGTTCCTGGATGCATTACGTGTTGTCGCCATAGGGGGATATCTCCAGCAGTGTCGAACATGTTCGTTTCGTGGTCGAGGCATTATGGGCATGTCCCAAGTTTTGGGAACTTGCTACATTTAAAAAAAAAAAAAAATTGAGCAAATACTTATCAGCTGTGCTGAAGCCACTGTAAACATAAAATACGAGGGTTATTCCGAAAGTAAGGAACGATCGATCGCGAAATGGAAAATACAGTGAAAAGCTGATGAAGCTTTGCACGGATGCATTGGGCACTGTGTCTAGTACGCCTGTCGATAGCATCATGTCGCTCTTTTCAGTTCTGAGCTCAGCGTGAAGGTAAAGATGGTTAGAAATTAGCGTCTCCCGCCAAGTATGGGGGCCTGACGGAAGATTTCGTCGGAAGCTATGCAGTCCACATAACATAAGTCGGTCGCACTCTGCAGGGGCAATGAAGATGCTCCTGCAGCGTTTTCTATGGGAAGTGTTTGGTTACCCACAATACAGCCCGTAATTGGCTACCGATGAAGTTCATCTCTGCTCAAGTGAACCGCTGGCCATAAAGAAAATATTTTGATACAGACAACGAGGTGCAGTCCAGAGTAGAAAATTCTCGAAAAGCACTGGCGGCTGTCTTCTATAACGAGGGAAATGAAAATTTGGTACAACGCTGCGACAGATGTCTACGTCTGAGCGTCGAGTGTGTAGAGAAGTAGCTGGAAGGTGTGGCTAAACGTTGCAAATAAAACAGTTTTGATTTTCACAGTGGTTTCCATTTCGCAACGTATCGTTGCTTACTTTCCGAGTAGCCCTCGTACACAGAATGGAAGATGGTTGGCAAGTCAGCTTTGATGGGAGCGTTCAGCAAACATGCACTGCATCTTTATACAAATAGGGTAACTAATTACACAAAGCACTACTAGTTGAGTATCCAGCGTTATTCTAATCTACTATTAGCCCATCTTCTCCTCCACCCTCTTTCTACCCATCACCTCCTCTCCTTGTCCTCTTCCATCCACCTGTCTCGGTCCATCTCTTCCTCCCATCTCTTTGTCCACCTTCCTCCACCTATTGTACATATATTTCACCTGTATCTCTAGTAAATTTCGCCATACAGTATCGTTTTCATGCAGGTAAATATTTATGACCTTTTATCTCCTAAACTACGTGTCTTCAGTGTTATAATATTGCAGGTACATACACCGGTATATGTGTAAACTATCAGCAAAATGTGTTGAGGATAGAGTTAGTAGTAAGGAAGTGATAAGTCAAAACGTCATGCTGACGCGGCAGTTTAACTCCATGAATGGCGAAAATGCAGTAGCGACATACTTCCTCAAATTTCTTCATTTCATCATTTTGTGGGGTCAGGATTTGGGGGGTGGGGGTGTCAGCGATAAAAAGTTTCATAGTGTGAAATTACGTGCAAAGTTTATTGTTTTTGACTAAGTGCTCTTATTCTCAAACACTGGACGAAGAAAGGCAGTGTATTTGCGCGTCATGAGCAACACTGTTTTTTCAGCTAAACCACCATCTCCTTGACAGGTAGGTAATTCTTACCCCAGCAGCGTTTCTTTCCAGACAATAAATGATATGTGCACCAAGTTTGGTTCACATATACCGAGGAATGTAGGAGGGGATATGAATGTACATACTACACGGACATACATTTCCAACATTTGGAGCCCTATCAGGTAGGCATGATGCTAGGCATCCAACAAATTCAGAGACATGGCCATATGAGCGTGTAAAAGATTTTCTAAGGCAACGCAAATGAGAATCATTTGAAGAAAGGTGTAAATGTTCTCCAAAACTCAAGTGATTGAGAGAACCTATACTTTTCATCAAAGTTGCTATCTCCATTCTGTATCTCGAGCTGGAACAACACTAGGACAGTACAGAACGCAGCTAATATTAACAGGTGGTTCCGAAGTGTGCGTATATGGGCTATTGGGTTTTACTGGTTAAAACGTTGTTGGGCGGATTTCGTATTTTTGATAATTATATGCTGGTATCAATTGTCAGTTTAGTAGATTCTCTAGAATATAAAGTTCTTAAAATTGAGAAAAAATATGCATGAATTATAGCTCTTTCTGATTCTAGAATTAGTAGAAGTATTTGTCCGAGAATTAGTAACGAAATTAAATTTATTGCTATAGATGTGCGTGGTAACTTCACAGTAGGCACACTCTATCCTAGACAAACTAAAGCCGAATACGGGCGTGTTTCTGCCTCTCCTCTTCCTGTTGCCTGCTGCGGTCGTCGCGCCACACTTCTCCACCTCGCACGTTACACTGTTTATGCGGCCTCATATCTGTGATAAACTCCACTTGTACACAGCTTGCGTGACAGGACCTCGTTTTCTTTTAGCACGAAAGATGAGAGTTGACTGGCTATAACGACGTAATGAGAACAGCTCAATATGCCAGCAAACAGTTTGTTTTATGTGACAAGATTAAGGCCCTCATGAACTCTCTTACGTCAAACCAGACAAGGGATTGAGCAAGGCTGAGTAGGAAATTGTCGGTGCCATTCTGACATTTGCCTGACGTGATTCCGCGAAATCAAGGAAACTCTAATGCAAAACTGTTCTTCGTGAACGCTAGTGCAGTGCCTTAACCGCTGTGGCTCTGCGTTGGGCACATCCGGAGAATTTGCACGAGTTTTGAAGTAATAAAGTGTTGAACACTCTCACCTGATTTCCAAACTAACGTAATAAGGACAGTGTCCACAGACAGAAAGAGTATTTTAAGAAGTTGATGCCCAAAAGCTCGTAAATACTAGAAGAAAGTCATCATTTACCACGAAGATCTGCTGAAAAAATTTCTGTATTGAATAATCAAAGGACTGTCCTCACATTCATAAAAAAAAAAACTTCATACAAAGACGTGTTTACGATTGACTTTGATTTTTTTGTTATTTGACAACAGTGAGGAATGCCTGGATTTTATTATTCGACACCATTGATTTAACGACTAGCATCATGTCGTAAATTGTTTAATCCAGCCTAGGTCGTCAAAACGGGGTGTTCAGGAAACCTGCTTCGTTGGATCGCTAGATAACATTCAAAAAAATGGTATTAATGAGTTTTATCACAAAATGAGCAAATACAATAATTAATTTTGTGTTACACAGGTGTGTCGCATGCAAAGGGCGACATGTAAAATAAGCAAGGTTCTTCAGTATAAACAATCCTAGTACGAGCAAAGTAACAGAGTCGACGCTTCTGTTCAGGTCGCTAGTTTTCAAGCTTCTCTTCGACTGGCCCGCGACCAGTCATGCGTGGCGCTTATGACCTCTTCATATCTAGGCAGCTGCTGTCGCGTTGTCATCCTGGAGAGAGGTCGGTCAGAGCACTATTGGCTCATGTCGTCTCACAGCCCCCTCTGCTCCATCGTTTCTGACTGGCGTGACGGCGCTTAACTTTACGCCGCAACATAAATGCTTTTGCAAACCTTAAAGTGATCTCTGTACCGAAACTGGTTATTAAATAAAGAAGTTCTATCAGTAGCTCTGGGAGTTATATCGTGACGTCTTGAAGAAAGAGCTCTTCACCTCAGATTCAAGAGAAGTAAAAACCTAGCTGACGAACAAAAGCAGAACGAAGCGAAAATAAGTGTAAGGACAGCAATAACATAAGCGTTCAATTGCTTCGAAAGAGAGACGTTGTCAACCGACCTGAGTAAAAACCGTAAGAGAATTTGGTCGTATGTAAAATCAGTAAGTGGATCAAAATCATCTACTCATTCTCTCAGCGACCGCACCGGCACCGAAACGGAAGATAACAGAGAGAAGGCCGAAATACTGAATTCGGCCTTCCGAAGTTGTTTCGCCGCGGAAGATTGTAACACTGTCTATTTTTTCAATCGTTGTGAGAGCATCGAAATGGCAGGTACAGAGATAACCGATGGCGGAACTGAAAAGCAGTTACAATCACTTAGTAGTGGAAAGCTTCAGGACCAGATGAGATTCTATAAAGATTATGCGAAAGAACTTGCTTCCTTTTTAGAAGTAATTTTTCAAATATCGCTTGAGAATCGAAAGGTACCTAACGACTGGAAAAAAGTGCAGGTCATACCCGTTTTTAAGAAAGGCCGTAAGACTGACCTATATCGTTGACGTCAATCTGTTGTAGAATTATGGAAGATGTTGTATGCTCAAGAATTATGAAGTTTTTGGAAAATGAACAGCTCCTCTATAAAAATCAACATGGATTCAGCAAACAGAGATGCTGCGCAACTCAGCTCGCTCTGTTCCTCCATGACATCCACAGCGCAGTGGACAACGGCGCTCAGACTGATGCCGTGTTCCTTGAGTTCAGTAAGGCATTTGACACCGTCCCGCATTGCCGTTTAATGAAAAAAATACGAGCTTACGGAGTATCGTAGCAGACCTGTGATTGGATTCAAGACTGTTTTGCAGATAGAACTCAATACGTGGCTCTTAACGGAACTAAATCGGCAGCTGTAAAAGTAATATCTGGAGTGCCACAGAGAAGTGTGATAGGACCGTTGCTGTTCATAGTGTATATGAATGATCTAGTAGAAAGCGTCGGATGTTCTTTAAGGCTAATCGTAGATCATGCAGTTGTTTATACCAAGGTAGCAACGCCATAAGATTGTAAGAATTTGCAGAACGACCTGCAGAGAATTGATGAACGGTGCATATATGGCAGTTGACCCTGTACGTAGATAAATGTAACATATCGCGCTTATATGGGAAAAGAAATCCACTATTGTACAGCTGCACTATGGATGACAAACAGCTGGAGACAGCGTCTGCCTTAAAATATCTAGGCATAACTATCCAGAGCAACCTTAAGCGCAATGACCACATAAAATAGGTATTGGGAATAGCAGACACAAGTCTCAGATTCATCGGAAGAATCTTAAGGAACTCTAACTCACCCACGAAGTAAGTGCCTTATAACGCGCTTGTTTGTCCGATTCTTGAGTATTGTTCCTCTATCTGAATCCTTGTCAGGTATGACTGATAGAGGAGATAGAGAAGATCCAACGATGAGCGGCGCGTCTCGTCAAGGTATCGTTTAGCTGGCGAGAGGGCGTTACTTACATGCTAAACAAACTCCACCGGCGGAGGTTACAAGTGAGGCGTTATGCATCACGGAGAGATATACTACTGAAATATCGGGACAGCACTTTTCAGGAGGAGTCAAACAACATATTACTCCCCCCCCCCCCCCCCCCCCCCCCCCCGCGCCCCCCACATACGTGTATTGACCGCGAGGAGAAAATTCGAGAGATTAGAGTCAATACTGAGGCTTAGCGACAATCATTCTTCCCACGCACTTTTCGCATGTGGAACAGGGTTGGATGGATAATATAATGGTACCCGACGTACCCTCCGGCACACACCATTAGCTGGCTTGCGGAGTATGATGTAGATGTAGATGCAGATAGTTTACGCTTAGAATACATTTGAGTTCAGTTACAAATTTAACTGTGAAGCTTATGACCATCGAGTTCTCCTCTCTGTCTGAGCTGGAAGATGTAGGCATTGGCATTAAAGAATAATAAATGGCCGTTTCAGGCTCTGTACATCAAGAGACAGATGACCTGATTGTATAGTGTCTTACATTTTATTGAAGAACGTAGTTTCGTACAGTTAATGTCCCTGCATCACAGATCCTGAGATAATCTGTGGTAGTGGACAGAAGTCCCATGGCTCCACAATGTCTCTATGACATAGCTCGGCCAACTGTATAAATCACTACGCAGCCTATTAAAATAACTGCAAACAACGACGACACAGGGAGTAATCGAGAGCTTGAGTTTATATACAAATCTGAAGTACAAATCCGTGATATTTTCCCTTTAATATCTTTGTAGCGTCTAATGGAGATAGTTCAGCATTTATGTAACTAAAACTTTTCAAGTTGCGTTCTTCCTGAGGCCATAACCTGAACTGTTTCACAAAAAGAGAATTACGTAGATACGCTACACTCGCTGTAAATGTACTGACATAGGTACAAATAGACACGCAAATGCCCTCGTGTTGGGGTTAAAAGCTTGCTATTTCAGAAAAGGATATACAAATGAGTACATTTCTATGAAGTCCTTGTTATTTGGACACACCGTGTCTGAACAATGCTGATCATATTAAATGTTATCTTGTCGCACCGAAAGTGAAACGGACTGAGAAGTGAACACAAATGTTATTACGAAGAAAAATATATTAAAGCAATTAATGAAAACAAGAATATCGTTAATAAATGATCTCAAGGTGACATTGCCTGGGCACACACGGCAAGTGTAGGTTACGTAAGTACCGGTGACCTTACGAATATCTTGAATAAACTTTCGGCAGCGGCGGTGCTTCATCATAGTGCTTGCAGTTTCCGGCAAAAAAAGGTTCCGTCTTGCTGATAGCGGCCTTCGGTGATTGGTCTCAAACCTTTATTGTAGGTCTAGAGGATTAGGGCTGCCGTCTTATGGTGGCCACGAAATAGTCAGCGCGTCCTTCACAGATAGCTCATTAAGAGGAATCAGATCTCTGACCGAGATGTATACAGCCATATTTCGTAGGCATAAGTTAAGGAATAGTAGTTTAACTGCATTACCGGGATCAGGAGAATAACTTGTTGGTAGCAGAGTCAAACTCGAACCGGTGCTGAGAATTAACCTGCAAAAGCAGTACTAGATGAGGAATAAAACTGGCTTCACAATAAGAATAACAATATCAAATACTCGTGACATGAGCTTTGGACTGTAAATGAAATGCGGCAATTGCTGGAAAGGAAGTTATATTGTCGGGAAGCGAATGGAAGTTAACAAGGAATCACGTCAGTTGCAGGCTAAGTCCTGACAATCAAATTTTGAGCTTAAGTTCCGAGATGTGCGCACGTCCTGGCAGATATAAATAATGCATAATATAAAATTCAAATTATATGAGACATTGTCAAACGGAAAACAAGACAACCAGTCACTGTGCAAGAGTCTATAACAATAAAACAAGCCCGCATCTCGTGGTCGTGCGGTAGCGTTCTCGCTTCCCACGCCCGAGTTCCCGGGTTCGATTCCCGGCGCGGTCAGGGATTTTCTCTGCCTCGTGATGGCTGGGTGTTTTGTGATGTCCTTAGGTTGGTTAGATTTAAGTAGTTCTAAGTTCTAGGGGACTGATGACCATAGATGTTAAGTCTCATAGTGCTCAGACCCACTTGAACCAATAAAAAAACATGACAATGTTGTGAGTGATAATTTACAAGTAGCAAGTACCTTGAACAATAACTTTCTGAATGTAGCTGCAAATATAGAATTATATATTTCAGTAAAAAAGCAACAGAAATTAAACCATTTAGAAGTAGCACCAACAAGCTTCATTGGTATTAAAACAATTACAAAAATTATAAAATGTCCGAGTGATACGAGTATATACATCGCATGAATGGCACAGAGAATTATTCCAGACAATAAAACACGCAATTGTTAAACCACTTCATAAGACAGGTGACAAGACACGCTCATACAGTTATAGTCCAATTTCTTTACTGATATCTTTTGCCAAAATATGCCAAAAAGTGTTGTACTCAAGAGCAGTAACACACTGAATTGGAAACAATTTACCTAGCGTATCACAGTTTGCATTCCAGAAAGGTTCTTCGGCTGAGAATGCTACATATATGTTCACTCATCAAATAGTATCATCCTTAAATAATAATATGTCGCCGGTTAGAATTTTTTGTGATCTTTCGAAGGCGTTTTATTGTGTAGATCGTGTTACTATCTTATAAAAACTCAAAGTTTTTGGAACCGATAGTTTACACACCACTAGTTTGAATCATACTCAACAAACGGACCGGAAAAGATTGTGCTGAATAATTCGGAAAGCTAGAAAGACAGAAAATTTTAGTGACTGAGGAAAACAGTAACTCAGAAAAGAAGTCCCATAGGGTTCATTTCCGTGTGCACTTCTGTTCCTTATGAATGTGAATGACTTTCTACTTAACATTCAACGAGCAAAACTGATCATTTTAGCATAGCATGTGAGTGCTATAATAAATCTCTTTAGAGAGAAAGCAAAAGAAGAGTTCGTAAAAGATATTTCACAAAGAATTATGAAGAAGTTCTCGCACTTTCTCTAAATTTTGAAAAACACAATACATTCAGTTCTGTATATCAAACAGAGCCTCATCAACTGATGATGTAGCACATGAGCAGGGGTCAATAAGTAGTATAGAATGCTTCAAATATTCTGGTGTACATAGTGATGAAAACAGCCCACCTGCATTGTCCTTAGTCCAGGTTTCGAAAATATGGACCGTCCAAACAAATAACCATTCAAGTAGCTCCTTTGGGGTGTCGGGTCAGGGTATCTAGGTGGTTGTCCGTTACACGTTCCCGTTATTACAATTTGTTTTTGAGTCCTCAGTCATCTGACTGGTTTGATGTAGTTCACCACGAATTCCTCTATTATACCAACTTCCTCATCTCAGCAAATTCCTCTGCTATGTCAGATTCCCCAACTTGAGCAGCAAACGTCCTTAGTTGTTTGTAGCATATATTCTAGTCTGTGCCTTCCTCTACAATTTTTACTGTCTACTACTCTTTAGCATCATGGAAGTTATTCTCTGGTGTCTTAACACATGTCATATCATCCTGTACCTCCTTCTTGTCAGTATTTTCCATGTATTCATTTCTTCGTCGAATCTGCGGAGGACCTTCTCATTCATAATTTTCAACATTCTTCTGTACCACAACATTTCTAACGCTTCGAGTCACTCCCATTTATAATGCTGGTCTCCAAATTACGTTCTCGGAAAATTATTTCACAATTTAAGGCCTATGTTTGAGTCCAGTAAACTCCTAGTGGCCAGTAATACGCTTATTTGCTGTGCCAGTCTATTTTAATTCCTCCTTGCTTCACCGTCATCGGTTGTTTTGCATCCAAGGCAGCAGAATTTCTCAACTCCGTGTACTTCATTTTACTTTTGATGTTAAGCTTCTCGCTATTGTGCTACTTCTCATTACCAGAATGAGATTTTCACTCTGCAGCGGAGTGTGCGCTGATACGAAACTTCCTGGCAGATTAAAACTGTGTGCCGAACCGAGAGTCGAAATCGGGACCTTTGCCTTTCGCGGGCAAGCGCTCTACCAACTGAGCTACCCAAGCACGACTCACGCCCCGTACTCAGAGCTTTACTTCTGCCAGTACCTCGTCCCTTACCTTCCAAACTTTACAGAAGCTCTCCTTCTCATTACTTTCGTCTTTCTTCGGTTTATTCTCAACCCATCCCTTTTTAATCCGGCCGTTTCATTCTTGGTTTTCAGTCTTACTGTTCCCTCTTGATCCTTGTACATATTGTGTATTAACCATCGTCAGCTACAGCTTACTCCAGTTTTTCTCAGAATTTTGAACATCTTGAACAATTTCACATTAGTGAAACCTTTTTCAAGGTCACAAATCCTGTGCTCCGTTCTAACTTCCTCTGCACGCTTTGTGGTTCTTTAGTGGATAGTGGATACCAGTGGCAGCCGGTGGGCTTTAGCTTAGGAGGGGCGGGACGTCTGGCCAAACAACCTCATGCAACGTTTGGTCTCTTCAGAGCATTTCTTCAACGAGGAAAATATAGCATTTAATGTATTAGTAAGTGAAGTGATATAAACCTTCGTACTTTGGTACGAAAATATAAAAATTTACACACAAATATGAAGTTTTTAGTATTTCCTACAGGAAAAACATTAATTTATGGAATAAAACGATGTTCTTACCTTCATTATAGGTTTTTAGACATAGTCCAATCTCCTTGCCTTCCCTTCATCAAAGTAGTCAAGTACAGGCTCATTAAAATTATACACATTCCAAAGCGGCTTTTCTGTAGAACACATAGCGAACGCATGCAGTCTCTCTTCTTTAAGTTTATTGCTAGTGAATGTCTTTATTCTTTTTAGTGTAAAGAAATATCTCTCGCTTTACGCTCTTTGTCATGGGTATTGTATAAATAATTCGTAATGGTTTCACTGATTCCGGTTAGCTTGGGTAGCGTAGTTGGTAGAGCACTTGCCCGCGAAAGGCAAAGGTTCCGAGTTCGAATCTCTGTCCGGCACACAGTTTAATCGGCCAGGAAGTTTCAAGGTAGTGGTATGTTTCCTGAGGTATCCGTGCACAGGTAACGGTGCACGTCCAGTAAATTACTGGTCCATGTTTTGTTGGTGCGAAGTAGATACAATTCAGAAGTGTTACAGGTCCGTAAGGATTTCTGCTTTGTATGACTGTCAGTTCTCGTCGTAATTCATTTTCGTTCAGGCTACATAATTTAATTGTTGTCTGAAATTCTCTGTCAAGGAATAACAGCTTGTGTTTCTGAAACAAACTGAGATGGAGTAGAATAACAGCTGAAAAAGTAATTACTAAATGCGAAAAGCTCCTCAGTGTTAGCCATACAATATCACAGACCTTCTTTGCAGTATTTCTAAGTGAGTCTATAGAACGGAAACGTTTTTGGCCGGCGATCTCGTCATTTCCATTCCCGTCACCCCCGTGATGACCGAGATCCAGTGTATTTCTCGTCAGCTGAATAGTTGACTTAAAATGATATTTAAGAGTTTTCACACAATCACATCTCTACGTTGCAGGTGATTAAACAAAATGTCGTAGTGAGGCAGTACCTTATTGAAAAACTCAAGCCACAAGAGAACTTCTTGGTCGTTTCTGAGAAGTTTTCAAAGTCCAACTGCTTTCCTCTTTGTTGAATACTCATTGCTATAATCACCCTCAATGATCGCAAGGCGGTCAGATATTTCTTTCTTGTACTCAAATAATGTATTCACACATCGCGTTTTAAAATACCACCTTGTGTCAGCATTTCTTGGAATACGTTTCTTCACAGCATTAACCAGTATGACAGTCCATTTCACTGTCTTTGAGAAGAAAGGAGAGAATTCCTGCAAACTGCTAAAAATATTCGATGTGTTGTGCTGCACAGCGCTCTACAATGAGACTGAGTTGGAAGGCATAACAGTGTACAAAATTTTCTTTCTCTTACACTGCATTTACCTTGCCTGTATCGCATTGTGTTTACCAGCCATAACTGAAGTTTCATCATAGCTCTGAGCCGTCAATTTGCCCGGGGATTTGGCAATCTTTAAAGTTCCTTGAACCCTGCGCTACTTATTACCGCAGCTCTATAGTCTCTGGGTGTTATGAAATTTATGAATCTTTCGTGTACTTCCCCTTTTAATTAATATCTAACAATATACGAGTTGAGACAAGGTTGTACAATCTGTCGTTTCATCAACTTTATTTGCGACGTTATCCGAGTGCCATATTTCTTTACAAATCCACAGCCTAAACAGAGTCCAGCAGATCGTTCGGAATTATTTCGGGTGTCCCAAAAACACACGATTTTTGTTTTTTTCTTTAAATCTGTTCCTTCAACGTGGAACCAAGTTCTGCCGTCACAATGACTAAATTCCGATAAATACAAGGATTCTCTGAAGTATCCTTTTCGTCGTGTCCCATTATTGCAAACTGAAACTTTCCTCAGAACTTGATACAGTCTATCAACATACTAAGAATGTGAAGATTCTCACAAAAATCTTCATTAAACTTCTTAATGCTCATTATGTAAGCTGTACCCATCTTATATCGATTTGTGAAACATAACGAAATCGAACCTGCCGTTCATGTGTAGTTCACGCAATTTGTGTTTCTTAACTTAATCAGCTAAATGCTTGATGCCCCCATTACACCACCTGTGGTCCAAGCACGTTCTGCAAGATTCATTACCAAGCGAGTGTAACAGAAGAAATCATTTTTTATTTCACAACCATGCGCCTAATCCGCATCTACATCTACATTTATACTCCGCAAGCCACCCAACGGTGTGTGGCGGAGGGCACTTTACGTGCCACTGTCATTACCTCCCTTTCCTGTTCCAGTCGCGTATGGTTCGCGGGAAGAACGACTGTCCGAAAGCCTCCGTGCGCGCTCTAATATCTCTAATTTTACATTCGTCATCTCCTCGGGAGGTATAAGTAGGGGGAAGCAATATATTTGATACCTCATCCAGAAACGCACCCTCTCCAGACCTGGCGAGCAAGCTACATCGCTATGCAGAGCGCCTCTCTTGCAGAGTCTGCCACTTGAGTTTCTTAAACATCTCCGTAACGCTATCACGGTTACCAAATAACCCTGTGACGAAACGCGCGGCTCTTTTTTGGATCTTCTCTATCCTCTGTCAACCCGACCTGGTACGGATCCCACAATGATGAGCAATACACAAGTATAGGTCGAACGAGTATTTTGTAAGGCACCTCCTTGGTTGATGGACTACATTTTCTAAAGACTCTCCCAATATATCTCAACTGGGCTCCCGCCTTAACAACAATTAATTTTATATGATCATTCCACTTCAAATCGTTCCGCACGCATACTCCCAGATATTTTACAGAAGTAACTGCTACCAGTGTTTGTTCCGCTGTCATATAATCATACAATAAAGGATCCTTCTTTCTATGTATTCGCAATACATTACATTTGTCTATGTTAACGGTCAGTTGCCACTCCCTGCACCAAGTGCCTATCCGCTGCAGATCTTCCTGCATTTGGCTCAATTTTCAAATGCTGCAACTTCTCTATATACTACATCATCATCCGCGAAAAGCCGCATGGAACTTCCGACACTATCTACTTGGTCTTTTATATATATTGTGAAAAGCAATTGTCCCATAACACTCCCCCGTGGCACGCCAGAGGTTACTTTAACGTCTGTAGACGTCTCTCCATTGATACCAACATGCTGTGTTCTGTTTGCTAAAAACTCTTCAATCCAGCGACATAGCTGGTCTGATATTCCGTAGGCTCTTACTTTGTTTATCAGGTGACAGTTCGGAATTGTATCGAACGCCTTCCCGAAGTCAAGAAAAATAGCATCTACCTTTGAGCCTGTATGTAATATTTTCTGGATCTCATGAACAAATAAAGCGAGTTGGGTCTCACACGATCGCTGTTTCCGGAATCCATGTTGATTCCTACATAGTAGATTCTGGGTTTCCAATAACGACATGATACTCGAGCAAAAAACATGTTCTAAAATTCTACAACAGATCGACGTCAGAGATATAGGTCTATAGTTTTGCGCATCTACTCGACTACCCTTCTCGAAGACTGGGACTACCTGTGCTCTTTTCCAATCATTTGGAACCTTCCGGTACATGGCTGTTAGAAGTTCTTTCGCGTACTCTGTGTAAAATCGAATTGGTATCCTGTCAGGTCCAGTGGACTTTCCTCTGTTGAGTGATTCCAGTTATTTTCTATCCATTGGACACTTACACTCCTGGAAATGGAAAAAAGAACACATTGACACCGGTGTGTCAGACCCACCATACTTGCGCCGGACACTGCGAGAGGGCTGTACAAGCAATGATCACACGCATGGCACAGCGGACACACCAGGAACCGCGGTGTTGGCCGTCGAATGGCGCTGGCTGCGCAGCATTTGTGCACCGCCACCATCAGTGTCAGCCAGTTTTCCGTGGCATACGGAGCTCCATCGCAGTCTTTAACACTGGTAGCATGCCGCGACAGCGTGGATGTGAACCGTATGTGAAGTTGACGGATTTTGAGCGAGGGCGTATAGTGGGCATGCGGGAGGCCGGGTGGACGTACCCCCGAATTGCTCAACAGGTGGGGAGTGAGGTCTCCACAGTACATCGATGTTGTCGCCAGTGGTCGGCGGAAGGTGCACGTGCCCGTCGACCTGGGACCGGACCGCAGCACCGCACGGATGCACGCCAAGACCGTAGGATCCTACGCAGTGCCGTAGAGGACCGCACCGCCACTTCCCAGCAAATTAGGGACACTGTTGCTCCTGGGGTATCGGCGAGGACCATTCGCAACCGTCTCCATGAAGCTGGGCTACGGTCCCGCACACCGTTAGGCCGTCTTCCGCTCACGCCCCAACATCGTGCAGCCCGCCTCCAGTGGTGTCGCGACAGGCATGATTGGAGGGACGAATGGAGACGTGTCGTCTTCAGCGATGAGAGTCGCTTCTGCCTTGGTGCCAATGATGGTCGTATGCGTGTTTGGCGCCGTGCAGGTGAGCGCCACAATCAGGACTGCATACGACCGAGGCACACAGGGCCAACACCCGGCATCATGGTGTGGGGAGCGATCTCCTACACTGGCCGTACACCTCTGGTGATCGTCGAGGGGACACTGAATAGTGCACGGTACATCCAAACCGTCATCGAACCCATCGTTCTACCATTCCTAGACCGGCAAGGGAACTTGCTGTTCCAACAGGACAATGCACGTCCGCATGTATCCCGTGCCACCCAAGGTGCTCTGGAAGGTGTAAGTCAACTACCCTGGCCAGCAAGATCTCCGGATCTGTCCCCCATTGAGCATGTTTGGGACTGGATGAAGCGTCGTGTCACGCGGTCTGCACGTCCAGCACGAACGCTGGTCCAACTGAGGCGCCAGGTGGAAATGGCATGGCAAGTCGTTCCACAGGACTACATCCAGCATCTCTACGATCGTCTCCATGGGAGAATAGCAGCCTCCATTGCTGCGAAAGGTGGATATACACTGTACTAGTGCCGACATTGTGCATGCTCTGTTGCCTGTGTCTATGTGCCTGTGGTTCTGTCAGTGTGATCATGTGATGTATCTGACCCCAGGAATGTGTCAATAAAGTTTCCCCTTCCTGGGACAATGAATTCACGGTTTTCTTATTTCAATTTCCAGGAGTGCATTTCGATGTCAGCCATTTTTTAGTTTGTGCGAGGATTTAGAGAAGGAAGTGCAGTGCGGTCTTCCTCTGTGAAATAGCTTTGGAAAAAGGTGTTTAGTATTTCAGCTTTACGCGTGTCATCCTCTGTTTCAATGCCATCATCATCCCGGAGCGTCTGGATATGCTGTTTCAGCCACTTACTATTTAACGTAAGACCAGAACTTCCTAGGATTTTCTGTCAAGTCGGTACGTAGAATTTTACTTTCGAATTCACTGAATGCTTCACGCATAGCCTTCCTTACGCTAACTTTGACAGCGTTTAGCTTCTGTTTGTCTGAGTGGTTTTGGCTGCGTGTAAACTTGGAGTGAAGCTCTCTTTGCCTTCGAAGTAGTTTCCTAACTTTGTTGTTGTACCACGGTGAGTTTTTCACGTCCCTCACAGTTTTACTGGGCACGTACCTGTCTAAAACGCATTTTACGATTGCCTTGAACTTTTTCCATAAACACTCAACATTGCCAGTGTCGGAACAGAAATTTTCGTTTTGATCTGTTAGGTAGTCTGAAATCTGCCTTCTATTACTCTTGCTAAACAGATAAACCTTCCTCCCTTTTTTTATATTCCTATTAACTTCCATATTCAGGGATGCTGCAACGGCCTTATGATCACTGTGTGTGCACAACAGGGAATCAGAGTCGAAAAGTTCGGGTCTGTTCGTTATCAGTAGGTCCAAGATGTTATATCCACGAGTCGGTTCTCTGTTTAATTGCTCGAGGTAATTTTCGGATAGTGCATTCAGTGTAATGTCACTCTATGCTCTGTAGCTACCACCTGTCCTAAACATCCGAATGTCCCAGTCTATACCTGGTAAATTGAAATCTCCACCCAAGACTATAACATGCTGAGAAAATTTATGTGAAATGTATTCCAAATTTTCTCTCAGTTGTTCTGCCACTAATGCTGCTGAGTCGGGAGGTCGGCAAAAGGAGCCAATTATTAACCTAGCTCGGTTGTTGAGTGTAACCTCCACCCATAATAATCCACAGGAACTATCCACTTCTACTTCACTACAGGATAAACTACTCCTAACAGCGGCGAACACTCCACCACCGGTTGCATGCAGTCTATTCTTTCTAAACACCGTCTGTACCTTTGTAAAAATTCCGGCAGAATTTATCTCTGGCTTCAGCCAGCTTTCTGTACCTATAACGATTTCAGCTTCGGTGCTTTCTATCAGCGCTTTAAGTTCCGGTACTTTACCAACGCAGCTTCGACAGTTTACAGTTGTTGTTGTTGTTGTTATGGTCTTCTGTCCTAAGACTGGTTTGATGCAGCTCTCCATGCTACTCTATCCTGAGCAAGCTTCTTCATCTCCCCGTACCTACTGCAACCTACATCCTTCTGAATCTGTTCAGTGTATTCATCTTTTTGTCTTCCTCTACGATTTTTACCCTCCACGCTGCCCTCCAATACTAAATTCGTGATCTCTTAATGCCACAGAACATGTCCTACCAACCGATCCCTTCTTCTGGTCAAGTTGTGCCACAAACTTCTCTTCTCCGCAATCCTACTCAATACTTCCTCATTAGTTATGTGATCTACCCATCTGATCTTCAGCATTCTTCTGTAGCACCACATTTCGAAAGCTTCTATTCTCTTATTGTCCAAACTATTTATCGTCCATGTTTCACTTCCATACATGGCTACACTCCATACAAATACTTTCAGAAATGACTTCCTGACACTTAAATCTATACAAGATGTTAACAAATTTCTCTTCTTCAGAAACGCTTTCCTTGCCATTGTCCGTCTACATTTTATATCCTCTCTACTTCGCCCATCATCAGTTATTTTGCTCCCCAAATAGCAAAAATCCTTTACTACTCTAAGTGTCTCATTTTCTAATCTAATTCCCTCAGCATCACCCGACTTAATTCGACTACATTCCATTATCCTTGTTTTGCTTTTCTTGATGTTCATCTTATACCCTTCTTTCAAGACACTGTCCATTCCATTCAAGTGCTCTTCCAAGTCCTTTGCTGTCTCTGACAGAATTACAATGTCATCGGCGACTCTACAAGTTTTTATTTCTTTTCCATGGATTTTAATACCTATTCCGAAATTTTCTTTTGTTTCCTTTATTGCTTGCTCAATATATAGATTGAATAACATAGGTGATAGGCTACAACCTTGTCTCACTCCCTTCCCAACCACTGCCTCCCTTTCATGCCCCTCGACTCTTATAACTGCCGTCTGGTTTCTGTACAAATTGTAAATAGCCTTTCGCTCCCTGTATTTTACCCCTTCCACCTTTAGAATTTGAAAGAGAGTATTCCAGTCAACATTGTCAAAAGCTTTCTCTATACAAATGCTAGAAACGTAGGTTTGCCTTTCCTTAATCTTTCTTCTAAGATAAGTCGTAAGGTCAGTATTGCCTCACGTGTTCCAGTATTTCTACGGAATCCAAACTGATCTTCCCCGAGGTAGGCTTCTACTAGTTTTTCCATTCGTCTGTAAAGAATTCGTTTCAGTATTTTGCAGCTGTGGCTTATTAAACTAATTTTTCGGTAATTTTCACATCTGTCAACACCTGCTTTCTTTGGGGTTGGAATTATTATATTCTTCTTGAAATCTGAGGGTATTTCGCCTGTTTGATACATCTTGCTCACTAGATGGTAGAGTTTTGTGACTACTGGCTCTCCCAAGGCCGTCAGTAGTTCCAATGGAATGTTGTCTACTCCGGGGGTCTTGTTTCGACTCAGGTCTTTCAGTGCTCTGTCAAATTCTTCACGCACTGTCGTATCTCCCATTTCATCTTCACCTACATCCTCTTCCATTTCCATAATATTGTCCTCAAGTACATCGCTCTTGTACAGACCCTCTATATACTCCTTCCACCTTTCTGCTTTCCCTTCTGTGCTTAGAACTGGGTTCCCATCTGAGCTCTTGATGTTCATACAAGTGGTTCTCTTTTCTCCAAAGGTCTCTTTAATTTTCCTGTAGGCAGTATCTACCTTACCCCTAGTGAGATAAGCCTCTACATCCTTAAATTTGTCCTCTAGCCACCCCTGCTTAGCCATTTTGCATTTCCTGTCGATCTCATTTTTGAGACGTTTGTATTCCTTTTTGCCTGCTTCATTTACTGCATTTTTATATATTCTCCTTTCGTCAATTAAATTCAGTATTTCTTCTGTCACCCAAGTATTTCTACTAACCCTCGTCTTTCTACCTACTTGATTCTCTGCTGCCTTCACTACTTCATCCCTCAAAGTTACCCATTCTTCTTCTACTGTATTTCTATCCCCCATTCCTGTCAATTGTTCTCTTATGCTCTCCCTGAAACTCTGTACAACCTCTGGTTTAGTCAGTTTATCCAGGTACCATCTCCTTAAATTTCCACCTTTTTGCAGTTTCTTCATTTCTAATCTACAGGTCATAACCAATAGATTGTGGTCAGAGTCCACATCTGCTCCTGGAAATGTCTTACAATTTAAAACCTGGTTCCTAAATCTCTGTCTTACCATTATATAATCTATCTGATACCTTTTAGTATCTCCAGGCTTCTTCCATGTATACAGGCTTCTTTTATGATTCTTGAACCAAGTGTTAGCTATTATTAAGTTGTGCTCTGTGCAAAATTCTACCATGCGGCTTCCTCTTTGATTTCTTTGCCCCAGTCCATATTCACCTACTACGTTTCCTTCTCTCCCTTTTCCTGCTGACGAATTCCAGTCACCCATGACTATTAAATTTTCGTCTCCCTTCACTATCTGAATAATTTATTTTATTTGATCATACATTTCTTCAATTTCTTCGTCATCTGCAGAGCTAGTTGGCATATAAACTTGTACTACTGTAGTAGGTGTGGGCTTCGTATCTATCTTTGCCACAATAATGCGTTCACTATGCTGTTTGTAGTAGCTTACCCGCATTCCTATTTTCCTATCCATTATTAAACCTGCTCCTGCATTACCCCTATTTGATTTTGTGTTTATAACCCTGTAGTCACCTGACCAAAAGTCTTGTTCCTCCTGCCACCGAACTTCACTAATTCCCACTGCATCTAACTTTAACCTATCCATTTCCCTTTTTAAACTTTCTTACCTACCTGCCCGATTAAGGGACCTGACATTCCACACTCCGATTCGTAGAACGCCAGTTTTCTTTCTCCTGATAACGATATCCTCTTGAGTAGACCCCGCCCGGAGATCCGAATGGGGGACTATTTTACCTCCGGAATATTTTACCAAAGAGGACGCAATCATCATTTAATCACGCAGTAGAGCTGCATGCCCTCGGGGAAAATTACTGCCGTAGTTTCCCCTTGCTTTCAGCCGTTCGCAGTACCAGCACAGCAAGGCCGTTTTGGTTATTGTTACAAAGCCAGATCAGTCAGTCATCCAGACTGTTGCCCTTGCAGCTACTGAAAAGGCTTCTGTCCCTCTTCAGTTTTCAGTTTTCAATTACAATACCGATTACTGCTTGGTGTATATAAAGAAGCAGTAATTTTTCTGGTACAACTACTTTTGCTTTTGGACGTATCTTGAGTTTGTACAAAGTTTAAATCAGGTCTTGGCGGTCCTATCCTTTTCAGGTTCTACTTTCTCTCAAAAGTAAGATTTCGGCCACCAACAGTTAAAATACTGTTTGCTCTATATCAACCACTCACTTTAAAAAGGAAACAAGCACATCAGTTCTCCATTAGGTCGCACTTTCAAACAATCTGATTCACAACGAAACAGCAAAATCACTACCAAAGGCATGGCGCTTTAACGCCCGTCTCGCGTGGATTCCTTCCCAAGTAGTCCTACACAACGCGCTTCCACCACCCAACTCTCCCCACTCTTCCACATGCGTCCATTGACTGCCTTTAAACTGCCGGGACGGTTCGCCGACAGTCTAACAAGCAAGCAATTCAAAAACATCCATTACTCGCTTATAGGAGCTGGTAGTCTAACCATTCTAAAAACATTTATCATTCGCATACACGAGTTGGTGGTAAGAAAAATTAAGTGAGTCGATTTTTTTATTAAAGATACTTACATACTGCATTCTGTAACGTGACAGATATTGGGAGTACGCCGTCCCGGAGTCCTCCAGCAATTGCCGCCTCTAGTGGATACAGGAGCGAGGAACTGATGCAGTCCGGGACAGAGAATTGAGATATTGACTTATTCTTATAAAATAGTAAAAGTACTGTATTACTTCGCTGCAGTTGGGCGTCAGTTGGTAACAGCAGCTCTTAATGTTGAAATATATACAGCTACAAAGGTTTACAATTCGGTCAGTCTTCAGTACAGTTATTATTCCGTAGATGACGAGCCCTTAGCACTATGAAAGTCTGTAAATGTTATGAAATTGCAAACAGAATTAGCTTCGTGCGTCAATGTTTTGAAGCTAATAAGAGCTACCGCTGGAGATCCAGAGGGGGAGGGGAGGGGAGGATGATGCTTGCTTTTCCCTGGAAGTTGTGTCGTAAACGTTGGCGGCAGCGCCCTCTTGCCACAGTGGCGGCTGTAGGTAGCGCGGCATCTTGACTGGCAGCGAGTGTGCTTTGAAGTGTGGCCGATCGGATGGCGGCCACGATTCCGTATGCGCCTGTCATTATTTTCCTTCGGCCTTCCTTCCATCATCAGGCGCAACTTCTGAACTATATCTCTGGTGCCTCTACCTTTCCTAACGCAATAATAATAGTTACGTAGCTATGCCTCTTTTCTCCATTTTTCTATATGCTATTATTATCAGCAAATTGGACGCATAAGCTGTTAAGCTGATTGTGCGACAGTTCTCGCGGTTACCTTATCTTTCTTTCTTCCCAATTGTGTAGATATTTTCTGGAAGACTGATAGCATGTCGCCTCTCACACAGATTCTACAGACAAATTTCAATAGATTTAGTTGTCACTTACCCAGTTTCTACAGACCAGTTTCAATAGATGTAGTTGTCACTTACGCAGTCGTTTTAGATATTCTGATGGAATGTTATCCATCCCCCTCGCCTCATTCATCTCAAGTCATCCATATCTCCTTAAAATTCCCGCTATAATACTGGATCCCCTATTTCTTCCATATCTACCCTAAATTCTTCTTCTATCGCGCCATCACCCGATTCCTTCATGTACATCTGTAATGTAATCTTCCCACCCATGCTCTCTGTCCTCTGTATTTAATGCTGGAATTCCCATCCCACTCTTAATGTTTCCACCTTTACTTTTCACGTCACTGAATTCTCTTTGTGCTGAATCAGTCCTTCCGGTAATCATTTCTTTTCGAGTGCTTCGAAATTTTCGTGCAACTATTTCGTCTTGGATTGTATGGGCTTCTTATTTATTTTATTCATAAGTTTACGTTACTCTATTCCTGTCTTTTCTTAAACATTTTTGTTCTTCTTTCTTCAAATGAAGTACTTCTCCTTACCTAAAATTTCTTCGCAGCTGCTCTCCTTGTACCGATGTTTGTCCAACATTCGTGATTGCCCTTTTTGGAGCTGTTCACTTTTCAACTGAACTGCCTACTGTGGTATTCCTTACAGCACTATATACACCTTTAGCGAACTTCAATCGCCTCCCATCATTTCTCAGGAGTTCAGTATCCCATTCGTTCCACACTGTTGTTCGGAGTGGCTCTGCTAAAGTTTAATTTAGCCTTCATCATTAATAAACTACGATCTGAGTCTGTATCTGTTCTTTGGTATACCTTACAATCCAATATACGATTTCTAAATTACTGTCTGACCATTATGTAATTCAGTTGGACTCTTCCCGTGTCTACGAGTCTTTTCCGAGTATATCTCCTCCTCCTGCTGCTCGTGAACAGAGTATTCTCTCCTACTAGCTGAAATTTATTGGAGAACTCGTCTTTTACCCCTCTGATTCTTACTACCCAGCCCATATTTTCTCGTAACTCTTTCTTCTACTCCTTCCCTCACAACCGCTTTCATGTCTTCCATGAATATTAGATTGTCACCTCACTTTATATTCTGAGATGCCCGTTCACTATCCTCATATACTTTTTGTGATTTTTCAACGTTTACTTGCGACGCTGCAACGTATACCTGAAGTATTACTGTATGTGTTGGTTTGCTGACGAATCTGATGAGAAGAACTCTATCACGGTACTGTTCACAGGAACCCACTCTTTCCCTATCTTAACGAATCCTTCTCCCATTATACCATTTCCTGCTGCTGTTGAGATCGTACTACATTCTTCCGACCATAAATTCTTATCTTCGCTCCACTTCACTTCACTGACCCCCACTATTTCCCTTTTAAATTTCTGTAGCACCCATACCACTTTCAAACTTCCGATATTTCACGCTACTTCTCGTAGAGCGTTACTCTTTCATTGAGGTTTCCACCTTTTTTTCTTTAAAATCTATTTCTTGACAGTCCCTTCCTGGACATCCGAAAGTGGGATCTAACCTGGAATCCTTTGCCAGTAGATAGATCATCATGACATTTAGTTACAGGCCATGCCTTGTGGATACAGATTACATGTCTTTAATGCAGTGGTTTCCGTTGACTTCTGCATCCTCATACCGTTGATTATTGCTGATTTTTCTACCTTTTAGGGGCAGTTCCCCACTTCATTAAAAAGAGAGTACCCTGAATCTCTGTTAACACCTCAGCCCTTTTTGCCAAAGCTGTTGGCAGAAAGAGGGTGACATCTTATGCGACAAGTCTTGGGCTCCATTTATGACGAGTTTTATTAAAAAGAGGGTGTTTGACCAGCCAAAGACACTACCGTACACTACCTACGTTTTTCCATTTTTTCTTTTATTTATTCGCTTATTTATTTTTAGAGCCTCCCATCTCCCCTTTCGGTTCATCCAGTATCTTTCCTTGTTTGTCTTCCTTCGCTAGCTCCATCGCTTCACTGTCGCTTTGTGTTTACAACGTAAACTTGAAAATAAGCGTTATTTTCTGTGAAATTTAAAATTCGTCTTTTCTAAATCAAAGATAAATTCTTTTTTTAAGAAATCAGATATTCTTCTTCTATATGAAATTTCGTTTTGTATGAACAAATAAATCCTGACTCCAGTGCCTTTGCTGCGCGAGTTGGCCGCGTTGTTGCAGGCGCCTTGCCACGGTTCACGCGGTTCGCCCCGCCGGAGGTTTGAGTCATCCATCGGGTACGGATGTGTGTGTTGTTCTTAGCGTAAGTTAGTTTAAGTTAGACTAAGTAATGTGCAGATTTAGGGACTGATGATCTCAGCAATTTGGTTCCATAGGAACTTACCACCACATAAATTTCCACTAGCTTTGTGAATCTGTTCTTTAGCGAGGGAAGCCGATGTGTGAAAATCGTCTTCCATGCATATCATAATTTAGAAATCATCCTTCTAAAAGTCGAACTGCTGTAGTCCGTAACGGCAGGATGCCTTTTAGAAATTCGAGTAGTTTCTTTAGTAACGAAGAACAAGTGTACTCGAGGGAAGTAAGTACTGTAATTCTCTAAGTATTGGTCTCTGGGTGAAGCTACTTGTGATGCCTCTCTTAGTTACAGCTCTACCGTTTTCAACTAGTCTGTCTGTTATATGTGAGCTTCATCTTATGATATGTGTTATACATTGTTATACTTAAATATCACATTTAGCACGTTTAGATTTTTAGTGGTTTGAATCATCTGCGATCTTCCAAAATACATAGGGGATATAAACAGGGCAGTCGCTGATAAGTGCTTCTCTGTTTTCTATTATATACGGCATTGTGTGCCCAGTCGTCCATACGGCAGTGTGGTTTTTTCTCGCAGGAAGTCGGAGTTCGTCTCGTCGAAGCAATTCTCGATTGGATATATGACTCCTGGCTGCCCGGAAAAGCAGTGCTAGTTTCTGCGTGAGATACGCCCATGTCTCCTTCGCAGAACCACATGTATATCTCTGTATCAGGGAGTCAATTCTGACAGAAAACTGACATGCTATAGTCGTCCTGAGATAAATCTTATGCAGTTTGACATTCCTCGAAATCTTTTCATTGACAGGAAGATATCACAGATGATATACGCGCGTTGGTGAAGACGGTCTTGCACATTGCGCCATAGTGTGTTCCATTCAGCTTGCGGATTTGATCTCAATGGGATTACATGCAGCTGTCACTTTCGTAAACGTGACACAATGTCCACACTAAATATTACGTCGTTCAGGCCTAATTTAATTTTCATTTTATTGAGTGTTTCAACAAATATCTACGGGATTACAACGTGGTTTTTACAATGTCCCACTTCTGATGCCAGCAACCCTGCTAGATGTTCTGTCAGTCTTTCTGTAGGTGAACTTGGTGACTAACAATGGTCCTGAGAGGGACAGTTTCCTTATGAACTTTCGGCAATCCATAAAGCCTGGGAGATGTCGTGGCACGAGACCTTAATTTCTTCAGCACTTCGTCTGGTAAACTATAGTCGTTTAGTTATTGTCCTGTCTCTCTCAGGCGATGGCCTTGTCGTATCACGACTGGATGATGCTGCCGCTGTAAGTTTGTGCAAGATGTTGATGAAATGTTCCTCAAAGGCTATCAGGTGCATCGTTTGCAGCAGGTATTCGTGATCTATGCTATCGAAGAACAGATAAGGCTCATGAGGTTTCGACGCGGAACGGCCAAATATTGGTAAGTCCCCAGAAATTTCTGTAGTACAGGCTCTATACTGATTTAAATGTTGTCGTTACTGACTTGAGGTCGGAGTTAAGCAGTGTGACGAGTCGCTATTTTGTAGCCGTCGGGATACCTCTTTTCTTTAGGATGACGAACATGGTTTCCTCTTTGAATACAGGTGGCACAGTAGCTTCGTTCCGTGCATCATGTAAACTTTCAAAATGTGCCAATATGTTTGATAAAACTCGCTAAGTCCATCAGGGCCTGAGATTTTTCCTTTTGCTGCTATGATAGATACAGTTTTTTATCCTTCTTCGCGGAACAGTGTTTCTAGGGAGCACCTTTCCTTCTACTGTACTAGGGTATGCAGGTTGTCAAAAAAGACTTTAAAGTTCAGGGCTATATTTGTATGCGGCTTATATTGTTCTCTGAAGTAATGGTGAACATGTTTCAGAATCGCTTGCTGTGGTTGGAGTGGCCTGCCAATTGTATCCGAAGTTTCGGTGAGCATCATCGATTTTCTACGGCGCGCAATACATATTAGATGGAAAAAAGGCTCATCCTTCGTTTTGGGCTACACTTGGTTGGAATTCAGTTGTTTTCTCCGCAACTCAGTTATTTTTGCCTTTAAGTCCTTTATTTTGCTGAGTGTGCAAAAGTCAGGACCGGTATTCCTTTGACAGATATCTTTGAGGCAAAGATAATCAAACTCCACAGTACAGTGTTGTCACATACAGATGTTTTTGAATATTTGCAAGCAGTCATTTACAGTCCTGGTGAAACGTAATGAACCCAAAATTTCAAGGTACTGGGGTATCGTTGCTTGTGAGTAAATATTTGCGTCCATTGTCAACGTATTTCTTCTGCAAGCTCACTGTCCTTCCAAAGACTGATGTTCAGTTCCCAGTATCCTCTGAACTGTAGAAGCTCTATTCCGTCTAAACGACTGGCAGTGCAGTGGGAGAAGTATATGTAGGCGACAGTATTTCCTTTTAGTAGTTCCCATGTACTATGAAAATGGAGACCACACAACACCCTCTCTCTCACTCAACAGGCTAGCAACATATTTTACAACATTATGAAATATTAGATACCCATTATTTTATGTAAATTTTACAACCAGATACTAATGTCTTAAGGCCTGAACAGGGTCCTTGATATGGAACATGCAGTTAAAATCCCCACTAACAATCATAGTTCCGGTATACTTTCCAACAATCGTTGGGATTTCTTGATGACGAGAGGTCGTTCTATGCTCTTGGTGGAGCAAGAGTGAACGTACAGGTTTATTATTTGAACAGTATTGACAGTGCAGAAGATAATGCGCCCTGGAGACTGGTGAACGGTATAACATCAGGAATCTTCAAGGCTCTAGCAGCGGAAGTATCTCTGTCAAGGTTACGAAGAGTTAACATCTATGCATATGAATGAGGCAATGGGAAAGGAAAGCGAAAGGATTGGTGCGAAACTTGTGGCTTTCAGTATCACAGGGCACTGTGGTAATGCAATGGCGACAGTTGAAAATTTGTGCCACACTCAGACTCTCAACTTATAGCAACGCTACAATCAAGCGCCCTTGGTCCATTAAACTTCGACCAGTTGTTGATTCCCATAGGATTTCGGATGATACTGGTGCTTACGTACTGAAACGTCAGTCAAGGAGCCGTGGCGCATACGGAAATGGATATATCTGAGTGGTACCTATTCTGCCGTGGACATCGGATAGACTTGCATCGTCCGAACAACTAAGAGAATCAATAATTTGCGAGTAAGAGGACAATGGACAAGAGACACTGCATTACAGCGTGTGATAAGTTGAGATTTTTTCCATATGGAAAGCGTGTCCGGATAGCCGAAGCATGTAAAAGAACCATTCTGGAGAAGCGGGGCATCTGGGTCCGAGTTCTGGTCCGGCGTAAATTTCCTACTTTCGCCATTGCAGCACTACAATGACCCGTGCTGTGGGAGTCATGACTTTTCCACCCATCCTTTTCCTTCCCTTCCCCATCCTCTGTGTCAATATATATGTGCCAGCCGTGTCATTATGAGTGGTGCCTGTTATACCGGTCATTTCCGACAGAACAAGCATCACTCAGGTATATGAAGTGGTATTCGTTCATTTGGACATATAGATAAGGCCTACCGGACAATGATCTTCTTCAGTGCGGATGGACTCACATAGCTCAAACTCTTACGGGAATCGGCTGTTGAGTGCTGCGAGTAATGAGTATAGTGGGCAGGGGCACAACAATGTAGTGTGTGGACAGTATGTTGGGAATGTGAGCCTCACGGGGAGCGTGGCAGAGATAAGTCCCTGCAGTGGCACTATCCTCTGTGCCCTCGGTGGCTCAGTCGTATAGAGCGTCTGCCATGTAAGCGGAAGATCTCGGGTTCGAGTCACAGTCAGGGCCCACATTTTAAACTGTCCCCGTTAATGTTTCTCTACGCCCCTAAGCAGATAATGGTCTGGATTTCATTGTAACTTTATCACTCAAATATATGCAAGAGTGGCATAGTCTGCAACATAGAGCTCGATAGTGAGGATTTCTTGCAGAAGAACGATGTCATACAAATAAGTTAAGAAACGAATCTTGGGGACAGTTCTGATACGAGTAACATTCAAAGTCGTGATGTAACTTTGTTGAAGCGCCATGTGCTGTGCGTTTGAGTGTGAGAGGCGTCGGCAGAGAAGCTGCCGAAGGTCCTCCCGCCCCCACCACGGCCCCTGTCTGCCTGTGTGCTGGTAACTAGCTGAGGCTCTGCCCGCCACAGGCGGCTGAGCCGGTGGGCGTGGCTGCGTGTGTCCGGGAGTGATTACGAGAGCTCTGCTCGGTGTTCGGCTTCGAAGGCGTCGCTCCAGGTTGTTTCGCGGTTTTCAACAATGCTTCGAGATTTTCCGTTTGCTCCTGTAAGCGGTCTGGCCTCGTTAATTTCTCGCTTTGTATATTACACGAGGACTGTGATTCACACTTTCTGGCTTCCGGAAACGGGTGTGTTCAGCAAAGCAGCATGTTTCTTTTCGTTTCTATTGTTGCCTTTGTTTCTCTGCCTACGAGGTTCCTTGCTGTCTGATGGGATCTTTGCTGACGATGGCTTTTCTGGTGGGTCTCCGTCTATTCTGGATTCACACTTGGGCCTGGTGCTTCATTGTTTCTCAAAGTAATCTTTTGTGGTGCGGGTGTTAGAATTGAACAAACTTCCATCTTCTACTGAACTTCGTAGGTACTGGCTTGCAACGGAGCTGGCTCTTCCTCGTCGTGAACGTCAGGCGTCAGAAGTTGTTGACGTGTTGAATCCTTGTCACATCGACTTGCTGCGCTAAGCCGGGCAAAGGGAGGTACGACACGATATTAAGAGCTATCTCGTGATTTTTGCCTCCTTTGGGTATAAGCAGTCGACAACTTCTCGTTGGTCAAACAAAAAAATACCCCGTATTGCGAGCGGTACGTTAAACACTTTACCATTCTCGGCGCCGTAACCAGAGTGCACAATCAGTACGTCACTGACACTCCCGTTACACTCTTTAAACTTCCGCTGTCCGCGATTGTCTTCTACTGTGTTTTCACACCAGTCGCCACTAGTGAGTTTCACAAGCAATGAATAGAGAGCGGAGTCTTACTGACAAGTGTCGACAATCTATTCTAGAGATTTTAACTCTTCAAATAAACATTCAAGAATTTCGAGTGCCATGAGGTGCAAAGCATTGACGTCAGACACACACTGACCAGTTTCCCGTGATTTACTTGTATCTAATAACAGCTCAGCATTTAAACCTCATCCACACTCGCTGCTAGCCTCCCATGCGCAAGCACCGATCGCCAACGTAAACACCGGCCCGAGCGCCCGCTATGCTGCAAGTCCTTCACGCGCTGCAGTTGACTAAGCCCCCCCCCCCCCCTCCCCAGGGATACCATTCACTGAATTTAGTGCTAAAGTGGCCTGTCAAAAAGTAAACACAGACCAAGCGTGAAAACAGAAAGAAGGTAGACTGAACTGTGAAACAAAAGCAAAATAGAAACAGTGAAAGGTGCAATATAGATCAGCTTAAAACAGCAACCATATCGTGGTTAGTTGGTCGTCAGTGATGGAGAGGCGAGGGCGTGTGCTTGCCATCCAGCCGGTCTAGTGGCGTACGCGGGTTTGTTTACTTCCTGAGGGCGCGACTCGCTTACTACAAGCTCACTGAAGTAACATGGCGAACTTTTATAGAAAGAACACTTTCAAGATTACGTTCCAAGCCGAATATTCAAGACCGCGAGCATATGAAGTACAAAACTTCTTACATGATGAACTAACTACGTCTAGATCCACAGGACGTAATTAGTATTTACATTCCGATCACGACCAGTGTAGTCAATGTTAAGACGATTAACGAAGAAGCGTGCACCAAGGTGGCTACTGGCGATGTCGGAAAACTCCAGTGTAGGCACTCTGGACATACCGGCGCTGTTACCGTTGAACATGCAGCCCTAGGTACGAGGGCCCTCTGGGTGTTCGAACTTCTTTTTGATGTACCCGCCGAATCCGTTATCTTCGCTCTTAAGCCCTATGGGTGTCTCATTAGCCACGTGGCTGAGAAGTGACAGACTTTTACAACGTATCCGGTACTCAACGGAGTAAGATAGGTCTAAATCGATCTCACGAAGCATGTTCCTTCATACTTAAGCATTATCCGTTGCACAATCACGCACATCCTGAGGACGTGAACAGAAGGGTCGTTTTCACTCTGATTGTTTGCAGCGGTGGATCACCCAGATTCCATCAGGAGGAATGGTACAGCATATTCCTCCATCGACTCTACCAAATATTTACGCAGAAGTTACGGCACCTAGGACGTCTGGCGCACTAATGGCGGCATCTGTGTCACCTTGTGGTGTGGATATAGATAGGCAGCCACCGCAGACAGACGGACACGTTGATGATGCAGATACCTTCCGATCACTGCAGGAGTCGCCTGATAAACCCGAACAGCAACTGCCACCACACAACGAGTGGATGGATGTTGATCGACGAAGCTTTCCTCTCGGAAGGCGCAGAGGAGTCGGATCTACATTCACATTCTGAAACGGAGACGCACGTCTGGAAGAATGCCCCGAAAGCTGAAGAAACGTCGACATAC
This sequence comes from Schistocerca gregaria, assembly GCF_023897955.1. Classification (NCBI taxonomy): domain Eukaryota; kingdom Metazoa; phylum Arthropoda; class Insecta; order Orthoptera; family Acrididae; genus Schistocerca; species Schistocerca gregaria. Next base: position 522,312,717 of record NC_064926.1, read on the forward strand.
GCCGTCTAACGACTGTTTCTTGTAGGCAGATACACACGATGGCACTGATTTCGAATGTATCAATAACAAAATGTGACTAATCTCTCAATAAAAAAATGTAGGTCACTTATAACCTTTCAATAATTGCCAGTCAATTTAACCTGGTAAATTTTGGACGTCAGCAGTGCTGCGTCATTGCCCTGATACATCATTCTGAATAAACTGAAAATGTTACCTTAATTAGATCGCCGAATAACGCGTGTATATCTGCTCCTATAAGAAATTTTCCTGTGGCAGCTAAGTGCAATGCTGGCCGATAGATTTGTCTTATATCAAAGGAAAGAACAGATTTTTCTTTTCAATAATTGGGATGGCCAAGGATTGGATAAATTAGTGAATTCTTTAAATTGAGATGAATGTCAAAAGTTACTTATTATGAGAAAGATTATTATTAACAGATTTTTTTAAAAACATTTACATGGGACTTGATGTAACAATACTACATATGCGCGAGGCTGCTTTTACCTTATCCTACAACGCTCAGGCTCCGCCATCGCTGCACACGACCGGCCCAGCCAACACGATACACCAGACACGACTGCTCGCTAGCAACAACTTACTCCTACTAAAACACAGTTCTTACTGCAGTCAATACTGCTCTTTGGTCTCAGATTCTCCTCTAGCTTACATATCGCAGGCAGCGCGTGAGCAATACATCGAAATGACATCAGCTAGCAACAAATTCTTTAATTATGGACCTCTTACATAACCCTCCACTGGGGGGCAAAAATTTGGCAGCGATGGTGAGTCAGTTGGACTTGCCATGAGCAACAAATTTTCTATAATCTATTTAGTTACTGTGTTTACAGTCACAGAGTATATACATCATTGATAAGTGCAGAACATATTAAGAAATTAAATAGAGTGCACATGCACTGAGTACAAAACATATTCAGAAATGACAAAGTATATACGCAATGAGTACAAAATATATTAGCAAATGACATAAAGTGCACACGTACTGCATAAGTCTTTAGCATTTTTTACATGAACTAATCACATTAACAAATGAAATAAAGTGCACACGCACTATAAAAGTTTTTAAAATCTTGCAAGTATTTAAAAAAATTGAGAAATGAAATAAAGTGCATACTCACTGTATAAGTCTTTAGCATTTTTACAACAAATAAACATATCAAGGAGTGAAATAAGGCGCACACGCTCTGTAGAGCACATTTAGGACAACTGATCTTGTTAACAAATGAAATGAAGTGCACACGCACTGTATAAGTTTCTATCGTTTTACAAAATTTTAAACGCACTGTATAAGCCTTTACCATTTTATAAACACTAGGAAAGGAATGGGAAGGATTGCATCATGGTTGTAGCACAGTAGGTTGCACGTAGCTGCACTGAAAGTCCATTTCTTTCTACAGAAGCACAACACCAAGTGAGACAATCTGAAGTTCTCTTCCCTGAAGTATTTATCAGTGTAGCCAAGACACTGAAATGTTGTATTAATATTGTTTCTTGTAATTTGGTAGTACATTAGGTACACCAAACAGTAGGACCATAATAACATCTCCATCGTTCAAGGTGGTGGACAGCTTGATATGTCAACACTATATTCTTACAGCAACGTAGAATTAGTGCAAAAACCAATATAGTGCTCCATTATCATGAGGATGGAGAGGATAAACGGATATTGCAGCAATTGCTGGTAATTAGGTCAGAAGGTGAAGGACACATTAAGTCTTATGCTAGTCATCATAGAATTACCCTAGTGTATCAACCGATTTGAATAATTATTGGCACTCATTGGTTAGTTACTGAGCATTTTTCTGCATTATTCAGAAGTCGTCATTCAAAGCAAGACTTAATTAATGGCATAGCATTTATGCATAAGTCATCATATTACAGTAATCAGTGGCATGCATTGGCCAGTTACAAAGTATTCATATAGTGTTAAAAACATTATTCAGTGTTATTCACAAGCCATCATTTAAAAAAGGAGTTATTGAGTGTAGCATCAAGTTACTGCCGTTTATATATGAAATCATGTAAGTGCCATAAGACATATTTAAATTGTAAGACATTGAAACTATTACTCAAGGTCGGTAGTCCAATAATACATAGACATAATGGAATCAATACACAGAAAAATTTGAATTTTATTTAAGACTAAAAATATATCTTAAACTGGTAGCTTTATTTAGTTGTATACTGGTAGTAATTGGGACTCGTAATATTTTTTTTTTTTTTGTTTTGCTAGCAATGCATTGCACTGGGATCGATAATTAATTGCTGGGTCATGAAAATATTTGCTTTTGACTTATTGCTGGAAATAAGGATTATTAACGTCATTCGTCAAGATTCCGCTGTAGCAAGGTTATGAAACAAGTACAGTATATGTGATCACATTCATAAATGATAGACACAACTGGGTAAAAAAAAATGCAAGTACTAGAACAGGTTTAATAACTAACTATTTATAGCATATTATGTCACGAAAAGCTTCTCCCAGAAAAAATACAAAATGGATTATTGAGCTGAAAGAAGAAATGCATATTATGCTGAAAAATAGTGAACGTCGAATTAACAGGTAATGAAACGTGTACTTAATATGTATGTACTCTAGCTGTCTTTTCCAAAACATTCAGTCATTATACTATGCGACATAAGACATACAGTCAAAAGGAACTGCAACAAATACTTAAATAACTACATTGCATTTCTTAACTAACAGTAAATATATAAACTTCATCATTATTCTCATCTGCAAAGAAAAACTTCATTATTCATATTAGCATATTCTTCATATAGCTATTCATCATCATTTATTATCATCTGCAAAAAATAGACACTTCATTATGCATATTCATATTACCATTTACTTCATACAACTATTCATTGTCATTCATTACTTCATATAGTATAGAGTTTCTTACTTCTAGCATATTTCATTACTAAAATTAACATCTGTAGTTCTGTTGGACAGTCTGCATCAATCGCCTTGTATTCTGAAAGAAAAATAATTAGTCAAGACTGCTATCATACGATGTGTACAGTATGTTCTGGTTAATGCTTGTTAATTCTGATCCATTTAGTCTTCATGACAATATGTTGCATTTTCTTTCCTTTATTCTGATGGTAAAATTACCATTTCATAGTAAACCACTGTGGTTGTTTAATTCATTTCTTTTACACGGTATTGCTTTCTGAAAAAATGTGAATATGGATTAATATCTTGAATTTAATTCAGATACCCATTAAATTAAAACTTGTTTCTAGTAATATAATTAAGCGTACAGCATATCATGACAGAAAACATATTAGGTCAAAAACATAGACAGTTTTCAAGTGCAAAAAATGACACACAGTATCATAATATAGTAGCAAAAAATGTAAAATAGTCAAGATGTTGAGCTATCATAATGCAAAATGTCAATGTCAACTGGTGTTTGTTACACCTTAAACATATCATAGTCCATGCAGACAAAAATTCTACTTTCGATAGGAAAACAATCATACATCCACAAAAAATCGAAAATGTGCATGGTCTGATATATAACGACAATACCTTGCCGGGTACTTCCCAGGAAAAAATATGATAATCATCAGTAAGTGTTCATATCAATAACCGGAAACGGCATTACAATGTGATAAATCATAAAGTATGTTCATTCAATAAAGGGTTTAATATTGCAGACATGGTGATTGCCTTTGCTTTTTCTGGTTCTCGAAGTTTCAACATGTACCACATTGGGATGAGGAATGCTGCGAATTCTGTATGGACCTGCGTATAGAAGTTCAAATTTACTGCGTCTACTCTTTCCTCTGTTGGATAAATAGTGTGTGCGTACTAATATCTTCTGTCCAATGTGAAAGTCACGGCGTGTACAAACCTGTTTTTGCTGTCTTCTCTGGCGCTCTGAGGCACGTTTGATGTTGTTGAGCGCAATCTCAATGATTTCATGGTGGCGTAGTCGACGAGATGTACGAAAGGATACTAATTCTTTAATTTTGTTAGGTGGTTCAACATTTTTCAATATAACAGTTGGAGATAGCATAGTAGATTCATTTGGTATGGAGTTAATTAAATCCTGGAATGAGAGTATGTGTGTATCCCAATCAATGTCTTTTATGGCAGTACATTCTACACAGTTTACCAATTTCTTTTATCAGTCGTTCATCAGGGTTCGAAGAAGGGTGATACTATATAGATCGGAGAAATGTTTCTAGCTCGTAACATACGTGTTCATATCTCAGATCGAAATTGTGGTCCATTGTTGGAAATTACTTTCAATACATGCCCTACATGCAATAAAAATGTTTTAAAAATGCATTCGAAATAGATTTAGCAGTAGCTTTGCGCAACGGAGTGAAGGTAACAAATTTCGAAGTGAGTTCAACAGCGACAAAGATGTAGCAAAAACCTCTATTAGTTCTGGGAATCGGTCCAAAAATGTCTACAGCGGTCATGTGTCTCAATTTAACAGGTACAATGGGATGTAACGAAGGAATATGTGAAGTCTTGTCTGATTTAGCTTTCTGGCAGATTTTACGTGACGCTAAAACTCGTCGAATACGTTTCTCCATGTTGGCAAAATAACAGTTCTGTCTCAGTATAAGAAAACATTTTCTGGCTCCATAATGTGCGTAACTCAAATGAGTATACCAAATTAATTTGTTAACAAGTTCGTCAGGAATGCATAATAACCAGTTGTTGCCGTCAGGGTGAGAGCGGCGGAACAGAATGTTATTGCGTACCGTGTAATTGTTTCTAATGGTAACGTTATTCTTATCTTGACAAAGGTGTTTAATTTCTTTCCATACGTTGTCTTTACTCTGCTCTTGTGCTATGTCTCGTAATGACGATGAAATGAAATTTTCAAATGCGACATGTTGAATATACATGACGCTAGAATTTGCTTGGCAGAAGCTGGTTGCGATGTCTTGCTGATTGTTGCAGAGAGAACGGGATAGTGCATCTGCTACAATATTTTGTGTACCGGGAATGTGAACAATTGTAAAATTAAATTCCTGTAAATAAAGTTTCCATCTGCTTAATCTGTCATGTGTAAATTTAGCGGAAAGTAAAAACTGGATAGCTCTGTGGTCTGTGTAACCGGTAGTATGTCTTCCATAAAGAAAATGCCTAAATCGGGTAAATGCCCATACAACACATAATGTTTCAAGTTCTGTAACAGAATAACTGCGTTCAGCAGGTGACAGAATGCGACTGGCAAAGGCGATGTTTTTAATTACTGTGTTACCGTCTACTTCAATTTCCTGGAAAATGTGTACGCCTAAAGCTGTGTTAGAACTGTCGGTGGCAATGGACAAATTTCTAGTGAGATCTGGGTGTGATAAAAGTGGTGCGTTCAACAAAGCTTGTGTCAGATTGACAAATTCAGACTGCGCTTGGCCATCCCAGGACCAAATAGCGTTTTTACCCGTCAGTTGGCACAATCTAGGGGTGTCTGAAGCAGAGTAATGAATAAATTTACGGAAAAAGTTAATTAATCCCCGAAAGCTGCGTAATTGTTTCTTTGTCGTTGGAGCAGTAATGTCACGTAAAGCTTGAAGTTTTTCCGGGTCAGGCGCAATGCCTTCTGCTGAAATTACATGTCCAAGAAATTTTATAGAAGTTCTGCCAAAGTGTGATTTGCTAAGATTAACTGTCAGTCCTCGTGCACGAAAAGTTTGCAACAGTTGTTCCAGAATCAAATTGTGTTCAGACCAGTTAGCTTCTGCAATAAGAATGTCGTCTACATATGTTGTGATTCTGTCTTTAAGTTCTGTCGGAAGTATAGTATTCAAACCGCGAATAAACGATGCTGAAGAAATTGTTAAACCGAACGGTAATTTACAAAATTGATAACAGTCACCAAAACAGAGAAATGCTGTGTACTTTCTGCAGTTCGGATGGAGCTGAATTTGCCAAAATCCCGATTTCAAATCTAATGTGGAATAAATAGCAGTACCATGAAATTTCTGTAGAAGTTCTTCTAGTGTTTGTGGGCGATCTGTTTAATTAATAATAATGTCATTGATGTGACGCGAATCAAGTACGAGCCGAAGTGAGCCATCCTTTTTCTTAACAATATGGAGTGGGTTTATGTACGGACTAACTGCCGGTTCAATAATACCTTGGTCAAGCATAGCTTGCAATTCTTTCTTAACTTGTTCTCTGTGAAAATACGGAATGGAATAATGTTTGGCTTTAAACGTGTCGTGCTGTTTAACTTGAATTGAATACATGAAACCGGACATAGTACCAAGGATGTTGTGAAAAACTGGAGCTTGCTGTAAAAGAATTTTGCATAGTTGCGTACGTTCGTCGTCTGTATTTGCACTGCTCTGTTCAACCTTATCCGAAATCATTTGTATAACGTCATAGTCGGCTTCGTAGTGTATTGTAGTTGTGTACGAACGTATCTGTGAACAATGTGGAATGACAGTTTATGTTACGTGATGCAGAAATGACCTCTGTCCGATTAATTGTTTGTTCTTCTGCAGATAAAGAGTGCTGAAATTCTAATGCCAGTTGTACATTTTCATCCTTTAACATTAAATAGGAATTTTGAATGTCAATAATTGTTGTACCAAAAAATTCGTACCTAAAATAACGTCTGTTGTCAATAAGGGAACAATCCAAAAAATTGAGTGGAACGTATGACCTGCATTACAAAATGATAGGAGTGTCTGTAATTTTGCATCTACTCCTCTAACAGATACTGCTCCTTTTACTTTAGTTCTGCCTAATGGTAACGTAGAATAAATATTCACTTTGTTACATTTATTGAAGGTTCCTTCATTTATGACTGACATAGCTGATCCAGAATCGATTACTGCTGAAAATGTGGATGATCCGATCTTTATTTCAACGACAGGGTGGGAAATGGTTTTTTCAATAACTGGTTTTTCCTGCAAAAGAGTGTCTCGGGTGTCGTCAAAAGTAATAACATTCTCGTGAATAACATTCTGCGTGTCAAAAGTAGTGCTTACGTTGTTGGAAGATGCAACCTGTACTGTATCTAGTCAAATTCTTTCTGACGTGCTGTTATTTGCGGGAGGATGCTGTGGCATCTCGACTATTTGTACTGTTCTGTTATTTCTTCCTGACGTATTAGGTTCGGGATGATACCGACTGTCTGGTTCATTCATGATAATCTGTTGTTGTGGTTGATTATGCTGCTGGTAAGATCGACTGTTATTAAACGTACGCTGAAAACTGTGCTCCTTACTTTTACGTCTGTCATAATAATCGTTGCTATACGGCGCATTGCGATATGAGTTGAAATGGTGTGTTTTCTGTGCGTAGTGATTTCCTTGTTGCTGTGCGTTACTATTTGGTGGAGCCGACGCTATACGTGTAGGCGGCGAAACATTAAAGCTTGGTTGACCTTGCAGACTACATTGTTGGTTAGGTATGCTAACCGGCTGGTTTTATTGCTGTTGTGGGGGAAACCTCTTTTGTTACCAAAATGTGTTTGCTGTTGCTGATAATTTTGACGATACTGATAATAAAAATTTTGTCTGGTATTAAAGTTCATTTCGGTAGTCTAATGAAAACTGTCACTTACTGGTAAAACTTGTCATATCAGGCGTTCTTTACTCATTCTTAATCCTATATAGATCGACAGTTGAAGAGCTGTTTTGATAGATATAAAGGATAGTAAAAGAGAAGGCAGCAGTGCAGAAAACTAAAGATGAAATAGCACTACTACGGCTCGGGGCCCTGTGCACGCTACGTCACATATTCATCGAAGTGTAATGAATCCCCTGAGGTCACTTACGCGCTGAAAATAAATTTTAGTTTCTGCATTACAGGCAATGTCGGTGAAAATTCAAAAGCAAATTGTTGTATCCAGTCCAAAGAGCGTATCTGTGTTTTGTCATTCTTAAATACCTTAAATTTCCTCAGCGATAGAAAGTCTTGGTAATCACAATTATCGTCTCTGAGTGTCTGAACTGGTTCAGGATTGAATGATAATCTGTTTGTCTGTGATTGTTCGGAGTCTAAGTCACGTACTCTCTGTGAATTACCTAAATTATACTGGCTGTGTGAGTGTGACGAATGTTCGGAATGTGGCGTATGCTGTGCCTTGTTAGAGGCTGAGACATTTTTCATGTCCGTCACTTCTTGCTGTAAAGACGACACTTTTCTACGCAATGTATTATTGGACGAACCTATCTCACTGATTGTTTGCTGTAAATTTTGGAATTCGGGTGTTTGATTGAAAGAAATTGGTGACGTATCGTCTGATTTGGTATCATTGTTATTTTCGATAACGTCAATACGATTGGCCAATTCATCAAATTTTTCAGTCTGTGCTTTTACCTGATCGTCATTTTTAGTGACACAAACATTAATTTGTTTTTGGATTTTACGGATGGTTTTGTTCAATTTCTTAACGTCTGCTTTAATGGCATCGGGATCCTGTATTAATTCCAATTGTTCAAGTCTGCTGGTCACTGTCTTAATGTTTACTGTGTGTGTGTGTGTGTGTGTGTGTGTGTGTGTCTGTTTTTGTTTTAAGATCGGAGATTTCATCATACAGTTCGGTGTTCAGCTTTTTGATTTCATCTGATACTGTAGAAATATTGTTGTCTACATATGTTTTTGCCTTCGTAAAGATTTTACGCTTATCTTCCTGTCTCTGTGCAGTAATTGCTTCCATGACTTGTTTCTTTACTTTGTTCTGCTCCTGTATGAATTTACGGTAACTTGTTTCACTGTTTTGTAGGTGGTGATTAAAACGTTCTTCAATTTGACTGTTTTGTTGTTCAAATTTCGTGTCTACTTTCGCATCCAGTGTGCGTGAAAGTTCTGATGACATTAAATAAACTCGTCACGTAACTGTGTTTTCAGAACATTGTTTAGCGACTGCACTAATTTCATCTCTAAGTAATTTAGTTGTGGCTGCATGTGTATTACTTAATTCTTGTGCAACGGATCTAATTTCTTCACTACTATTCCTAGCACAACCCTTAATTTCCTGACGTAATTGTTCTTTAGTATCATGACATTGCACGGCAACGGCTTTAATCTGTTCACTAAGCTGTTTGAAATTGTTGTCTTGTTTTTCATTAAGTTGTTTGTTCGATTCATTAAGTCGTTTGAAATTGACGTCTTGTTTTTCATTGAATTGTAGCAATAATGCTACAACTTGATCCAAGCCAAAATTACCGACTCTATTCTCTGTACTGTGTGATGGTGTGTCTGCATTTGTCACGTTTTGTGAAACCATTTGGTCATTATCTCATTCACGAAAAGGTTTGCTAATTGGATGTGCACTGCGGGTCTCAGAATCAAATAAATCTGATGTATTTTGACTACATTGTTCATCTTCGTGAGAAAAATTTATCTGTTCACTGTGTAAATTTTGCAAATCATATGTGTTAAACTGGGCAGCGTTCATCAATTTTCGTTAGATTAACAGAGGACCCAACTGAATTTGTTTGCTCATCATTAGCATAAAAATCATTACTAGTGATCGGCACACACTGATTATCTGTAATTAGAGGATTATCACTATTACACTGACTGTCGCTAGTATGATCGGTCAAATTATTCAAGTCAGCTTTTTCACTCATTGCAGATCACGATGAACTGTTAGCAGTTTTTCGCGGCATTTTCACAGATCAAAGCTAAGCACAAAATCAAACAAGGACAAAGTAAAATGGAACAAATACAATTACAACAAAGAGCAATAAATTGCCGATGATCTGTGAAAGAAAGAGCTACAAATTAGTAAATGCGTTGCGCCAGATGCAAACTAGTTTTAACATTAAGTAAATAAGAGCAGATATATAACTGACTACTTCTCAGAAAATCACAAAAATACGATCCTGGCAGGGTCGCCAAGTGTAACCTCACCACAAGATAATTTCCGTAACCTCCCCACAAAATAAAATAATATGAATAATATTCTCATTTAGTGTAATCTCAAAACAGAAAAATTCCTAAACCTGTCAACAGTAAAAAAATATCAATGAGATTTTCACTCTACAGCGGAGTGTGCGCTGATATGAAACTTCCTGGGAGATTAAAACTGTGTGTCCGACTGAGACTCGAACTCGGGACCTTTGCCTTTCGCGGGCAAGTGCTCTACCAACTGAGCTACCGAAGGACGACTCACGCCTGGTACTCACAGCTTTACTTCTGCCAGTTCCTGGCCTCCTACCTTCCAAACTTTACAGAAGCTCTCCTGCGAACCTTGCAGAACTAGCACTCCTGAAAGAAAGGATATTGCGGAGACATGGCTTAGCCACAGCCTGGGGGATGTTTCCAGAATACTACATATGAGCGAGGCTGCTTTTACCTTATCCTACAACGCTCAGGCTCCACCATCGCTGCACACGACCGGCCCAGTCAACACGATACACCAGACACGACTGCTCGCTAGCAACAACTTACTCCTACTAACACACAGTTCTTAGTGCAGTCAACACTGCTCCTTGGTCTCAGATTCTCTTACAGCTTACATATCGCAGGCAGCGCGTGAGCAATACATCGAAGGGACCATCATTCGTAGACGTAAAACGGCCGGAATCGCCAACGAACGGCCCTCCATGTACCATGCACCCATGGAAAGAAAGCGCAGACACAGGACATTGATCCATGAGTTGGCAACAGAAGGTGGCGTCCGTCACGTCACGCAAAGAGACATAAGCAATGCACACTGTACCCATTATTCTCACCTGTACACAGAGAAGAGATATGGTCCAGAGATAACTACTGCTGTCGCTGGTTTGACGCACGACACTGTTACTCTAACAGGAACTCCTAGAACCAGTGACTGAACAATAAGTGTTGGATGCCGTAGGAAAAGAGGCACGAATAATTCACCAGAACCGGATGGGCTATCCTTGGAGTTTTATAGGACGTCTTACACCCTTTCTAATCCGAGTACTTCGTTCTTGGCCGTCCACTCTTATTATTTCCTTTTGGTTTTTGTACATCTTGTATATTACCCGTCTCTCCCTACAGCTTACCCCTATTTTTCTCAGGACTCTGAACATCTTGCTCCATGTTACATTGTCGAACGTTTTTTCCTGGTACACAAATCCTATGAACGGTTCTTAATATTTCTTTAGCCTTGCTTCCATTATCAGTCGCTACATCAGAATTACTTTTACTTTTTCTGAAGCCAAACTGATCGTCATCTAGCACATCCTCAAGTTGCTTTTCCATTCTTCTGTATATTATTTTGTCAGGACCTTGGTTGCATGAACTGTTAAGTTTATTGTACGATAATTCTCGCACCTGTCAGCTCTCGCAGTCTTCGGAATTGTGTGGATGGAATGTTATACATCCCTTCTCCAAAGCTCTTTTAAATTCCGATTCTAATACTGGGCCCCCTACCTCTTCAAAATCGACTCGTGTTTCTTCTTCTAACACATCAGACACATCTTCCCACTCGTAGAGGCTTTCAATGTATTCTTTCAACCTATGCGCTCTCTCCTCTGTATTTAACAGTGGAATTACCGGTGCACTCTTAATATTACCACCACCATTGCTTTTAATGCCACTGAAGATTATTTTGACTTTCCTGTACGCTGTCTTCCGACAGTCATTTCTTTTTCGATTTCTTCAGATTTTTCATGGAGCCATTTCGTCTTAGCTTCCCTGCACTTCCTGTTCAATTCATTTCTCAGCGATTTGTATTTCCGTATTCCTGAGTTTCCTGGAACATTTTTGTTTTTCCTCCTCTCATAGATCTCTCTTCTTTGTACCTAAGTTTTTATTTCCAACTTTTGTGATGGCCAATAGATGTCCATTCCTCTTCAACTGTACTGCCTACTGAGCTAGTTTTTATTGCTGTACCTATAACCTTAGAGAACTTCAAGCGTATCTCGTCGTTTGTTAGAACTTACCACTCCTTTGTGTATTGATTCTAGCTGATTAATGTCTTAAACTTCAGCCTGCTCTTCATCACTAGTGTATTGTGATCTGAGTCTATATCTGGTCTTGGGTACGCCTTACAATCCAGTATCTGATTTCAGAATCTCTGTCTGACCATGATGTAATCTAACTGAAATCTTAACTTATCATATGGCCTTCTCCAAGTATACCTCCTCCTCTTGTGATCCTTGAACACAGTATTCGTTGTTCCTAGCCGAAATTTATTACAGAAAATTTGCCTTTCTTCTTTCTCATTCCTTGTCGTAAGCCCATGTTCTCCTATGACCCTTTCTTCTACTCCTTCCTCTACAACTGAATTCCAGCCCCCCACGACTATTAGGTTTTCGTATCCCTTTACGTACTGCATTACCCTTTGAATATCCTCATATACTTTTTTTGCCTCTATAGTTGTTGGTGTTGGTTTGCTGTTGATTCCAATAAGAACAACCATATCACTAAACTGTTCACACCAACATACTCTCTGCCCTACCTTCCTATTGGTAGCGAATCTTACTCCTCTTATACCATTTTCTGCTGCTGTTGATATTACCCCGTACTCATCTGACTAGAAATCCTTCTTTCCATTTCACTTCATGGACCCCTACAAGATCTAGACTGAGGCTTTGAATTTCAGTTTTCAGGTTTTCTAGTTTCCCTACCACCTTCAAGCTTCTGACATTCCACGCCCCGACTCATAGAATGTTATCCTTTCGTTGATTATTCAGTCTTTTTCTCATGTTCACCACCGCCTTTGCAGTCCCCTCCCGAAGATCCAAATGCGGAACTGTTTCGGAATCTTTTTCCAATGATCATCAGGACACTTTGTCAATTTCAGGCCATGTGTCCTGTGAATGCACGTTACTTGTCTTTAACGCAATGGTTTCCATTTCCATCTTGATCCTCAAACCGCCGACCATTGCTAATTCTTCCGCCTTTAGGGGCAGTTTGCCACCAATAGGACTAGAGAGTGTCCTGAACATCTGTCCTCTCCTCCGCCCTCTTGACAAAGCCGTTGGCAGATTGAGGGTGACTTCCTATGCCGAAAGTCTTTGGCCACCAATACTGCTTATTAATTAAAATTTAAGCAGTGGCGGGATTCGAACCCGAGACCGATGACATTTTGGTCAATAATGAAAGACGCTATCATTTCTTTCCCTCTTTTTAAAGGAAGCGACCTTCAGTTTTTTCGTGGTCACCGAGGAAATGTCTATTGTTCCATTTTGACTTTTACCGTCCTAATCTTGTCAAGTAACCATCGTTACCTGTAGCTCTGAATAATTTATAATATAGTGAATTAACTTTTATTGAAAATGTGTTCAAACGAAACTTCGTGGCAGACTAAAGCTGTGTGCCAGACCGAGACTCGAACTCGAGACATTTGCCATTCGCTGCTCTACTAACTGAGATACCCAAGCCTTTTTTTCTACCACTTGTCTACGTGCCACCGCCACTTGTGTCTTAACAAAAAAAAAAAAAAAAGAAAATGCACCTATTCAGGCGTTGGCGTCTGTCCCAAAGCAACTAACCTGTTACTACAAAGTTGTCGAAAACGAATAAAGTAGAGGGGAAGAACAAATAGAGTAGTGATGAAAACGAAAGGAGTTATGTACGGGCTTTTGTTGTTTTGTTTATTTTATTTAAATTTTTGTTTTTTGATTTTCTTGTATGTATATTTTTGGTTTCTATCATTTATTTTTGTTCTGTAATTTTCGTTTTTTTTATTTATTATTTTATTTTTTATTTATTCTATGTACCACAATTCCAGCCGCTCCGGGTAGCGGCGCGGTCTGAGGCGTCTAGTCAAGGTCCACGCGGGTCCCCCGTCAGAGGATCGAATCATCACTATGGTATGGTGTGTGTGTGTCGTCCTTAGCGTAAGTTAGTTTAACTTTGATTAAATAGTGCGTAAGCCCATAGGACCACAAATTTACAATTTTTTTCCAGAATTCCAGAAGTCGCTAGCGCCTTCCGATTAGCGGGACATCCAAACGTGTTTTCTCAAAATTTTAATGGGTATTCCGTTTGTAGTGCGTTCAAAACATCATGTCGGCAAAAAAGCAATAGCATCTCATTGCTTGGACGTTCCAGTTGGAAAGCGGGTCATGAAAGGCGCTCCATAGAAAAATGGAAAAAAACTGCTTGTATCTGGGGTGGCGAAAAAGTGCACAGTGTCGATCGTTAAGGTACGTCCAATTACCTAGTTCTGATTTCTCGTCGGGGCCAAAAAGGTGGCGGACCGTATGACCGCGTATCCAGTTCAAAGCGTTAGGTTTTGTTGCGGGGTAATGAATCACATCCAAGAATAAAAGCGTTAGGAAAGCGATCTGAGCAGGTGTCTGTCGGGTAAGGAAAGCTAATACACGATGCACGAACCTCCAGACGTCGGACGACGGACCACATGTTGCGGGGTAATGAATCACATCCAAGAATAAAAGCGTTAGGAAAGTGATCTGAGCAGGTGTCTGTCGGGTAAGGAAAGCCAATACACGATGCACGAACCTCCAGACGTCGGACGACGGACCACATGAGAATCGATGAGTGTCTGTGGCGTCTACAGGTTTAGGTGTTCGTTTTTCCCGCGCGTGGAATAGTAGAGAGATAGTATGATTGTGGTTCGATGAACCCTCTGCCAAACACTTAAATGTGAATTGCAGAGTAGTCATGTACATGCAGATGTAGAACACAGAGTGGTATGTCAGCGAGGCGGATGCGATGCAAACGAAACTGGTTGACCTGTTTGCCATTGACAGTGATACACCAGGTGGACTGGACGCTGGTGTCGAGATAACCTGCATGCACCGCTTTCCACGCACGACGCCATATGATCCGGGGAAACTTGTGTTCGATGGGGTTGGGGGTTCAACGCCTTTGTAATGTGTCGTGTACAGTCTTCCTATGGAGTATACGTAGAAGAAGTAAGGAGTGGAGGATGTAACTCAATTCAAGAAAGAAGTGCCGAAAGTGATAAAAGGGGGGTGAAATGTCTGATAAAATGACAGGGGGTAGGCCTGGGTCGTATTTATGCAAAAGCGGTCCGGTCAGGCTCGTTGGGCAGCACCCCAGACATTCAGTTGAAAGCTAACAAAAAGTGCTTTAACTCTGTCTGGCACATGGAATAAGTCCACTCCACCACGCTCCCGTTGGAGGTCAAGGGAGGAATATTGAACTTTAAATAACATCCCGGTACAGACGAAGGATCCCATCGCCATCAACATACGACATGTGAGGCTAATCGGAACACTTGTACCACATGAGGGATGCGTGAGGCGAGGTAAACATGCACGTATTGTGCACTTTCTACAGTGTCGAGGGATCCAAGCGGGTGGTCCAAAAGACGAGCCTTGATCGCTTGGAGGAGGCGTCTACTGTTTGTTTCCGCTGAACGACGGAGGTCATTCATCAAATCAATGCCCAAACAGCGGACGCTGGTGGCCACACTTAGAGGAGCGGCATATCTCTCAGGTAGATGCTCATCAATGAGCAGAACCTTCCATTTGGAAATGTGGGACGGCATATTTTCTAACATGTCGTTGCTCCCTAGACGACCTCTTGCTAAGGAACCCCGAAGCTTTTGACTTAAACCCAGAACTGGACCGTAAAACTGGGAGCTCCGGGTGTTAAAAAGTAAAGTCTGTGGAAACCGAGATTTGAAATTCGCTTGCACAGAGTTTAGTTCCTACAGTTTGGCCTTGAAAATGGCAGGTTGTGCCACTGTCAAAATATCGTTGTCGATGATGCTACACAGCTGTGTTCCTGTAGGTTATTTGAATGCTGCTGACTGCTAGTCGTCGGAATGAGTCAAATACGACCACAGTACTTAGACGACAGGCATCGGTTGTTCCAAACTCGCACCGCAATCTGCAGTTGTTTTCACCCTGTTCCCTCAATGGTTGCTGAAGTACTCTCTTCAACGTTACGACTGAGTTCTCGACATACACATTGAGCGTACCTACTGTTCATTCCCGTGGCTTGCTGCCATTTCCATGAAAGGTATCATTATTAACTGTACATTTCCATTTCCTACGATTAATAGACCCCTCCCATTTTGGGTTCACCATCACCTGAATGGCACAAACCAAGTTGCCATAAAACAGGTAAAGTGAGTCCCACTGCCTCAGTTTCAGTTTCATTGAAAGACAGCACTACGATTCTTAGAGCGATCATTATAACAAAGTCGTCTTTGATCCCTGTCTATCTTTTACAGGATGCCTAGACCCAACATTGACACCATTCTTTCAGTGAATTGGACGGCTACCGTTGGGGCTTGTATTTAGGGCTGGTACATAGCTTTATCTTTAGTATCTTTGGTACACAACTCTTGGTAACCCTCCCAACACACCTATTCACAATAGCTTCCAATCCCTTGGCGTCAGTTAGGGCTATTTCCAGCTGCTTGTGGCTTGTGAATGGCAAACATCTCATTCCATACCTGAGAACCGCAAACATACACTGAAGAGCCAAAGACGTACACCTGCCTAATATCGTGTAGGGCCCACGCGAACACGCAGAAATGTCGCAACACGAGGGGGCGTAGACTCGACTAATGTCTGAAGTAGTGCTGGAGGGAACTGACACCATGAATTCTGCAAGGTTGTCCATCAATCCGTAAGAGTACGAGGGGTGCAGATCCTCTCAGAACAGCACGTTGCAAGGCATCCCAGTTACGTTCAATAATGTTCATGTCTGGCGAGTTTGGTGCCCAGCGGAAATGTTTAAAGTTAGAAGAGTGTTGCTGGAGTCACTCTGTAGCAATACTGGACGTGTAGGGTGTCGTATTATCCTGCTGGAATTCCCCAAGTTCACCGGAAGGCACAATTGACATGAATGGATGCAGATGAACAGACAGGATGCTGACGTATGTGTCACCTGTCAGAGTAAGGAGTCCTATATCACTCCAACTGCACACGACTCACACATCACAGAGCCTCCACCTGCTTGAACAGTCCCCTACTGACATGGATTCAGCCGCCCGCTGTGGCCGAGTGGTTCTAGGCGCTTCAGTCTGGAACCGCTCTGTTGCTACGGTCGCAGGTTTGAATCCTGCCTCGGGCATGGATGTGTGTGGTGTCCTTAGGTCAGTGAGGTTTAAGTAGTTCTAAGTTATGGGGGACTGGTGACCTCAGATGCTAAGTCCCATAGTGCTTAGAGTCATTTGAACCATCCATGGATTCATGAGGTTGTTTCCATACTCGTACACGTCCATCCTGTCGATACAATTTGAAACCAGATTCGTCCGCCGAGGCAGTGTGTTTCCAACATCAACAGTCCAATGTCGGTGTTGAGGGGCCCAGACGAGGCGTAAAGTTTTATGTCGTGCAGTCATCGAGAGTACACGAGTGGGCCTTTGGCTCCGAAATCCCATGTCGATGATGTTCCCGTCAATGGTTCACACGCTGTCACTTGTTGATGGCGCAGGATTGGTATCTACAGCAGTTTGCGGGAAGGTTGCACTACTGTCACGTTGAACGATTCTCTTCAGTCGTCGTTGCTCCCGTTCTTGCACGATCTTTTCCCGGCCGCAGCGCTGTCGGAGATTTGATGTTTTACAATTCCGTATATTCATGGAACACCCGTGAAACGTTTGTACTGGAAAATCCCCACTTCATCGCTACCTCGGAGATGCTGTGTCCCACCGCTCTAGCGCCGACTGTAACACCACGTTGTAACTCACTTAAATCTTCATGACCTGCTGTTGCAGCAGCAGTAACCGAAAGAACAACTGCGCCAGACACTTGTGTCTTGTACAGGCGATGCCGACCGCAGTGCCTTATTCTGCTCCTTTATGTTTCTCTGTATTGAATACGCATACCTGTATCAGTTTCTTTGCAGCTTCAGTGTAGTGGGGCTGCATTGGGCCTGGTGCAGTATTTTACAGCACTGTAAACAATTTATGACTGGCGCAGTATTTTTATAGAACAGTAAACAAGTAACTTTACACTAATCTTCTCATTTTTTTAAATTCATGAGTTTTTGAGTAACTTAATGAAAACAAAATTTGTAACTAAAATAAATCCATTTATAGTAGATTAGGTACCTGTAAGTTGAATGGTAGAAAATTTTGGTTATAGCACTTGATAAAACCAATGAAATAATAGAGCAGGGTGGATTAAAGTTATGGTTCACAGGTAACGATCCACCGTTACTTGCACTATAAAAATTCTAGAAGAGAAAGTTTCTATTCAACCGAGCTGAAACGTTTTCTCTGATTACAAACAACTTACCAAAATGAGTGTAAAATTCAGGAAGATTCTAAATTAATTCATAATTTTCTTATTGACGATTATGTGTCCGGGAAAGTGGTCGTTCAGGGACTACTGCCTTGTGCTTAAGGCAGGTGACAGTAGGTATTCCCTCGGCCGTCCGCTGCGGCACGTATATAAACACAGCCCGAGAGGCAGGATGAAGGTTCGCTTCGCACTCAGCCACGCAGTCGCGACTGAGATGTCGCAGCGAACAGACGTGGAGAGTGCGCTCGCGCGCTTCGCGAACGATGCGGCAACCGCAACCGCGCCGGCCGGCCGCGGTCCGGCAGGGCCTGCCCTGCCGGCCGCCCCGCCATCAGCCGGCGCATCTATGACGACCCAACCCGCGGGACAGGGAAGAAGTAGTACCTCGACCGCGGAGACATACATGGACGCTGATATGGAATACGGTTCGGATTCGAGTGCCGCTACAGCGGAGGACGACAGAGTGGAAAGGAGGGGGTCCGCGCTGTACAGAAGAAGCCGACGAGACCGATCTTTAGAGCGTCACGCAACGCGCCGTGACACAACTACAGAGGGCTTCAAGCAGCCGCCGCCGAAGAAACAAGCCCGCGCGAAAAACCTTACGGTTGTAGCGCGAGAGCTGGACGTGAGCAACCGCTACCAGCCTCTGCAGGGGGAGGGGGCGACCCTAGAAGAAGCTGGCCGTTCCCTCGCCGAGCAGCAGAATCAGAGGGAAGTGCAACAGCATGCTGCCAACGCATCGCACCAGCAACAGGACGACGCTCCGCCATCGCCGGGCCAGAATGCAGGAAGCCGCGCTCCGCCGCCTGGTCCACAGCGACGAATCCCGCCGATTGTGCTAGTCTACAAGGAATCATATACGGACTTCAGAAACTGGCTCCATTCCACGTGTACACAGCCGTTCACCGTGCGTCAAGCCGGAAACGGCGACACGCTGAAGTTGCAACTGAACTCAATCGATGACTATGTGAAAGTCCACGACGAGCTTGGGAGGAGGGGCGTCCCGATGTACACGTTCCAAGCCGTTCGCCCTCCAACTTTGAAGACGCTCATCAGACGGATTCCGCCGTCGCTGCCGAATGATGAATTAAAAATCGCCCTTGAAGATGCAGGGTTTGCAGCTTCAGTCGTTGACCACCATCGCATGCCGGGCACTAATGAAAAGACGGGACACAGAGTCGTTGTCCTGCCCGACACGCCAGCTCACAGGAAAATATTTGAGCTGACCAGGCTGTATGACTTGGACATCAAAGTTGAGAAGCTCAGGAAGTCAAGGGGGCCGGTTCAATGTTTCCGGTGTCAGGGCTTCCGCCACGTTGCCCGCCTCTGCACCATGCCTTGGCTCTGCGTCAAGTGCGGCGGGAACCACGACAGCCGACAATGCACCAGGAGCCGCGAACAACCCGCTACCTGTGGCCTTTGTGGCGGTAACCACCCAGCTAACTACCGCACCTGTGTTAAACACAAAGAAGAGAGCCGACGTCAGCGAGGTCTTCCACCTGCTCCGCCGAGGCCTCCCAGGAACCACAGACGCTGGCAGCAACTGCCACCACCAGCACCCCCGACGCCTGCTGTGACTAAAGCGTGGCCCTCGCTGATAGAGCGGAGGGCAGCTCGACTTCACTCGCAGCAGACTGCTACAGATGCCATGAAGCAGACACAACCACCCTCAACCACGTCGACTGCCCTACCAGGACCAGCAGCACCGCCACCTTCAAGCCAGCCGACTCATCCAGCACCATCAACATCACAGACTGAGCTGAAGGACCTATATACACTTTTGACGACCATCGCGGCGTCACTGGCAGAGGTCACCAAGACGCTGGCCCAACTACCAGCCACCATCACCGCCACTGTTGAAGTGTCGGTCAGCAGAGCCATCCAGGCACTCAGAGAAGGCAACGTCCACCATGCCTAGACACCTTCCTCTCGACGACCTTCGTATCCTCGAGTACAATGCAGACAATCTCACTCATGACGTCGCAGAACTCCAGCAATTCCTCAGTGATCACAATATCGACATCTGTCTTGTCAATGAGACTTTTCTTAAACCGGGGATCAGAAGCAACGTGGCCAATTACTGCTGCTATCGCACGGACCGCCTTACCCATGGGGGTGGCACTGCCATCTACATACGTCGCTCCATCAAGCATTACGAAGTGCAGGCGCCTACCACAAGGACCATCGAAGCAACAGCGATCGTAGTGGAAACAAGGACTGGACCTGTGACATTTGTTGCGGTGTACCGCAGCCCTCGTCGCCTACTCGACCTCGACGACGCCAGAACGCTATTACGGATGCCGGGAAAGTTCCTTATAGCTGGGGACCTGAATTCCAAGCACGCTGCATGGAACTCGCTACACACGAACATGAGCGGGCGTCTTCTCCTGCAGGCTGTTGAAGAAGCCCAGGCACACGTCTGTGGCCCTGAAGAGCCAACTTGCTACCCGTCCAATGGCGCACCGGACATCTTAGATGTGGCAATTACTAAGGGAATTCCCCAATACATGACTGCGGAAGTGATCCATGGACTGAACTCCGACCATCTGCCGGTATTATTCCAGCTTCAGGTTGCGCCGGAACTTTCTGCAGGACGTCTCAACCTGAAGCACACGAACTGGGACCAATTTCGTGATTCTGTTGCCTTCTCTCTTGACGTCATCCACGACCCAGACGAAATCGACGAGACCTCCGTAGAACGGTTCGCCACTTCCATCACGGACGCCCTGGAACTGGCCACACCACCTCCAAGGCCACCTCATCGTCCACCACCGGATCTGCCACCGCACATATTGGACTCCATACGCACCAGGAATAGACTCTGCCGTGAGTGGCGCCTCACGCGCGACGCAGCACTGAAACAACGCATCAACCAACTTAGACGAGACATACGGGCAGCCATAATTGAACACCGGAACCAGCGATGGGCTGCGAAGCTGCGATCGTTTACGCCCGACCCGATGAACTTTAACTCCATCAGGTTCTTCACAAATAGACGAAGCCGGATACCGCCGTTGACAAATGATGACCGCACTGTGTACAAGTCGGAAGACAAGGCCAATATGCTGGCGGACGTTTTCGAAACGAACTTTCGACCGCTGGACGACGGAGTTGACCCCCAGCGGGTTGCAGACATTGAAAACGAAGTTACTACCATACTTCGTGCAGCCGACGACGACGCCGACAACGATGACGACCTCATCCCTCCAGTAACGCCTGCTGAAATCGACGCTGGCATCCGGGCCTTACCTGCCAGCAAAGCACCTGGCTGCGACGACATCACGGGAAGGACTTTAAAACAACTCCCGTGGACCGCGATTGTGCACTTAGCAACCATCTTTAATTGGATTTTTGCTACGGGCAAGTACCCAGCAGCGTGGAAACATTCTATAGTGGTGGCTGTCCCGAAACCTGGGAAGAACCGACGACTACCCACCAGTTACAGACCGATAAGCTTGCTACCACACCTCAGTAAGCTCTTCGAAAGGCTCCTGTTGAAGAGGCTCCACACCATCATGGACCGCCTCCAAGTTCTGCCACCGGAGCAGTTTGGCTTCCGATCTGGTCATTCCACGACACAGCAGATTCTTAGGGCAACAGAATATATTACGTCAGCCTTCAACAATGGAGAGTTCTGTGGTGCTGTTCTTCTGGACGTGATGAAGGCGTTCGATAGTGTATGGCATCAGGGCCTCATTTGGAAGCTTAGCGCCTTCGGATTCCCCAGGGCGTACGTCAAGCTCGTTGCCGCCTACCTCCACCAACGCACCTTTGCGGTCAGAGTAGGGGATGCGCTTTCCACGGCTAGACCTATCCGTGCAGGGGTCCCACAGGGCTCAGTCCTCGGACCAGTCCTGTACTCCGTCTTTACATCGGACCTTCCGACACCACCAAGAGTCGACAAAGCCATTTACGCCGATGACACCATGATATACACGAGGGAGAAATGGCTTGAAGTCCTTGTCCCACGACTGCAGAGTGCCTGCTATGCCCTGGAGGAATGGGCAGGAAAGTGGCGCATCCAGTTCAACCCACAGAAGACGCAAACCATCATCTTCACCAAGAGGAGACCTGGCCCTCGCCGACTTCGACATCTTCGGAACCTCCGACTTTATGGAACCGAACTGCAGTGGACGGACTCTGTTAAATACCTAGGAGTGACCATGGACAAACAACTTACATGGAAGCGCCACATCGACGACGTCCGCGCTAACGTGTCACGAAGGATAGGGGCACTTTTCCCCTTCATCAACGAAGGCTCGGACTTATCGATAGCCAACGGACTGTTGATATTCAGGATGTACATTCGCCCCATCTTTGACTATGCCTGTGAGGTATGGGGCAATGCAGCAAAGACACATCTTCAGCGCCTTCAATCGCTCCAGAATAAGATACTTCGCCGTGTTTTCCACGTTCCCCCGCAGTTTCCTCACCGATACATTCATGAAGCAGCCGAAGAATTAGAGGTACCGCAGAGACATAAGCAGCTTGCACGACGATTTTATGCCAGGACTGAAACTTCGACCAACCCACTGATACGACACCTTGGAGCACCGCCTCAGCCAAGGGAACGCTATGCGCGACCCATAGCCATGCTTGAAAGGTAAAAATGTAAAAAGAAAACAATCCGAAATACGACGGAATCTGCACCCAAGATGGAAACTGATTCATGCCCGCCCACACCCATGACACACAAACAAATAAAGATGTTCAACACAAACCTACCCCCCTGAGAGATGTAGGAAATGCTTACAAGTAAACCCTGCACCACCAAGCTGAAGCAGATCAGCCAGAAGAAAAGCGGAAGTAGCACTCAGCCACTGTAAGATCCGCGTCTGTTAAACGTCGGATTGCGCTCTGCCTCGGATGGCGTCAGAGACGGACTGTGACAAAACGCGTACTTTTTGTAATAACTGGTGGAGAACTCGCGAGGACTGTACACCGTCCTGGAGTTGGCGGCTGCTTACCTCAAATTGCCGTATTACTACTCAAAAAAACTTTTTGTTATTAACTCTCGTGTTGGGTTACTTGAATTTCAACACCTGCCCTTCTGTAGTCTTCAGCACCAGCTGTTTTTCAACGCTTTTTAGAACAGGTGACTGCAAAGGTGTCTTCTTCCTCAAATTACGTGGATGACATTGTCGTGTCTGGACGTTCTGCAGAACAACATGTAGCTAATCTTGAGTGCCTTTTTCAAGTACTGATATTGCCAACCCTCAAGTGATCTTTTTCTCAGACACAAATAGAATATCTGGGACCTATTAAGGTGCAGGATATTCACCTCACCAAGAATCATTTGCGAGCCAGGTAAGATTTAGCGCCCCCCAAAAACCTAAAGGAACTACAAGTAATGTTAGGCAAACGGGACTAGAAATTTACTCCTCACGCCTCTGAGATTGCAGTCACGGCCTAAGGATGTTCCGTTTGCATGGACCAAGGAATGCCAGTTGGCTTTTGAGCAACTGGAACGGGTGCTAGTTAGTAACACGTGCCTTAAACGTTTAAATTAGTGATGTTAGCTCTTGATGCTTCTTCCATTAGCCTAGGCGCCGTTCTGTCGCATCGTGCCGGATCAACGGATAGCCAGATAGCATTTGCTTCCGAACTTCTTACTAGGACTCAGGCAAATTACACAAAGACTGAAAAAGAGGCATTGGCGATAATTTATGGTGTAGCCAAGTTTCGTCATTACCTCTAAGGAAGGAAATTCTACTTGGTCACGAATCATAAGACACTCACATCGCTCTTCCACCCAACCAAGCTTGTTCCGCCACACGTGGTGCCGAAATTTCGACGATGGGCTTCACTGCTGTCGAACGACAACTATGAAGTTTTGTACCACCCAATGGGTCAACATTCCGACGCCGATACGTTGTTAAGACAACCAGCGAACAAGGACGATCAGTTCGACCCCTCCGAAGCAGCTTGTTGAAGGATAAATTCTTTGGTCGCTTCCGCAGTCCACAATTTACCCATGGACTAACTTGCATGGAACATAAACAGCTGCGTATGCAGATTTAACCATTATGTTGAATTACATGCGCACAGGGTGGGCAAGGAGAGTGAAAGACGTCGTTCGGCCGGAAGTACATCGACACTTAACTCGCTGTCAAGTCTTGTCAGTACAGCGTGGTGTTTTACTGTTACACACTGAGAATGACCAAGCCTTGGTCGTCATATGACGCACACTACAGCAGAATGTTTTAAGGTTCTTGTATCATGGACACTGGGGTGTGGTGAGGACAGGCGGCATTGTTTTTGGCCAGGGATGTAGACCAGACATGATGTCACGCTGCACCGCTTGCATGGAGCGGCAGGTGGCTCCACCTCACCGCTTTTCTGACTAGCCACGCCCCAACAGCCCGTGTAGACGCTTGACATTGATTTTGCTAGACTTTTCTGGAACACACGACGGCTTATTGTAGTGGATGCCTTCATTCGTTTTCTCTTTGTGGTTTTGATTAAGTCTACCATATCGGCCATTACTAACACTTTAATTTTTTGTATCGAGGACTTTCCTGAAGTGCTAGTGTCTGATATTCGACCGCATTTGATCTCAAAGGAATTTGAACATTACTGCACCTCCAACGGCACTTAATATGTGACCACAGAGTCAAAAATGGTTGAATTGGCTCTGAGCACTATGCGACATAACTTCTGAGGTCATCAGTCGCGTAGAACTTAGATCTAATTAAACTTAACTAAGGACATCACACACATCCATGCCCGAGGCAGGATTCGAACATGCGACCGTAGCGGTCGCTCGGTTCCAGACTGCAGCTACCAGAACCGCACGGCCACTCTGACCGGCTACCAGAGAGTCATTCCATTCACAGTTAACTGGTGAAGCTGAAAGTTTCGTGTGAACATTCAAGGCGCAAATAAGAAATCTCATGGAACTCACTCACGGGAGCGGGCAACTATTCCTTTCCGCCTACCCTGCGATGCCTCGAGGTACACCTTTCCCAGCCGATCGCCTGCACGGCACCTACAACCGTAGCCTCTTTCCTCTGCTGCATCCATGAATGGGGAGTACAGGTCAGCACAAATATCCACAATGTCAGATCCAAGACAGAGTACTCTTCACGACCTTCCGGACAAGAGAGCGATGGTAACATGAGACTGTTTCGCCTGTTCTTGGACATAACATATTCTTGACCTTTTCCCCTACCTGTTATCTGCTCAAACGACACTAGAATCCCCTTCACCCACTGAGACCCCTGATCCTGCCGCTGCATATAGTTTTGAAGAATAAGCACGTAGCCGGGACCCAAGACTGCGGCCATCCGCCGCAGACGAAATGGCATCTCAGCCAGAGGCGAGGTAGACGCGCCCTCATCCCCGATGCCATCACCGCAGCAGCCCATGTCACCTCTGCGCTCTGCCTCCTTTATCGCCAAGGAGGATCTTCCCGTGTTCGAGACTCCGGTCCTGGATGTAGGCGTGCTCCCTCTCTGCAGTGGGGGCTCGGGACGAATGCTGGGTCGAGGACGGGAGAATGTCGCTGGCTTCAGTCCCAGTTCCCGTCCCATCTGCTGCGCATGCACCCGTAACTCCCCCTCGCCGTCGGTCTACATCGGAAATACACTCCTGGAAATTGAAATAAGAACACCGTGAATTCATTGTCCCAGGAAGGGGAAACTTTATTGACACATTATTGGGGTCAGATACATCACATGATCACACTGACAGAACCACAGGCACACAGACACAGGCAACAGAGCATGCACAATGTTGGCACTAGTAAAGTGTATATCCACCTTTCGCACCAATGCATGCTACTATTCTCCCATGAGGACGATCGTAGAGATGCTGGATGTAGTCCTGTGGAACGGCTTGCCATGCCATTTCCACCTGGCGCCTCAGTTGGACCAGCGTTCGTGCTGGACGTGCAGACCGCGTGACACGACGCTTCATCCAGTCCCAAACATGCTCAATGGGGGACAGATCTGGAGATCTTGCTGGCCAGGGTAGTTGACTTACACCTTCTAGAGCACGTTGGGTGGGACGGGATACATGGGGACGTGCATTGTCCTGTTGGAACAGCAAGTTCCCTTGCCGGTCTAGGAATGGTAGAACGATGTGTTCGATGACGGTTTGGATGTACCGTGCACTATTCAGTGTCCCCTCGACGATCACCAGAGGTGTACGGCCAGTGTAGGAGATCGCTCCACACACCGTGATGCCGGGTGTTGGCCCTGTGTGCCTCGGTCGTATGCAGTCCTGATTGTGGCGCTCACCCGCACGGCGCCAAACACGCATACGACCATCATTGGCACCAAGGCAGAAGCGACTCTCATCGCTGAAGACGACACGTCTCCATTCGTCCCTCCATTCACGCCTGTCGCGACACCACTGGAGGCGGGCTGCACGATGTTGGGGCGTGAGCGGAAGACGGCCTAACGGTGTGCGGGACCGTAGCCCAGCTTCATGGAGACGGTTGCGAATGGTCCTCGCCGATACCCCAGGAGCAACAGTGTCCCTAATTTGCTGGGAAGTGGCGGTGCGGTCCCCTACGGCACTCTCGTAGGATACTACGGTCTTGTCGTGCATCCGTGCGTCGCTGCGGTTCGGTCCCAGGTCGACGGGCACGTGCACCTTCCGCCGACCACTGGCGACAACATCGATGTACTGTGGAGACCTCACGCCCCACGGGTTGAGCAATTCGGCGGTACGTCCACCCGGCCTCCCGCATGCCCACTATACGCCCTCGCTCAAAGTCCGTCAGCTGCACATACGGTTCACGTCCACGCTGTCGCGGCATGCTACCAGTGTTAAAGACTGCGATGAAGCTCCGTATGCCACGGCAAACTGGCTGACACTGACGGCGGCGGTGCACAAATGCTGCGCAGCTAGCGCCATTCGACGGCCAACACCGCGGTTCCTGGTGTGTCCGCTGTGCCGTGCGTGTGATCATTGCTTGTACAGCCCTCTCGCAGTGTCCGGAGCAAGTATGGTCGGTCTGACACACCGGTGTCAATGTGTTCTTTTTTCCATTCATTTCCAGGAGTGTATATGCGATCAAGTCCAGAAGATTTTTTTTTTTGGTCGGGGGGGGGGGGGGGGGGGGGGAAGTGTTGTGTCGTTATACCACGCACCGTCAGACTGCACCACAGGCGTCGACAGGTCGACAATCCACTCCAGAGACGACCAGCGATTGACACATCAAGAAGTTGCAGAAGTGGCGCCGCCAGAGAAGTGATATGCGCCTGCGTCATAAGGCGGCGCCACAGCTGAGGAGCCAGTTCCAAGTCAACTCGTCTACCGTGAAGACCGCCTTCTACTCTGCACTTCATACCTCATCGTCTGCTTCAGTGTTAAGATACCAGGGAGCAACTTCCACTTAAAATGTTCTCTGAGAATGAAGAAATGGTCCAGATAGGCTGCATTAATTTTCTCATTATCTATGATACTGCCAAGTTTCGATCTTTGGGCGTGTTCAAGCACGTATCTTAAGCTTCTAGCGTCATTTTACATTATAACATATCCTGCCAAATATAGACTGGCTTACGTGTTACTACCATGCGTATGTGGCACAAAAGCAATATACTATACTTTGTGTACCACCAACCTCTTAAGAAAGATAAGACCAGAATTACAATAAAGACAATAACTGGGAATAAAGCAGCACTTGGCAGAAACACAGATATTCCCAATTAGAATATGCCGTCACATAACCTCTGCTACTGGAGACTCAGTTCACCGGTAACTACAAATACAAGGGAAAGTCACAGGCTACCCTGAAACAACTGAATAGAACAACTGAAAACGAGAAGTTGTTTCCTCATCCCGACAGTAGAGCAGCACCTTGATCAAATTTAACAAGCCGACAGCACATCAACAAAGTGCCGTCTTAAAAGGCTACAGTTGTAGTACGGTTATAGAGGAACATTAAAATATACATCCGATTTATAGAAAAAGATAAAGGTGATCATACAACTGTCCATTTATAACGTAGACTCATGTGAAGGCTATCTCTATATACAGACTAAGGAAAAAAAAATCCGATCCACCACAATGGAGTTAAGCAAATTGGTCGCAAATTGATATTCATACGGGTATCGACGGAAAACGCAAAACTGTTAACTTTGGCGGGCAATGAGTGAATGTGTGACGCTGCAACTCAATTTCACCGTGCAGCTGGCAAGCATAGTGAATTGGGGACATATTGATACCAGGACATAAAGTGTTTGCAAATTTCATTCCGTGCACTTAGTTGGACAAAAAAACGATGACTCGCACACACACACGCAGGGACAAACTACACAGATGTCAGCATTTGAGGTAGCACGCGTAGTTGGGTTCAAGGAAGCCGGTCAGAGTAATCGGCAAATCACTCGACATTTCAAGAGTAGTGGTGTCTCTATTCGACGATGTTGCCACGAATGGGTTAACCATGGCAGAACACAGAATCAAGAAGCAAGCGGTCGATCTAGAGAGACGACTGAAGGTGAGGACAGAGCAATCGCCAGGGAGGCTATCAGAGTCCCGGATTCATCATTATGATCCATCCGTCGTGCATCTGGTGTTGCAGTGACCACATAAATCATTAATATGTGGCTGAGCTCACTGTGCCTCTTGTGCTCACTACGATTGACCTCCGTACACCAGTAAGCCCGTTTGCAGAGCTGTCGGACACATTCGGCCTGGAGTCTTAACGACTGGAGTAGAATTGTCTTCAGTGACGAGACCCACTTCAACTGAGCGCCGGTCATACAGTAAAGATGTGCCTGAAGACGCCCCATACAGCTCTTGAATACCAACCCGACTGTCACCCGCCGTACGGCACGACAATCATGGGTAATACTCTCGGATGCCATTTAATAAGAGGGCCCCTTTGGTTGTCATCAATGACGCCCTTACAGCACAGCGGTCATCGAAAATGCAAACCATCCTGGGCTTATATTTCAGTCAGATAATGCCCGCCTGGAGACGCCGAGAGTTTCTACTGCTTGCCATCATGCTTGCCAAACCCTAACTTGACCAGCAACGCCGCCGGATCTCTCCTTAACTGAAAAACTTTGGACCATTATTCCCATGGTCCTCCAAGCAGCTTGTGATTTTCACGATCTAACGCTCCAGCTGTACAGAATTTGGCACGATAGCCCTAAGAAGACCATCCAACAACTCTATCAATTAATGGCGAGCAACCACTTGCATAAAGGCCAGGGATGGACGAATGCGTGATTGATTTGCTCAATTTGAAAACGTCTTCCCGTTGAATGAGGCATCCATTTGTTCAGAAATTGTAATCATTATTTATCTGTGTATGTAAATCGTACCTACTGATTTCCGTCCCTTTCTGACAATTTCTTCCTATTAGTCTTATTTTTGTCTTAGAGAGTAGATCCAGAGGACACATTGTATATCGAAACGCGTTGACACAGTGTACTATCTGTGAGTGTTACCTACAAAATAAAGATACGACCGCACAAAGGCACAGTACCTGCTTCAGTCAAAAGCATACATGGATTCATTCAGAAACATAAATAGATTCATCTCGTGCTTCAACTTGTGTAGACACCCTGTAGTCACTGCCGTAAGTTCAGCCTGCACCGCCTCCAGAATCCACTCTACTGCAGGCCCGCGATCATTCAGTGTATGAGGCCGACCCCATACAAAAATTTTAAAAATTAAACAAATAAATTACATTCACAGTTTGCGGTTAGGCTTCTCCCGACCGAGCGAGCACAAGCCTTTCCTGGTGGCTCCGCTCAATGACCAACTGATCTCTTCGAGTTCTGATTGCCGCCAAACAAAGACTTCCCCAACCAGAAGGACAAGAGCACAAACAAGTAAGCAGTATGGTCAACATATCTCTTAGACCTGAAGATACCTAAATAGGCAACAGTGTTGCACGTGGCCAAAGGTGGCTGTCGTCGGCTATAACGCTCATCTTCCAGTGAACCAAAAGGTAATCGACACGGGGACTTTTCACAAGATACCCGTGTCGCCATTGTAGCTATTCAAACTGGTCATTAAAAATGTCGAAAGCACAGACTCGACGTTATGTAAACCTAGAAATGTGCCACAACATCTGTTGAGGCAGGAAATCGGTTTAGTTGCTGAGGCTAATCGTTTGTCATTATACTTGCGACGTGCGACTGCATGAAAATCGGTCTGCGGGTTCCACTTCACGCGTATAAAATAGTTACTTATATCTACGATGTAACCATCAGGTTTGTGCACAGTGTAAATGTTATGATCATGCTCGACGTTTCTGCAAAGAGTGCCACTTTAGGAGTACTCATTGTGTTTTCATTACAGTGTTCTGAAGGATGAATCCACGCTACAGTTTTTGCTCCTTTACAGCTCCTTCTGGTACCATGGATGTTATTCCCCTGATGTCTTAAAATCTGTCATCCTGTCCCTTCTTCTTATCAGTGTTATCCATATATTCCTTTCCTCTCCGATTCTGAAGAGCCTCCTCGATCCTCACCTGTTACCCACAAGCAAATATTTGAAGATAACTCGCGGCGAATTACTTATGTCCTAGTACAAATTGTGTTGATGTTCTGGGTAGCGAGAAACAGTCTGAAAAACTTGTAAGAGAGCTGCGTGGTCGGCTGTGCTGAGAAATTATAGTTAAGGCAAGAAATTCGATACATCTAGCCCTTTCCGAGTTAATCAGCATTGAACTTAGGCAATCCGGCTGTTGTGCGTGCAATTTCAAGCGGCCCGCCAGATACAATTAGTGTCAGTTGTACGACATTGCAGCGCGTGTGTCGCTCAGAAGCACGAAGCAACAGCGTTGTGAAGTACATGAAATGTATTCGCAGTCACGAATATGGACAACCATCAGCTGTATAATGGAGTGACGCCAATGAAAATTCGTACCGGACAGGACTCGAATCCAGTTTTACCACTTAACGCGAGCGGTCACCCAAACATTTGGCTATCTGAGCACTCTTTACGGTCAGACAGAAATCTCAAAATGTCGTCAACCATGTGTCTACAGTCTGCAATTGTACATCCATCAAGACGGCCTCCCGCAATGAGCGCGAAACCGAGTTAGAGTGCCGATCCGGTACAAACTTTCATTGCGTCATTCCGTTGTACAGCTGATGGTTGTCCATTCTCACAACTACGAATAAATTTCAGTGGCAGTCATTTTCGGAGCATGTATGACAGCGGACAGTACTGCTCAGCCTTTGACCTGGGTTCGATCCTTACTACCGTCGAATGTCCAGTTTCTGTATCGCTCTCTTGTTCGGTTTTAGGAAATCAAACCAAGGATACGTTTGGCGACAGCGTCTTTGGCGGAACGCTTGAATCTGCTTGAAAAACTGTCTGATTGGCTAACATCAATGCTAATTAACTCGGTAGCGGCGTGACGTATCAAATTTTTTTCTTGAAGATAGTTTTTCGGCACAGGATCCCCTTCAGATTGTTTCTGAACACTATCTTTATGTTGGAAATCTGACTCTGTATCCATCGTTCCCAGTAGGGTACTCTTCGCTTTAGGTTTCGGCAGTGCGACGATTCCGAACAACGTCCACCAAGAATTAAGAAATTTACATTAATAGCTGAACATCGTTGGGTTCATCAGGGTGTCTGTTGGAACGCCTGAAGACCTAAGTTGAATAAATGTTGTAAATTTTTATGCAGTTAACAGATTCCGGTTACAAGTTCCGACACAGTCAACTTTTACAGTGTAAAGAAAATAAATATTACGGAACTTTTGTAGTAAAATGTAATTTAAAAAACTGTTAATGCTTATGGACAGCGTTTGGCGCTGTCTTTGCAAACATTTGACGCTCTTAGTTAACATTATCTGTTTCCTTCATTTTATAAATGTATGGATTGACTGTAGATATGACCTCAGTACTTCGAAATGAAGAGTGATTGCACAAAATTATCGTAAGCCAGAACAGTTGTTTGCAATCGATCTCATTAGTGAAGTGTCCCACTCATATTTATGAAAGAACAAAAGTGGAGCAATTCTGGTCGAATTAGGAAGTGCCAATAGCAAACAGCAAGCGTTTCTCGTTCTCTCGTAGGCGTCAGTTCAGGCGTTGGCTCCGACACTTGGAAAAAGCTTTCGATTTATTGCCGAAATGGAACGAATACAACCTAGTACTGCGTAGACCAACCACAGCAAGTCTTTTCACATGCACGGATTTGTTTCGTAATAGAAATACATTTGGCTGGACTAGAGGGCTGCTTCCACGAGCGTTGAGTGTAAAGAGGCACATAACGCCTGTTCCAAGAGCTGTAGTTAAATTTTCTTTAGGAGCGCTACACTGCGTTAAATATGTTCGCTGGGTACTATGGATTTCATTGTGTCACAGGCTATTTGACTCGTTAAATCTCACTGAACTGTAAGTTACTATCCAACATATTTACAAGAAATTTCAGCTTATAAAGCACTGTCCTTAATTAAGTCAATTTTGTTGTTTCTTGCTGGCCGGAGTGGCCGAGTGGTTCTAGGCGCTACAGTCTGGAACTGCGCGGCCGCTACGGTCGCTGGTTCGTATTCTTCCTGGGGCATGGATGTGTGTTACGACCTTACTTTAGGTTTAAGTAGTTCTAAGTTCTAGGGGACTGATGACCTGAGAAGTTGTCCCATAGTGCTCAGAGCCATTTGAACCATTTTGTTGTTTCCTACATCACACAATTTTCCCTTTTGAGCATCAGATTCTCGTGTACCTGACCACGTCTTTAAACACTGAAGCGCCAAAGAAAATGGTATAGGATTGGGTACTCAACCACAAAAATATGTAGACAGGCAGAATACGGCCCTGAGGTCGACGACACCTAAATAAGACAACAAGTGTCCAGCACACTTGTGAGATCAGTTACTGCTGCTTCAAGAGCAGGTTATAAAGATTTAAGTGAATTTGAACGTGGTATTATAATCGGCGTACGAGCGAAGGGACATAGCATCTCCGAGATACGGATGAGATTTTCCCGTACGCCCATTTAACGGGTGTACACTGAATATCGGGAAACCGGTAAGACATCAAATCTCCGACCTCGCCATGACCGGAAAAATATCGTGCTAAAAAGGGATCAAAGATGAGTGAAGAGAATCGTTCAACGAGACAGAAGCGCCACCCTTCCTCAAATTGCTGCAGATTTCAGTTCTGGTCCATCAACAAGTGTGAGCGTGCAAACGATTGAACGAAACTTCATCGTGTCGGTTTTCGTAGTCAATGGCTCACTCGTTTACCCTTGATTACTGCGCGACACATAGCTTTACGCCTCGCCTGAGCCTGTCAACACCAACATTGGAATTTGGTGGAAGCTCTGCAATGATGTAGGGCTGTGCAGTTGAAGTGATATGGGATCCGTGATACATTTAGATACGACTCTGACAGGTGACACGTACGTAAGAATTCTGTTTGATCACCTGCGTTCATCGATGTCCATTGTGCATTCCGACGGATTTAGGGAATCCCAGCAGGACAATGTGACTCCTCACACGTCCTGACTTGCTACGGAGAGGTCACCACCCCTTCGCACTCTAACGGATTTATGGACAGCCCTGCAGAATTCATTGTGTCAGTTCCCTGCAGCACTACTTCAGACTTTAATCGAGTTCATGCCATGTCGTGTTGCGGCACTTATGCGTGTTTCAAGGGCTCTACACGATATTAGCGGGTAAAACAGTTTCTTTGCCTCTCCAGTAGATCCAGCGTTGGAGCGAGAGACAGACTGGTACTCCTTGTCACTGAAAAACCTGTATTTTTCGGTGGTCTTGAAGGTACTATCGGCAGACATGCCATCAAAAGGCAGAGTGATTGCTCATTTCCGAGAATTATCAATTATACAGAACGAGATTTTCACTTCAGCGGAGTGTGCGCTGATATGAAACTTCCTGGCAGATTAAAACTGTGTGCCGGACCGAGACTCGAACTCGGGACCTTTTCCTTTCGCGGGGAAGTGCTCTATCATCTGAGCTACTCAAGCACGACTCGCGCCCCGTCCTCACAGCTTTACTTCTGCCAGTACCTCGTCTCCTACCTTCGAAACTTCACAGAAGCTCTCCTGCGAACCTGGAAGAAAGGATATTGCGGTGACATAGCTTAGCCACAGCCTTGGAGATGTTTCCAGAATGAAACTTTCACTCTGCAGCAGGAGAGCTTCTGTGAAGTTTGGAAAGTATGACATGAGGTGCTTGCAGAAGTAAAGCTGTGAGGACGGGGCGTGAGTCGTGCTTGGGTATCTCAAATGGTAGAGCACTCGCCCGCGAAAGGCAAAGGTCCCGAGTTAGAGTCTCGGTCCGGAACACAGTTTTAATCTGCCAGGAAGTTTCGTCAGTTATACAAACTAGACGACCGTGGGGTTGTCTTGTACAGAATGATGCAGCCATAATGCGAAATTGATGTTACAATCGCCGGACAAGTTTTGTATCCGGACTCATCCCATCACCACAATATTAATCATTAATCGCAGTAACACCTTGTTTCTCCTTTCGTATTCGGCCCTAAGCCTCTTTTACTCTTTGTACCTTTTGAAGCTTCCTTGAGACAAACAGTGTACAGTCGAACCTGGATACAACTCTTTCCGTCGAGACTTCGCAGCCAGAGCACTTCCCCGTTCGTAATAGGTATGAGTGATTTATTTATTTTATTTATGTATTTACAAGTCTTTTAGAACCTGTCAGATGATGTAAATGATACTTTAAAAAACATGAAAATTAACATGCAGATGTCCCCACGATCAGCGCCAAATTGTAGTGAATTGATACCCACTGCATTTAATATGCAAATGACACTGCAATGTGCCAAATAACATCAATGAAGGAATAAAATATGAGACATTTACGTTTTTTAGTATTATTTTATTAATATAAATATACGTTTGAGGGCAGATTTCAGTGAACTGAGAGAAGACTCAGTAACTAAAATAGCAAGGGACTACCATATTTCAGCGTTTGACAGAACCAGTTTCTCATTAAGGCAAGCTCGGCAGATGCAAGGTTTTTGCGATGCATCGATCGTCCCTCGTTCTTTTGTGTGGCGGCACTTTGGCAGTCGTAAGCTTCCGTCTTCCACGACGCGCCTCGCTACAGCGACATTCCGTGTGGCTTAACTCGTTCCTTGTTCCGTGCTGGCCGACGTAACTTCTCAGCTATAACATACTTTTGCGTCCAACACACTATTCCTGGTCAGGAACTAATAGTGGCTGTTGTCGGCGGTTATTGTCGGTCAGAAGCAGTGTTAGCGTACTATTTGAAGGCTGAGATCAGACAAGGATGTGGCGTCTGATGCATAAGGGTTCAGGTACTGAACTGCAAAAATTCGTGCATTGACCACGGGACAAAAATGAATGTGTCACAAAGTGAAGATAATAGGTGGCGTGAAGGCAGGGATTTGACTCAAAAGTCCGAAGACATAGTCGACAGTGTCTTGCATACCTGCAGACGACAGTCTTACTGTCTCTTCTGCTCCCACCGCCTCATTCTGTGTGTGTGCACTGTCTGCTCTCTAAATGCCCACTCACATCAATCGCTGACTGACCGACGGATCTGTAGCTGTCTGTCTCTCCAAAACCGGTCAGCTTGATTGTCCACTGCCTAGAAGTCCAATTAATCTCATAGCTGCTCCTGTTTCGTGATTTTGTACTCGTCTCCGTCATTCTGTTCTCCAGGGTGACGAATTTTCTTTGTATCAGATATGTCATTGGTGGTCACAATTTGGAATCCTACCCAATGACCGCCAACCGCCAACGCTGCGTAACTACTGTGTAACCACTTCTTCCAGTCTTTGCACTGAGAGAAATTTTTCGATCTTATGGTGACTGGCGTTTAACCTGGCAATACCCGTATTGTTGCCAGGTCTTCCATTTTGTACTACTTTACAATGCAGGCGGTCGCTTTCTAGCTAATCGTTTCAGGCGTTTATCTGCATTCCTGAGCTCTCAAGAAAACAGCCACCCAACAACAGACCTGCTCTCTTATAACGGGAATGCCTGTGTGTCGCTCAAGTGTACTGAGGTGCTAGTGGCTTCACAGCATCCTTCTCGCTTTCCATCTGATTTTACACCAGGTGACTCCTTCCAATGCCAGGCAAACACTTCAATTAAACTGTTCCCCCCTAGAATCTGGGAAACTTTCACGCACTGGTTGCTCCTTATGCATCCATCTTGTCATCACTGACCATGAGTGAAGTATTACAGAGGCAAGGTTGTGTTTTAGCACAGTACAAAATATGCCAAGAAAGTAATAACAATAACAAAAATTAGAACAACAGTAACATCTGGCTGACAAACGCGGTTTTGCATACAGGAAATGAAGGCTCTCTGATAGCGATTCAGGACCAGTCACTGCGTTGAGGAGGTACTGGAAGTACACCCTGAAGAGCGAGCATCAAAGGGAGGCTTGACAAGGAACCTATAGACAGTCTGCAAAGGCAAGATGAGGTCGCCAAAGTAATTCACCATATGTCAGAGATGGGGTATCCTCCATACTACAGATACAATAACGAAACATTCAAAATATACTGGAACAGGATCCTAATAAATGATAAAACTATCAGTTGTAATCGGTCTGAGATAACAATGATCCACAAAGCTGAACAAATAACATTCCTTATAATCGTTGCTGTACCCGACACCCATAATTTGAAACGACCTTCACTGAAAGAAGGCTCTCTGGCAATGAAATGAAGTCCATGTGAAAATAGAAGTGTGTACATACGGACGGTGTGGTTCCATCGCACGCGTGAGTTCTCCTAAAACGGACTGTGAAGGGCCTACGGGACGTCAAACTGCTTCATTCACTCTGCTGGCATCCTCGAAAGCCAGTTGTACTGAACAACTGCAACACCGACGGTCGGATTCTCGGAGAACATAATTAACTTGGTGATACTTCGTTGTTTGAGCCGTTATCATTGTATCAATACCCTGTAAAAAGAGTGAACCAATAGATAATAAGAGTGATGGTAATAATGATTAAGTAAGAGTGAAAACATTATGTGCAAATAGTAACATAAATTAAGAAAATACACTCCTGGAAATTGAAATAAGAACACCGTGAATTCATTGTCCCAGGAAGGGGAATCTTCATTGACACATTCCTGGGGTCAGATACATCACATGATCACACTGACAGAACCACAGGCACACAGACACAGGCAACAGAGCATGCACAATGTCGGCACTAGTACAGTGTATATCCACCTTTCGCAGCAATGCAGGCTGCTATTCTCCCACGGAGACGATCGTAGAGATGCTGGATGTAGTCCTGTGGAACGGCTTGCCATGCCATTTCCACCTGGCGCCTCAGTTGGACCAGCGTTCGTGCTGGACGTGCAGACCGCGTGAGACGACGCTTCATCCAGTCCCAAACATGCTCAATGGGGGACAGATCCGGAGATCTTACTGGCCAGGGTAGTTGACTTACACCTTCTAGAGCACGTTGGGTGGCACGGGATACATGCGGACGTGCATTGTCCTGTTGGAACAGCAAGTTCCCTTGCCGGTCTAGGAATGGTAGAACGATGTGTTCGATGACGGTTTGGATGTACCGTGCACTATTCAGTGTCCCCTCGACGATCACCGGAGGTGTACGGCCAGTGTAGGAGATCGCTCCCCACACCATGATGCCGGGTGTTGGCCCTGTGTGCCTCGGTCGTATGCAGTCCTGATTGTGGCGCTCACCTGCACGGCGCCAAACACGCATGCGACCATAATTAGCACCAAGGCAGAAGCGACTCTCATCGCTGAAGACGACACGTCTCCATTCGTCCCTCCATTCACGCCTGTCGCGACACCACTGGAGGCGGGCTGCACGATGTTGGGGCGTGAGCGGAAGACGGCCTAACGGTGTGCGGGACCGTAGCCCAGCTTCATGGAGACGGTTGCGAATGGTCTGTGGAGACCTCACGCCCCACGTGTTGAGCAATTCGGCGGTACGTCCACCCGGCCTCCCGCATGCCCACTATGCGCCCTCGCGCAAAGTCCGTCAACTGCACATACGGTTCACGTCCACGCTGTCGCGGCATGCTACCAGTGTTAAAGACTGCGATGGAGCTCCGTATGCCACGGCAAACTGGCTGACACTGACTGCGGCGGTGCACAAATGCTGCGCAGCTAGCGCCATTCGACGGCCAACACCGCTGTTCCTGGTGTGTCCGCTGTGCCGTGCGTGTGATCATTGCTTGTACAGCCCTCTCGCAGTGACCGGAGCAAGTATGGTGGGTCTGACACACCGGTGTCAATGTGTTCTTTTTTCCATTTCCAGGAGTGTATATGTATGATGGGAAGGGAGAGAGTGAAACCCAGCGGCGGTACACGGCCTATTCCCCTCAAATAGCACCAAGGGGGTCTGCCCATCCTCTAACTCGAACACTGTAAATATTACACAAATATTTACAAAAATGATACTAAATAAGAAGATTAATGGCAGATGGGACAGTGTGAATACCATCAGATTATAAAGTTATGTGAAGGTACAGGGGATCCATACCAAAGAGTGCGCAGTTAAGGAACAACCGTAATTATCTGGGTTATTATCAATAGGAAAACAAAATTATTTTAGGTTTATATTTGTTCACACTCAAAGTACATGTTCAGAAAACTACAGCAGCACAGCCATAATACTCTTACTGAACTTTTCAGAAATAAAAAAGGGTAATGTGTACTCTATCGTTCACCTGCGCCTAAGAGTACGCAAAATTCCCAAAAAGTACGCATTTAGCACATGTCACATATGAACGCAATATCACCTTCAAATGAAGAGCACTGTTCGTGCCACCGTCTCCCACACTTAATGGGCAGGATCCAGTTCTCTGGAAACACTAAAACCTATGTTCTCTACTCACAGCTTTCAGTCTTAAACCAAACTCCTTCGTTGCAAGAGCAGCAGCAAAATTTGTCTGCTTTCACCATTTTCAGTTCGTTGTCTGGCCTCATTGAGCAACTTTTCAGTTTACATGAGCTTCTTGTCCGGTCTTCGTACTTAATTTGAAATCATTCAGAAACAAAACCCATCCTCCTCACTCCTCTAGGCATTCAGGAGGTACTTCTGTCATAGTGGGAGACCGAGCGAGGTGGCGCAGTGGCTAGCACACTGGGCTCGCATCCTGATTTAAGTTTTCCGTGATTCGTCAAAATCGCTTCAGACAAATGCCGGGAGGCTTCCTTTGAAAGGGCACGGCCGGCTTCCATCCCCATCCTTCTCTATAGCGATTGGACAGATGACCTTGCTGTTTGGTTCCTTCCCCAAGTCAACCAACCCTAAAGACAACGCACGCACTCTTTGGGGACGTTATACGCGCGGTCTTTCGTACAGAAACAATGATGCCAAGCTTACAACAGATGGCAGCACATATCACAGTTGCAAAACATGTGGATGCAATATGCTAGATTGCAAGCCAGCCTTCAAAAATGCAACCAAGAATTAAAGGATATTGCTCTTGTATTCTGTGTATAACTTATGCAACAGACTACCAGAACTACATAAAGAAAGCTGAAAAGTGATTCTCACCTATTTCACTTCGGAAACTCAGAATTTCTTGTCACAACTTCTACTACATGTTTCTGAAACCACTCTGAACACAACCATGTCAGTTGAGAGCTGGTCCATTCATTAAACTGTCGGGAACGGAAGCTGCGCCCTCTTTGCGACTCCGCACTGTTTGGTACATTCACGCTATATCTATGCTCTGAAATGACATCAGAACTCGTTACCGCTGTACCTCTGATTTAAGGGTCTCAGGTTTTGGAAAGGCAGTGGTACTGCTTACAGCGCTGCATCACATCACTACATAACGCATATTCATCCGCTGTGCAGCCCATGCTCAGTGCGTCTGCCTAGCACGATCTTGTGCTGGCTTGGAATAGGAATAGTTTTGTGGGTTCCGTCGTCTTTCTTGCTTTGACGTTGGATACACACCTACCTTCTCTAACACACAACATTCACATTCACCAGCAGTACTCGCTACCACGTCGTCAGCAAAAATGACGTGTTGCAGATCATGGGAACGATTTTGTAACTAATACATCTGAGAATCATTTTGCTTTTTATATAGGGAAATGATAGCGACGTTGCTTATTGTCATACGCCATTTCTTGTTTTTTAAGAGTTTGTTTAGAAGTTGATTTGTTTCGACACGATTTCTACTTTTATTGAGAGCACCAATTTAAGAATGATGTGATTGGATGTAACCTTATGAGCGTTTTAACAGACATGACTTTCTTTTCTGTCCACTCTGTACTGGTAAAATGAAAATGAGCTGTGTATTTTGCATGGCCTGATCATGTTTCCCATCTTCAAAACAAACGGGAAGGTGGGTTTGGAGCATCGTCTGATTTCCGTGGCTTACTTCCGCTACCAATCTGCCGAAGTCTTTTGATATGTCTAAAAAACTGACAGATATCATTGTCCAAATCAGCGTTCGATCAGTAAATATGTCTTTACATTTACGTAGAAGAACTACTTACATCTGTAGCAGCACCAATATCTATGCTACACGAAGAGGAAACTGATAACGACATCAGCATGGCCATCAGCCCCGTGGTTTGCAGCACAGACAGCAAACAACATTTGAGGGAGTGGATGGATTTAAAGGACAAGAGACTGGCTCGACAAGAGAGAGGCTTGACAAGAGGCTAGACGAGTGACAAGCAAGAGCAAAAAATGCATCACTTATGCTGTGTGATAACAAAGAGTCAGCCTTACTTTTACGTCAGAGCGATGTGTCAGTAGTGAAAAAAAAAGAACTGAGTTATTTAGAATTGCCAGAACAATCAGCAGCACCATAGTGTAATGTTTCAAGTTATGAAAATGACAGAAATACTCTTTACGAAGTGGCCGTGACTGGGCTGTATTGCTTGTAATATGAGGTTATACTCAGGGAACACAGCACTCACAGGTGTGTGGCCTTAATAAAGCTAATACGAGAGCTTTCCAGTTAGGCTTTCTGGAGCACGAAAATTGTAAATTTCAAATTTAATGAGAAAAACACAATTGGGACCGATTTCTTTCGACCTCTAGTGCACCAAAAGCTTTCGTTGAAGCAGCTGTTCCTCGCGCTAAACAGCTTGAAACCTACATTCTAAACCACAGCGTTTTTTGACGGAGTGTTATCCGTAATGTCGACAGGCATATTCAATTCGACGGGTTATATGTAGCCGATAATTTATGGATGAAAATTGTTCGCAAGGGAGGAATGACTGTGAGAGTATAACAAGAAGGAAAAATGAAAGTAATGCTTTGAAACATTATTTTTAACTGGTTCAACTGGCTCTGAGCACTATGGGACTTAACATCTGTGGTCATCAGTCCCCTAGAACTTAGAACTACTTAAACCTAACTAACCTAAGGACATCACACACATCCATGCCCGAGGCAGGATTCGAACCTACGACCGTAGCTGTCACGCGGTTCCGGACTGAGCGCCTAGAACCGCGAGACCACCGCGGCCGGCTATTTTTAACTTTCGGATAACACTTT
Source organism: Schistocerca gregaria (assembly GCF_023897955.1). Classification (NCBI taxonomy): domain Eukaryota; kingdom Metazoa; phylum Arthropoda; class Insecta; order Orthoptera; family Acrididae; genus Schistocerca; species Schistocerca gregaria. The sequence goes on from NC_064926.1 coordinate 522,354,238, forward strand.
ATTGATATAGTGTCTCAAGTTACAGGAGTCGTTGTGTAGGGCAACCGCAGGTTTCCGCTCTTCTGTAGTTGTTCAAATGTTTTCAATTCCATCGTCTAAGTAGCCTGTGTCAGTCGCAGATTCATCGTGCAAACAGAGGTGAAAACCACGATGTGTCTCAGTCCGTAAGCAACGTTGTGTGAAGAACATGGAGAGTCGCTGCGCTAAGCACGTGAACCGTCCAGTAAACGGTATCAGAGAAATAAAGTATCAGGAGTAGCAGAAGTACCTGACCCACCTGACGTCGAATGTGATTTTTCTGCACTACCAAATGAACAGCACTGGTTGGCAACTCAATAAACAACGGTGGCTGCTTCTGACTGCTGTCGTGAGAGATGCGCCACAGCCAGCATGCTGGTACAACGTGTTAGAGCTCCCATAAATAGTGCGCCAGCCAACCCTACCCTCCGCAATACTATATCATAGCAACACCGCCAATGCATAACGTCCTTAAGAAGACTATGACATCAACATACAGAGAAATTCCAGAGTCGAGAAGTAAGTCACAACTGAGGGAAAACTGGTTAACCTTGTTACGAGCCTCGTGGAATAGGCGAAGGCTTCCTGAGCTGAAGCAATTACCTTGTCCTTGTACATTCCTCAATCGACAGCGTATTCTTCCTAGACAATCACAAATAAACCCCCATCCTCTGACACCCTCGGTCGTTACATTCTGTCATAAAACTGATTAAAAAATTTCCAGTTGACTGCGAGTTCAGCAAAAGCAAACTGACAATCGTTCTTCAAGAACTGTATTCAGATAACTACATAACTGGAGCCATGTGTAAGACTTAGTTTAAGCCAAACACTAATACCATACAATTACCGTATTTACTCGAATCTAAGCCGCACTTTTTTCTGGTTTTTGTAATCCAAAAAACCGCCTACGGCTTAGAATCGAGTGCAAAGCAAGCGGAAGTTCTGAAAAATGTTGGTAGGCGCTGCCACAACTAATTGCTGCCATCGAATTTATGTAGCGCTACACAGGCATGCTTTGCAGGCACTAAGATAAATACTGGCGCCAAAACCTCTGCGTCAGTAAATAAATTAAAAGAAAAGATAGGAGAATGTAAACATTATGCCATGTATTCTTTCGTGTTTGCTGCTATCTCATTTAAATCCTGTCTGCCTAATAAACTACCAAACTAGAGTGAGAAAACAGCAAACGCGTAAGAATATACATATCATGTCGTGTTTATATTCATATTATTCTTATGGTGAATAGTGATAAAGTCAGAAATGAAGCACAGCAACTGACTAGATTTTTAAATCTAAGATGACTCTAATTTCTCTGCACAATGTAATGTACTAAAGAGGCGTCTGCAAAGATTTTCAAACGGAGAAAAATTTTCGCTAATCTCTCGTTCAGAACATCTTCTACCATACGTAGTTTATTATTTGGTTCCTGTTGATCATTATCAAAGAAAGCAGCAGTGTAAGTAACAACAAATAGCAGTCTCTTGCCATTGGTTCACTCATGAGACAATTCCTCTCTCTTTCTTTTTTATTGTAAGCCGCGGTAGCGCGCACAAAAGCAAGCCATACCGCGAGCGGCGTCAGGTCGTAAACACTCGTCATCAGAATATGACAAACAATGCATGACGCAGTACAATAATGCATTTTCAGATTAGAGTGACGTAAACACCTATAACAAAGAGAACGGCACTTATCAGATCAAAGCAAAATAAGCAATCGATTCAAACCAGACGAAGCATGTGAAAAAGGAAGGTACCCGTATATATACGGACGGAGCGCTTGACACATAGCAATGGTTACTTCGTAATGCTTAACTGTTAAGTTTACAACTCGAACCAAACTACTATAGCTGTATCTTCATCCACTTGACCTCAATTGTATCTCATGTAACAATGGACCACCATTGTTTCGATTTGCAGGGGCAATCTAAGACTTTTATCTCCCATTGAGTTTCGAGTTTCAAATTTCAGGTGCGGCTTACGTTCGTGAAATTTTTTTTTTTTTGCTTGATTTCGAGTCTCATTTTTCAGGTGCGGCTTAGACTCGAGTGCCGCTTGGATTCGAGTAAATACGGTAGAACATCGATTCGATGACAAAGGTGGAGTGGCATTATCATTTAATACTATAGTCAAACATTAGCAGGTGAACCTGAATATTTACGACAAAGAATTTTAAGCAACAGGAGGCAACTTTATGACGCTCAGAGCGTGTTTCTACTCACCGCCAACTAGACCCTGAATTCAACACTGCGTGAGGTTCCAAAGCCTACGAAGCATTTGGTAACGTACTGACGTCTGCTACTGACGATTTTAACTCATTAGTACACGTGTATCATTGACATCAGTAGAAAATTATGTCCAATGGCTGTTGTGGCATTTCTTTGTAAATCGATATAGTGCGTTTCCAAATTTCTATGCCTATGAGCACTGTGGGACATAACATCTGTGGTCATCAGTCCCCTAGAACTTAGAACTACTTAAACCTAACTAACCTAAGGACATCACACACATCCATGCCTTTGGCAGGATTGGAACCTGCGACCGTAGCAGTCGCACGATTCCGGTCTGAAGCGCCTAGAACCACTCGGCCACAACGGCCGACTACGACGTACGTCTCAATGTCGGTGGCGACTATGTCGATAATTAGTGCGAGGTGTATAGTTCATGGTGCCATGGGGTGTTTGTTTCTGGTAATAAAATTCTCGTGTGAAAAATATGAAGAAACTTACTTTCGGAACGTCCTTGTAGCCTCTAACGTGTTTTTATACTGCGCTGCAGTCTGCTTTAGCAATCTGTTTAGTTATTGATGCTCAGATCCTCATTTGGCTGAAGAGAGATTTCAATCTGAAGGTGTTCAGAGCCTGGAGCTTCGTTTATAAGCAATCGGAAGGAGTTTAAATTAAAACACGCAGCGTAGATTGATATCAATAACTGTCATTCACTTCCAGTACCTTAACGTGACATTTATCGAGAACATACGTAATTTCTCCCTTGGACTGCAGCAAAATACTGTTCTAACCTTAAATTGTGTCCGAAAATGCCTTGCAGATACCACGCACAGTCTTTAATTAAGTCTGGACGTATCGGTTGATGATCCCAACCTGGAAAACACAATTTGCAGTTCCTCTGATAAATAGAGACAAGAAGAAAAGTTCCTTGCCTTCCTACAAAGAGAAAACGTTCGAGCTCATGGTTGAACAACGCTACGACTCGTGGTTAGAGAACAGCAGTTATTTAGGGCATTTCCAGTTCGGATTTAGAAAGAGGGAAAAGTCTACTAATAATTTTACAATTTTTATTAACACAATTCTCCGAGGATTCAGTGAACAACCGTCTTCTTAAAAGACATGTCAGAAGTTTATGAAATAGTCCATAAAAATGTGTTGTCAAGACATATTGTATTATTTGGGTTACCAATACATTTTCATTTCGGAAAGGTTGTCTCTTTTACAGGAAAGGGTATGTGAGGGTAGAAAAGTAATAAAAATTATACTTGCCAGCGACCACTGAGCATTCAGGTAATACGTTAACTGTCACAGCACTCGATACTTGCTAGCTATTTTGTCTTTGTTTCGTACGCGTGTGCATTTCTCGGCTCTTAAAATCTCGATTCATCCAGCTTCGGAATTAATATAGACATATAAATAAATTACATATATAAAGACTCTGTAGGTAAAATGAGATCTTCTGTGTACTTCTTGGAAGTCTCTCTAATTAAATGAACGTTTAGGTGGTTTCATTTCTAAAGAGTCTTCACACACAACATGTAGCGCGGATCACCCAGATGGGTGCTCAAAAATGTCCATATGAACTGTACCTCATACAGCATGCCGGTAAATTGCCAGTAGGGCATAAAACGTAAAGATTATATAAGTAAGAGATTGAAGACTGGAGACAATGACATTTACAAAACGATTTTCCAGAACCTAAGCCTGAGTGCTGGAAAAGGAAATTACATATCCTGTGAAGTTCTGTCTCAAGGAAGATACTGAAAAAAGTAATTGACAGTAGACGTAGTGGTAAGTCCTTGTCCTCGAGGTGTCCTTCCGGCTACGTTTACCGTAATGATGTGGAATAATGCTTCGAAGTCTTCACTGTCCGTTCTGAAATAGTTTCTATAGTCATCTAGGAAACGGTCTCGCAGTTTTTAAGATGAAAGAAGTATGATTCTCCCCAGTACCTAATTTTCTTTGACTTATGTATATATTGACAGTGGTTGTAATAGCAATGATCATACAGAACAAGACTGTCAGTAGTCTACAAGCTTCGAAATATTTTAGGACGAAAGCCCTGATATTAGAAAAGTTTTATATATCTGCATGCCATTTACACGAAGGCACTTTTGTGTGGCTATCAGGAACGCTGATATGCATGCAAGTAAGAAAGCGTTCCTAATTTTCTCTGGTTGTCACAGTTTTGTTCGAGTCAGGCACTCGTGCAAATCCGCCACGCTTAGCATCAAGTGCGGGCTTACAGTCTCGGTTTCTTTCTTTCTAGAGGCCTTTGCCCCTCTTCAACACAGGGTCGGCCGTGTTACGTTTGATTTGGCAGTGTTAGTTGCAGAGGGTAGCCGAATGCCTCTCCTGCCGCCACCCCGACTCCACCCCCCCTTTCACCGGGGCGGAATTAGTGTACCGCAGCTGTCTGCGTCTAGTGTAAGCCATGGAATAGCGCGAACGTTTTAAAATGTCTACGAGTCGTGTTACTGAGGCGGAACGTGGGACCAGACTGGTATTCACCTAGAAGGATGTGGAAAACCGTCTAAAAATCAAATCCAGTCTGGCCGGCAGACCGGCCCTCGTCGTTAATCCGCAGGCGGTTTCGATCCATGACGGGCGTGCCTACCCGAGTCCAGGTAGCAGTGCATTAGCCTCTCGGCTACCCTGGGGGGTCGTGTGAGGATTTACAGTAAGGAGGCATAAATGGACATACAGTTTAACAACAGAGTAGGACAGTAGTTAGAATGTCAATAAATCAGACCGTCTGAGTTCATGCAGGCTACAGCACAAGAGGATGATTTAAGGTACACAAGTAACAACGCACAGCGAAAGAATACGAGACACTAAATACCAAATTTCATCCCAAAACCAAATTCCAAAATGTACATTACCAAAGCCCATTGCATTTACGATGTCCAGTCACCTTACTGCGATCACCTGTCAAAAGCCCGAATAACTACCTTTGCAGTACGTAATGCTGCGAGACGTGCGGGAAGGGTGTCAATCAGGATGTAGGCATTACCGACTTGAGGATACATAGCGTGAACAGCCCGGACAAGGTGATCCCTCAGATCCTTGTCTGGGCTTGATTCCGGGTAGTTGAAGGACAGGGGGGTACGGTAATCTCACGCTCTGCGAACTACTCATGTACACCGCGAGCTGACACGCTGCATTGTCCCGCTGGAGGATGTCATCGTTCCAAGGAAAATCAATTTGCATGTAGGGGTGGACAGAGTCCCCAGGATAGAAGCTTGCTTGTGTTGATCCTTTGTGCCTTCCAGAGTGACGACATCATCCAGGGAATTACGCTGATCCATTCCCCAGACTGTAATGCACCCCTCGCTTCCGATGATTGTTGTATGGTATTTGCTTTCAGATGTGTCACGCCACCAACGCCAACGGTTCTCTGGCTGGTGGAGCACAGACGTGATTCGTCCGATAAGGTCACCTGTCCCCACTCAGCGGATGTCCATTTGAGTTACCGGCATGCAAATTCGAGCCTTAGTCACCGATGGCCAGCATTCATGGTTGATAAACGAACCAGACGGAGACCCATTCGCAGCAACGTTCGCTGAAAAGTCGTTGAGGTGATACTGATGGTAGCCCCTCGGTTCATCTGTGCTGTCAGTTTCTCTACAGTAACACGTCTATTCGCTCGTACACATCTCCGTAGCCGTCATCTAATGACCGTGGTGCACCAGTTTCTTCGGTGACGGTTTCGGGTAGCGCCATTTTACCATGCACGGTATACTTTAACCACGGCTGCAAACGAATTGTTCGCGAAATTAGCTGTTTCGGAAATGCCTCCGCCCTTGGCTTGAAAGCCAATGGTCATGCCTTTTGGACGTCAGATGAAGCTCTCCGTTTCCCCATTGCTACAACGACTGCAGAGTTTTTGGTTTCCCCTATACGTTTATATATCCTCCACTGACAGTGCTGCCAGCAACCGCCTGTGAGTGGTTATTGCACGTTAACGTCGGACATGGGTGTTGAACCGTGGTAAAAAATGCTGTTTTGAAGAGCGCGCCACAGCGCGTAGTGTGAAGCAGTCGCCCTCCGTTTCTGGCGGTGACGCCGCTGGGGCAATCGCAGCTTTAGTGTCTCCCTCTGGTAGAAAATGGGAAAGGTTGCCTATTCCCGTGTATTTAAGGGACGCTATGAGCTCGCTAGGGGTCAGTCTGTGAATCGGGACGAATTTAGTCAGTTGGTCAGCCGGGTCAGTGTGGGGCAGTCAGTGTCTGTCTGTCGTTAGGCCCCCAGTCTGCTCGAGTTTGTTCAGGCAATGGGCATTGGCGGTTGGATCGATCGGTTGGTCGGTGGCGCACTGGGACACAAGATGACTTGTCCGTCTTGAGCGTCGGCACATGTGAGGTCGCCACGTGAGTCCAGTGTGCCGCGCCGTATTGCGAGGGGTAGTGGCTTCGCGGCCGACACGAGAGCAACAGGGGTCAACCCACGACATCGGTCCGGCCGGCGCGAGCTGCGACGCCGTGAGACGGGAGATCGGCGAGCCTTCCTGCGTCCGTTGAAGCGGCTGGCAGCGGACGGATCGGGAGAGCGTTTGGGGTGCTGCGCCATGTCTTCGTCATAAATCGCATTTATTATAAGTGATTCGTGATGTGTCGTTTGAGTTACCTGTTAAATTCTACTTGTTTTTTTGGTCAGTCTCTCGTCCCCAGTTTGCTCGTTTGTCTCTCGTCCGTATTTGTTAGGCAGTTAGTGTCTGTCGGTCTGTTTGCCGGTCTGCCGTACGTTAATAGCTGCATCTGTCATGTTTTTCGGATTCAGTGCTAACGAATGTATTGCGTAAGGTGTAAAGGCCGAATTCCTAAAATATGGTTTTATCTTGCCTATCATCTTGCGAGGTGGTATATGTGTAATGTAGAGCATGTTGGTACATTTTATGTAAAACTGCATTTCATGGATTTTATTTAAATGGTCATTTTAGTACATAAAGTTGCCACCCTTCCACAGTAAGTGTTATTATAAAAACAGGTTGCACTTTCGGTGGCAAATAATTTTAATGTTAGTGTTTTGTACCATTTCCATCTCTCTTACGGGGTGCATAGTTAATGCGCTTTTGTGAGTTGTTAAGTTGTTAAAACTTTTAATTTAAAGTAATGTGGTGTGTTTCAGAGTTGCACCAGTGTAATCTTTCAGCTGTTGTTGTGAGGGGTCGTGACTGCGGCCATGTTAAGAGGGAAGGACAAGGTCCTCAGCCCGAAAGCTCATACTATAAAAAAAAAATTGATTTCTGGCTCTGAATAAATTGTACTTGATATTTACAGGTTACTTTCTGATTATAATTTTAAATTTGTTTCAGCAAAAAAGGGCTTTTAGGAATAAAATTTTAATTTATTAAAAAAATTAATTTGTATCATCAGTTACACATTGGCAACTCCTTCCATGCTCACGTACTATGCTTAAATGTGTTAATGTTCTTGATGAATCGCTAGTAAATAAAGTAAATTCTTAAGAAAAGGTTTTGAAAGTAAATTCACGGTTCAGGTGTCACAGTAATTAATTGGACCACGCGTTACTGAACTGAGAAAAAACAAAGACGAAATCCCAATAGCCGACCGTTGTGGCCGAGCGGTTCTAGGCGGTTCACTCTGGAACCGCGCGACCGCTACGGTCGCAGGTTCGAATCCTGCCTCAGGCATGGATGTGTGTGATGTCCTTAGGTTAGTTAGGTTTAAGTAGTTCTAAGTTCTAGGGGAGTGATGACCTCAGATGTTAAGTTGAAATCCCATAGAACCAACAGCACGTATACTCTGCTGCATACAGAATATCAGAACGCTGAAGCAATGAAATCCAACAACAATGACAATTTCATTTTCGGTAGTCACACTTCTTTCAGCTCGTACTCTTTTAGTAGGTCACACTAGGCGCAACAGCGGCCTGCTTGCGCTGCCCCTCTGATCAGTGGTCGACTCTAGTGGGTCAGGCATGCCTGACTCGTGTCTACTACCGCCTCCACTCCTCACTACAAACAAACACTCGTGTATCGTGCCACCAGACACGGCGCGGCAGCCAGATCTCCGCTCCCAGCTGGGCTACATTCCTGGTATTAGAGAGTTTGGCCCGGCCCGCTGCTCCAGCCAGAGCGACGCCCTGCGCCGGCAGGAAGCGCCTGCCAGACTCGGCCGCCAGTGCTCCGGGCCGCCTCGCTGCTCCGCCACGCGCTTCCTGCTCCGTCCGTCCAGGAGGCGGTCCTCGCCCCACCGGCTGCCGGAACTGGTCCGTTCACTAGCCGCTTCCCAAATAACTCCTCTCCACCGAGGCTGTCTGCCGCCCACAGGAGCTGCGGCCACTTGTCACGCTTCGCAAGCGACCTCTCGCCTGTTCCACCGCCGAATAAATTTGAATACGCACAGCCAGCGGCGGGAAAGATGGATGTGCTACGGCACGATTATTATGTCTGCCTGATGGAATCCAAATCGCTTGGAGTTACAAGTGGAGAAACTGAGAGACATGCCTAATTGGAACCCTGCTTCCGGTGGGCCACTAAAAACGTACGTATTTGGAACTGCGTATGCGTGTAGCTGGTGGAACATTTCAAGATGAGAGAGGTCCTCCATGGTATGCTGTGTAAAGAAACTTCCGAAGAAACGGTGACTACTACACACTATGTGCGAAACGGACAAAGACCTATAAGGACTGGGTGATTTATTCGAGAGAAAAAGCTTCACAAATTGAGCAATTCTACAATCCACTTATCTACCTCTGACTGTTATGTAAGGCAGTTATTTGGATTGGCATTCATTGAAAGAGTTATTGGAAGTCTTCCTGAGGGATATCTTGCCACATTCTGTCCAACTGGCCCGTTAGATAGTCACAATCACGAGCAAGTTGGATGGTCCTGCCCGTAATCTTGCAAACGTTAACTGGAGAGAGATCCGGTGACCTTGCTACCAAACTCGAAGACAAGCAGTAGAAATACTCGTCGTGAGCAGGAGGGCATTATCTTGTTAAAATGTAAGCCCGTGATGGGTTACCATGAAGGGAAAACGGGGCGCAGAATATCATCGACGTATGGGTGTAGTGTAAGGGTGCTGCGAATGCCAGGGAAAAAGTTCCTGCTATGAAACGAAATGGCACCCCAACCACCGCTCTGATTTTCTGATTTTATCCTCATGGTCTCTTCGTGATATATACGTCGGAGGGAGCAATATACTGCTGGACTCCTCGGTGAAGGTATGTTCTCGAAACTTCAACAAACGCCCGTACCGAGCTACTGAACGTCTCTCCTGCAGAGTCTTCCACTGCAGTTTATGTTTCATCTCCGTAACGCTTTCGCGATTTCTAAATGATCCTGTAACGAAGAGCGCTTCTCTCCGTTGGGTCTTCTCTATCTCTTCTATCAACCCTATCTGGTACGGATGCCACACTGTTGAGCAGTATTCAAGCAGTGGGCGAACAAGTGTACTGTAACCTACTTCCTTTGTTTTCGGATTGCATTTCCTTAGGATTTTTCCAATGAATCTCAGTCTGGCATCTGCTTTACCGACGATCAACTTTATATGATCATTCCATTTTGAATCACTCCTAATGCGTACTCCCAGATAATTTATTGAATTAACTTCTTCCTGTTGCTGACCTGCTATATTGTAGCTAAATGATAAGGGATGTTTCTTTCTATGTATTCCTCAGCACATTACACTTATCTACATTGAGATTCAATTGCCATTCCCTGCACCATGCGTCAATTCGCTGCAGATCCTCCTGCATTTCAGTACAATTTTCCATTGATACAACCTCTCGATATACCACAGCATCATCTAACTTCCGATGTCATTCACAAGGCCATTTGTGTATATTTTGAATAGCAACGGTTCTACGACACACCCTTCCGGCACACCTGAAATTACTCTTACTTCGGAAGAATTCTCTCCATTGAGAATGACATGCTGCGTTCTGTTATCTAGGAACTCTTCAATCCAAGCACACAATTGGTCTGATAGTCCATATGTTGTTATGCTGTTACTTTGTTCATTAAAAGACTGTGGGGAACTGTGTAGAACGCCTTGCGGAAGTCAAGAAACACGGTATCTACCTGGGAACCCGTGTCTATGGCCCTCTGAGTCTCGTAGACGAATAGCGCGAGCTGGGTTTGGCACGATCGTCTTTTTCGAAACCCGTGCTAATTCCTACAGAGTAGATTTCTAGTCTCCAGAAAAGTCATTAGACTCGAACATAATACGTGTTCCAAAATTCTACAGCTGATCGACGTTAGAGATATAGGTCTATAGTTGTGCACATCTGTTGGACGTCCCTTAGTGAAAACGGGGACGACCTGTCCCCTTTTCCAATCCTTTGGAACGCTACGCTCTTCTAGAGACCTACGGTACACCGCTGCAAGAAGGAGGGCAAGTTCCTTCGAGTACTCTGTGTAAGGTCGATCTGGAATCACATCAGGTTCAGCGGCCTTTCTCTTTTGAGCGAATTTAATTATTTCTCTATCCCTCTGCCGTCTATTTCGATATCTACCATTTTGTCATCAGTGCGACAATCTAGAGAAGAAACTACAGTGCAGTCTTCCTCTGTGTAACAGCTTTGGAAAAATACATTTATTATTTCGGCCTTTAGTCTGTCATCCTCTGTTTCAGTACAATTTTGGTCACTAGCTGTCGTGCCGTGTGGCCGGCGGCAGGCAGGCTGGTACCCCAGCACTGTGCAGGGCGACTCCTGACGGGTCTGCGCCGGTCATTGGGGCTCAGTTCGAAGCAGTATTCATCAGTGAAGACAACTGTATTGTAGTTGGTGAGATTGCACGCCGAAGCCGTGTCTGGGGACGGCGCGGCCAGCGGTGGGGTACCAGCCTTGACTGTCACCCGCCACAGAGCGCACCACCAGGAGTGATGCTCGGAGGCGCCACTTCTCTTCTCAGCACGACCCCTCTTGTTGTCATCCGCGGCACCCTTTCAGCATAAAGATACGTAGACAATATTGTACGTCCCGTATTGTTGCCCTTCGTGCAGGCCATCCTGATCTTACATTTCAGCAAGATGATGTCCGCCTGCACACGGCGAGAGTTTATACCGTTTGTGTTGCTACCTGTCAAACCCCACCTTGGCCAGCGAGATCGCAGGTTCTCTCCCCAGCGTTATGGGCAGGACGCACCAACCACCTCGGGATATTCGCAATCTAACCCGCCTTTGGACAGTATTTGACACCATATTCCTCAGAAGACATACAACTCTGTCGATCAATTTCAAGTCGAATAACTACTTGCTGCTCGCATATGGACCGAAGGGTTTTGGAGCATATACTGTATTCAAACATTATGAATCATCTCGAGGGGAACGATCTATTGATACGTAATCAGCATGGTTTCAGAAAACATTGTTCTTGTGCAACGCAGTTAGCTCTTTATTCGCACGAAGTAATTTCCGCTATCGACAGGGGATCTCAAGTTGAGTCCATATTTCTAGATTTCCGGAAAGCTTTTGACACCCTCACAAGCGACTTTTAATCAAGCTGTGGGCCTATGGGGTATCGTGTCAGCTGTGCGACTGGATTCGTGATTTCCTGTCAGGGAGGTCGCAGTTCGTAGTAATAGACGGCAAATCATCGAGTAAAACTGGAGTGATATCAGGTGTTCCCCAGGGAAGCGTCCTGGGACCTCTGCTGTTCCTGATCTATATAAATGACCTGGGTGACAATCTGAGCAGTTCTTTTAGGTTGTTCGCAGATGGTGCTGTAATTTACCGTCCAGTAAGGTCATCTGAAGACCAGTATCAGTTGCAAAGCGATTTAGAAAAGATTGCTGTATGGTGTGGCAGGTGCCAGGTGGCAGTTGACGCTAAATAACGAAAAGTGTGAGGCGACCCACATGAGTTCCAAAAGTAATCCGTTGGAATTCGATTACTCGATAAATAGTACAGTTCTCAAGGTTGTCAATTCAACTAAGTACCTGGGTGTAAAAATTACGAACAACTTCAGCTGGAAAGTCCACATAGATAATATTGTGGGGAAGGCGAGAAAAAGGTTACGTTTCATTGGCAGGACACTTAGAAGATGCAACAAGTCCACTAAAGAGACAGCTTACACTACACTCGTTTGTTAGAATATTGCTGCGCGGTGTGGGATCCTTACCGGGTGGGATTGACGGAGGACATCGAAAGGGTGCAAAAAAGGGTAGCTTGTTTTGTATTATCACGTAATACGGGGGAGAATGTGGCAGATATGATACGCAAGTTGGGATGGAAGTCATTAAAGCAAAGACGGTTTTTAGTCGGGGCGAGATCTATTTACGAAATTTCAGTCACCAACTTTCTCTTCCGAATGCAAAAATATTTTGTCGAGCCCACCATAGGTAGGAATGATCATCAAAATAAAATAAGAGAAATCAGAGCTGGAACAGAAAGGTTTAGGTGTTAGTTTTTCCCGCACGCTGTTCGGGTGTGGAATAGCAGGGAGATAGTATGATTGTGTTTCGATGCCAAGCACTTAAATGTGAATTGCAGAGTAATCATGTACATGTGGATGTAAACTAATTCGTTATTGACTTGCTCAATTTGTGTAGCTATTTCATTTGAATTACCCATCCTATTTTTCTGTAATTGTAATCATTTTATTTGTCCGTAAATGTACGTTACACCTATCAATTTCCGCCACATTAGGGTAATCCTTCGCGGGGCGTCGTTCTCTTTTGCTTATAGTGTATTTTGCGTACATTTGCTGGTAAATTTTAGCTGCACATTTCCGTTTAACACCTATAGACTGCGGGACGCAAGTGATTAGCGTGAGGGATAGGATTTGCGTGAAACTGTTTTAAGTGCCTTATCCAAAAATCATCTTTAGTAGTTAATCAGAGATCCGACTTGTAAAACTAACATGTTAGACCTGCCGCTGACACATAGATCCAACTTTTTCGATTCATTAATTGTAGAACAGGCAATCAGTGATCATAAGGCCGTCACAGCACTACTGGAGACGGCTGTAGACATGAAAACAGAGGAAAACAAAGAAAGCTAGAAAGTTCTGTTGCGCAAGAGCGACAGGAAACACCTTTTACATTTCAGTATAAGATTAAACAGCCAACCGGTTGCACATAAACGTTAGGTACATTGACCTACGTTTCGACACCTAGTAGAGGTGTCTTAATCAAAATGATTCAGTCTGATATTGTTCCCAGCTCGGTGCGCGTGGCAAAGGCAACAACGTTTTGTTTTAATTTTGACGACTGTTGTTTAGCACGTAATTTTATGATTTAGCAACTGTTCGTTCTGATTAAGGTACCTCTAGTATGTGGCACAACCTGGTTCAATGTACCTAACGTTCATGTGCAACCGGCTGGCTGTTTAATTTTATATTGAAACTAGCATACGGTTGCTGAATAACAACCACCTTCAAAACTGGACCACATTTTAGATTACCTGACAGGTCAACAAGAAAATCTCATTTCTAGCGCTGACAATGCTGAGCATCAATGGACAAAACTCCAGAGCGTTGCACAGTACGCATTAGGGAAGCGTGTGGCGACCCAAGTTGTGAGGGATGGAAAAGATACGCGGTGGTTCGGCAACCTTCTTAGAAAGCGGTTATGAAAGCAAAGAGAGCTTCACTCAGGGCTTAAATGTACCCAAAGCTTCATAGGCAAACAGAAACAAATCGAAGCTAAAATTAGTATATGCTGGGCCATGCTTGGAGCCATCAACGAATTCGCAAATAAATCTCTTTCTATAAATATTTTACAGCTGTAGCTATTTAGCTACACACATTTTCAATCTACCTACCTTCTAGTCAGGAAATCCTAAGAAGAACAGTAAGCAGATGGAAGTTGTCAGGTAAGACACTCTTCAATTATAATGTCTTTGAAACGGGGATTACTCAGGAAAGATCGAAATACTAAAAGTCGTTTTCCAAATTCGTTTTACAGAGGAAGATTGCACAATAGTTCCTCCTTTGAATCACCGCACTAACTGCAAAATAGCTGATATGGAAATAGGTGACCTTAGGGTAGAAATGCAGCTGACATCGCTCAACAGAAGGAAGACCACTGGATCTGACGGGATGCCAGTACGGTTCTACAAAGAGCACTCTAAACGCCCCTGTTCTAGCAGCAGTGGAGGAGCGAAGCAGTGGTAGTGATAGGAAAAAAGCGCACGTAATGCTCGTCTTCCAGAATGTTCATAGAACAGACACGTAAAACTATAGGCTTATACACACATATATAAGTGGGTATCTTTTAGAATTTCGGAACATGTTTTATGCTCGCGTATTATGAAATTTCTGGAGATTAAAAATCTCCTCTGTAGGAATCGACATGCGCTCAGAATCGTGTGTAACCCAACTCGCTCTGACCCAGATAGCAATAGATACACGTACTCACACACATTCTGTGTTCCTCGACTTCCGTAAGACATTCGATGGTTCCGTACTGCTGCTTACTGAACAAAATACGAACGTTTGGAATATCAAACTGACGACGTGACTGGAGTAAAGAGTTTCTAACGAAGGGAACACAGCATGTCTTCTGAACGGAGAGATGTCTTCCAACGTCAAAATGCGACGAAGGAGTGCTTTAAGATCACTGTATTTCACAATGTCTGTAAATGACCTAGAAGATAAAGTCTGAACTTTCGTGAGGCGTTTCATTAATGATGAGAAGTAACAACGATAGAAAATTGTAGAGAAATGCAGGAAGACCTGCAGAGTATAGGCGCTTTGTGCGGGAAGTTCAATTCACATACAGATAAACGAATATAATGTATTGCGAATACACAGAAAGAGCCGTATACTATGATTATACATACGACTGCAGAAAAATCACTGGAAGCAGTTGCTTCCATAAAATACCCAGTACTATGCGTGTGGGATTAAAGCGGAATGACCACTTGAAATCAATCGCGGGTGCGATGGAAGCCAGAGTGAGATTCATTGTAGTAATCGTTAGAAAATGTAGTCCATGAACAACGGAAGAAACTCACGAAACACTGACTCGATCAGTACTTGAATACTGCTCGTCAGTCTGGAATCTGTAAGAGGTATTTTAACTGGTATGTAACTAGGATATGGGAGTAGTAAATTAATCAGGGTAAATAAAATAATTTAAATAAATAATTTATTTATCGAAAAGACCTATGTAACAAGTACCAGAATAAGTAAAACTGATTCACCACTAGGGGAAAACTTCTAATGACAAAGATCAACAAACTGAAAAAAATATTTATATTTTGATAAATGTACAAGTGTTTAGCAAAGGTTTTAGCCACAGTTTCTGTAACAGTTAACAGATAGCTGATACTCTAGTGATTAACCCAAAAGGAATAGGATTATATTCAAACAGATTCCAGTCTGTGCAAACCGCAGTTAGGAGTTTTGACTCTTTGACCAATGGCACCTGACGTTTAGCCTGATTCAGATCTAGAACGGTGAAATATCGACCTCCTGAAATGCAAGTAAAACAATTATGGAGGTAAGGTAACGGCATCGATTCTAATACTACCTGTTAACCACGGGAGCGGCAATCAACTACTGGGCGATAAAACTCACCGCTGGCTTTAGGAACTAGGAAAGCACGGATGCTTACGGAGAGACTGATAGCCTAATCACAGTATCCTCCAGCAACTAATAGATAAATTTACACAAGACTTTCATTATTGGAGGAGACAACTGGTAAGGTGATTGGGAGACAGTGATTTGATCAGTGCGTTGAATTTTGTACTCATTGTTATTGTTGACTCATAATTTATCCGTTAGTACATCCGAAAATTCCCCAAGTATCAACAGAACTTACCAAGCCCCAACCTCGCTCAAATGATTCGCATTTAAAGGGACAAATTTATCTTTGACCTAACTCATCTCTTGAATTTATTTACTGTTATGCAGTGAATACCCCTTTTTTGTCTGAAACTTGAAAAAGAACTCACTGCTTGCATAATTTGAAACACAGCCCGTCTTCTTTTAAAAAAATCACAACTAAGCAGTAGGACAGCCGACAGAACTTTTAAAATAGCCCAGTTCATCGGTTATGATGGACCGTGAATCCCAAAATCAACTAAAATTTGGCCCAACACCAGCAACATCTCTCTATTATTCGAGCATGATTGCTTTCGGAAAGGGGAGGCCTACAAATCTGAGAATGCTACACCACTGATAACCGAGCAAGGAAATGATGGTACGCAAGTGAAGTAGAGCGCTTACTGCCTCATGGTTTAAAGTGGTACTGCAAAGAGCAAACTGGCGCCGGAAACGGCCCTTGTCTTACTGCGGCCCTTAGGCGGCCCACGGCAATTCCTACAGCGAGCCGCCGCCCCATGGCGTCACCTTCGTTTTGCGCAGTCTCAGGGTACAGGGTACAGGGCAGTCCAGCACGTAATAACCTGCATAACGGTGCCAAAGAGATGTTTCTCCTGTTTCCATCAGTTTAGGCTTACTATTGTCGCTGGCGTAATTTATTATAGAGTGTTTCGAACTGAATTCCCGGAATCCACGACGTTCAACATAAAACCGAACGTTTCCGACACTCCTATTAATCTATTATAAAATTCAGTAGAAGTTTGGGTTTACTGGTGAACAGAACATGCGATCCATTTTTCTGGTCGCAGAGCTTCTAGAATGTTGTTCACAGCTACATGGTTATTAACACTTAGACAAATAGCCGATATCGCTATCCTAACGCCCTTAGCAGTGTAGCCGAGTGGCTCACTATGATCTTGAACAAGACAGAAATGTTGGCTGGTCAACTCATTCTCAATTCTACTCGAAAATGGTCCTCTACCAAATTTCTACTTAAATTAAGCAATGACTTGGTCTTATCGTTGGCCGAGAGGTTCAATTATGCTCAGTCTACCACTAGTTAATGGGTTAATAATTTAAAACACTCCATAATGAGCCATTTTCGGAACCTCAGTCTATAAAGGACCTACGCTTCCGGTTAATTAGGATTTTTATGTGACACGTGCACCTAATATTCACTTTTTGGGGAAGGCATCTGCTCCGAAGAATAATTAAAATCTGGATAACTTTAGATACAGTTATAAACGAATCGTTATCGTGCGACTACTTTTGCAAGATAACGGTCGAAAGAAATTTTGACCAGAAAGGGAAAAAATAAGAATAGTTAGTCAAATTTGGATTAAATGAACTGAATCTATTATAATTACTCAAGAATTGTCACCAGCACAACGTGTGATAAAAATTACTTTACAATTATGAACTAATCACTGAATTGTAATCAGGCGACAACCGAACTAAAGGCACTGACTCGAGCTCAGATGCAACAACACAGTTAATAGCGTGACCTAAAGTTAAACAGAAAACCACAAAAATAATTTGTACTGAACGCATGTGCATAACACTTAATTGTTTGCAAAGTAGTTTGCTTAAGGAATATTCTTAAAGTTACTTACTGTAACGCTATCTGTTACTGCTTTTAGAAATGCACAAACGTTCACAAACATTCATTGTCTGGAAGGTATGGAATATTTCATTTGGGGAAGACAAAGTAATTTTAGAGTATGCTGTTACGTAATTTGCAAATGTGAGCACCGTCTGCATTGCACACAAAAAACATGGAATGTATTCCTCACAATTAATATTTCTTCAATATTCATTTAAATTGTGCTTTTGTTAAGTGACACATTTATATAGTTTATAGTTTTGTTAATTGCACTTGTTTATCTTACACTCCTGGAAATGGAAAAAAGAACACATTGACACCGGTGTGTCACACCCACCATACTTGCTCCGGACACTGCGAGACGGCTGTACAAGCAATGATCACACGCACGGCACAGCGGACACACCAGGAACCGCGGTGTTGGCCGTCGAATGGCGCTAGCTGCGCAGCGTTTGTGCACCGCCGCCGTCAGTGTCAGCCAGTTTGCCGTGGCATACGGAGCTCCATCGCAGTCTTTAACACTCATAACATGCCGCGACAGCGTGGACGTGAACCGTATGTGCGGTTGACGGACTTTGAGAGAGGGCGTATAGTGGGCATGCGGGAGGCCGGGTGGACGTACCGCCGAATTGCTCAACAGTGGGGCGTGAGGTCTCCACAGTACATCGATGTTGTCGCCAGTGGTCGGTGGAAGGTGCACGTGCCCGTCGACCTGGGACCGGACCGCAGCGACCCACGGATGTACGCCAAGACCGTATGATCCTACGCAGTGCCGTAGGGGACCGCAACGCCACTTCCCAGCAAATTAGGGACACTGTTGCTCCTGGGGTATCGGCGAGGACCATTCGCAACCGTCTCCATGAAGCTGGGCTACGGTCCCACACACCGTTAGGCCATCTTCCGGTCACGCCCCAACATCGTGCAGCCCGCCTCCAGTGGTGTCGCGACAGGCGTGAATGGAGGGACGAATGGAGACGTTTCGTCTTCAGCGATGAGAGTCGCTTCTGCCTTGGTGCCAATGATGGTCATATGCGTGTTTGGCGCCGTGCAGGTGAGCGCCACAATCAGGACTGCATACGACCGAGGCACACAGGGCCAACACCCGGCATCATGGTGTGTGGAGCGATCTCCTACACTGGCCGTACACCTCTGGTGATCGTCGAGGGGACACTGAATAGTGCACGATACTTCCAAACCGTCATCGAACCCATCGTTCTACCATTCCTAGACCGGCAAGGGAACTTGCTGTTCCAACAGGACAATGCACGTCCGCATGTATCCCGTGCCACCCAACGTGCTCTAGAAGGTGTAAGTCAACTACCCTAGCCAGCAAGATATCCGGATCTGTCCCCCATTGAGCATATTTGGGACTGGATGAAGCGTCGTCTCACGCGGTCTGCACGTCCAGCACGATCGCTGGTCCAACTGAGGCGCCAGGTGGAAATGGCATGGCAAGCCGTTCCACAGGACTACATCCAGCATCTCTACGATCGTCTCCATGGGAGAATAGCAGCCTGCATTGCTGCGAAAGGTGGATATACACTGTACTAGTGCCGACATTGTGCATGCTATGTTGCCTGTGTCTATGTGCCTGTGGTTCTGTCATTGTGATCATGTGATGTATCTGACCCCAGTAATGTGTCAATAAAGTTTCCCCTTCCTGGGACAATGAATTAACGGTGTTCTTATTTCAATTTCCAGGAGTGTAGTTACCGAGATTAGTAAGCTCATCACTTTCCATATTTTCCTATTCTTTCAATGGTGGAGTCAATAATGGTGATAAAATAGGATCCTCTTAAGTACATTGTTGACGTAAAGTTCATTAGACTGTAACACTTGCTGCACTAAACGCTCTGTTATTCAGCTAAGAAAAACTACTGAGCTGGTTAGCCTTGTGTAGTCTAAAGATCTAAACTGGTCGGACTTTGATCAGATCCTTGTGATGCGATGTAAAGTATTATTCAGCGACATGTATGGCAACCTGTTCTTCTTTATCGTCGCTTCATATAATAAGTCTAAGACTGCAGTACTCTTCTTGAATATTAATTCCTCTTACTGACAATGTACTGTGCCCATTTTCAACTGCATAATATGCCTGGCCGTATACAGGGTGTTACAAAAAGGTACGGCCAACCGTTCAGGAAACATTCCTCACACACAAATAAAGAAAAGATGTTATGTGGACATATGTCCAGAAAAAGGTACGGCCAACCTTTCAGGAAACATTCCTCACACACAAATAAAGAAAAGATGTTATGTGGACATATGTCCGGAAACGCTTAATTTCCATGTTAGAGCTCATTTTAGTTTCATCAGTATGTACTGTACTTCCTCGATTCACCGCCAGTTGGCCCAATTGAAGGAATGTAATGTTGACTTCGGTGCTTCTGTTGCCATGCGACTCATTGCTCTACAGTACTAGCATCAAGCACATCAGTACGTAGCATCAACAGGTTAGGGTTCATCACGAACGTGGTTTTGCAGTCACTGCAATGTTTACAAATGCGGAGTTAGCATATGCCCATTTGATGGATGGATCATCACGGGGAAATAGCCGTGGCGCGGTACGTTTGTATCGAGACAGATTTCCAGAACGAAGGTGTCCCGACAGGAACACGTTCGAAGCAATTGTCGGCGTCTTAGGAACTGGGGAAGACCTTTAACGACGAGGACACTTGCAATGGACGAGGCAATTCTTCGTGCAGTTGACGATAACCCTAATGTCAGCGTCAGAGAAGTTCTGCTGTACAAGGTAATGTTGACCAAGTCACTGTATGGAGAGTGCTACGGGAGAATCAGTTGTTTCCGTACCATGTACAGTGTGTGCAGACACTATCAGCAGCTGATTGGCCTCCACCGGTACACTTCTGCGAATGGTTCATCCAACAATGTTTCAATCCTCATTTCAGTGCAAATGTTCTCTTTACGGATGAGGCTTCATTCCATCGTGATCAAATTGTAAATTTTCACAATCAACATGTGGGGGTTGACGGGAATCCACACGCAACTGTGCAATCACGTCATCAACACAGATTTTCTGTGAACGTTTGGGCAGGCATTGTTGGTGATGTCTTGATTGGGCCCCATGTTCTTCCACCTACGCTCAATGGAGCACGTTATCATGATTTCATACGGGATACTCTACCTGTTCTGCTAGAACATGTGCCTTTACAAGTACGACACAACATGTGGTTCATGTACGATGGAGCTCCTGCACATTTCAGTCGAAGTGTTCGTACGCTTCTCAACAACAGATTCGGTTACCGATGGATTGGTAGAGGCGGACCAATTCCATGGCCTCCACGCTCTCCTGACCTCAACCCTCTTGACTTTCATTTATGGCGGGAATTGAAAGCTCTTGTCTACGCAACCCCGGTACCAAATGTAGAGACTCTTCGTGCTCGTATTGTGGACGGCTGTGATACAATACGCCATTTTCCAGGGCTGCATCAGCGCATCAGGGTTTCCATGTGACGGAGGGTGGATGCATGTATCCTCGCTAACGGAGGACATTCTGATCATTTCCTGTAACAAAGTGTTTGAAGTCACGCTGGTACGTTCTGTTGCTGTGTGTTTCCATTCCATGATTAATGTGATTTGAAGAGAAGTAATAAAATGAGCTCTAACATGGAAAGTAAGCGTTTCCGGGCACATTCCCACGTAACATATTTTCTTTCTTTGTGTGTGAGGAATGTTTCCTGAAAGTTTGGCCATACCTTTTTGTAACACCCTGTATAACAATTCTTACAGTTTTCTCCTTACATTCCCGCTCATCACATCTCCACTTCACCTCTTGTCGTTAGCAACTCTCTCCGCGAATTCCCTCTTCCCGACTCCGCGCTTTTGCGACCAGCGACAATACTCCTTACTTGAAACTTCTTTGGCTCCATAAAATAGCAGACTGATTTAAAAAGCGTTTTTATTATATCATCATTACAACATTCCTTTTATTTAGTTCGTTTGAATTAATTTTAAGCATTTAACTGTGTGAAATCGTTTACAAAACAACAATAGATACATGTAGCAGAAACTACATCACAGTTACATTGAGGTTACAGAATTAATTATGCGAAAAAATTATTAGGTATTGTTGTGCTTCAAACTTAGTTTTTCAATCGAGCAATTAACCATAACAGAGGTATAATCTCACTACTGGTGTTCGCCGATAACGATGTCTGAGTATAACAAGCAAAATCGGATTAAGTGATTTATTACTTCCCATCCCAGCATTCCTACCGATTCCAAACCACTCATCGTGAATGGTTGGTTCAGGAAGACAACCCTCTGCTTTATCCCGCCCAGAAGTGTCTTCCCAACTTAGCAAATCTGCATCAACCTGTAACTGATTGCTTTTACTCCGCATCTCTGTAACAGGATTCTGTTCCGCATCGTTGTTTTTTGTCAAACCCTGAACGCAGTTACCCAGATGGCTTAAGTGTACTTGAATTCTAGAGACTTGTGCCCGCGAAGCCGCTCCACTTCGCAACTCTGCAATCTGTACGTGCACATAATACAGAAAAATACCTCACACAGCGCAGGCGTCACATATCTCACCACCTGTGTCATGAGTGACACTGTGGCGGTTGTGCAATGCACCGTGCATGCATTGGATTAACTGGTCCACGCTGCCATCTGTGGGTAACCCGTGTGCTTTCAGTTTGTACCGCACTGACCCTTTGCTACGTTCGATATCCCCAGGACGGATCGCTGGTCCCTGGCCGATTCCATCCTCTGCAGGTACCTAAAAATCAAACAAAGAAGCAGTGGACTTTGCAAGGACAAAATTCTCTCCCTTACCAATATACAGAATCGTAAACCTGCCACTGAATCAGAACCACAATCTTCTAACCACTGAACTAGGAGGGAGCAGGTATCTGGTGGTACTAAGGTACTGAGCGTAAATAAAATAATTAAAAAATATATTTACTTACCGCAGAGTCTTATCTTACAATTATGAAAAAAAGTAAAATTGATTTATCACAATGAGCAAATTTTGATTACAAGGATCAGCAAATGGGAAACAAAACTTTTGATTCCGATAAATATACTAGGATTTAACAAAGATCTTAGCAAAATCTCCTGTAATGAGCTGTAACAGACAGGTGTATATGTCTGTGGAGCAATCAGTGAAACCACAAATGCGCAAACACGCTGATAAAGTAACACATTGTCCCAGCAGTACGTTCAAAGCTTACCAAAGCACCTCAGTGAAACCATTTATGAGCAAAATTGAAAAAGAATAACAAATTATTCACGTCTGTGAAGCAGATAAAGTGGAAAGTTTTTTGGTCGGTACTAAAACAGACAGATAATACAATAGAAAGCTTGACAAGGAAACAAACTATACACGCCTGTCAAGCAGACAGAGCAGCATGTTTATAATTTTTTATATAAATAATAAATTGCGTATGCCCTTGAAGCAGACGGAGCGAAATGTTGTAACAGAACTTAAACTTTTCACTATTAACATGAGTTTTGACTTTAGGATCCCAGGTGTTTGCTTGATTCAATGGTTCAAATGGCTCTGAGCACTATGCGACTTAACATCTGAGGTCATCAGTCGCCTAGAACTTAGAATTAATTAAACCTAACTAACCTAAGGATATCATACATATCCATGCCCGAGACAGGATTCGATCCTGCAACCGTAGCAGTCGCGCGATTCCGGACTGAAGCGCCTAGAACCGCTCAGCCACCGCGGCCAGCTTAGTAGTAGCGACCTAATTTAATTCTTGCACCCCGGAAAAGTTGGTTAATAGAGATATTAGTGTATGTGTCTTCGAGAAACAACTGAAATCGCTAAAATCATTTTGTAAAGCAATTTCAGTTAAGTTATAAACCACAATTGAAATCAGTCAGCTCATACAAATATCTGGGTGTAGTCCACTTGTTTGACTAAGAGGTCAATGTGTCCGACTGTCACACAGTGGGGCCGGGTGCGATTCCCCGGTTGAAGATTTTCTCCGCTTGGGGGACTCGGTGTTGCGGTATCTTTACCGTCGTCGACACGCAAGTCGCCCAGGGCGGCGTCTACTGAAAAGACCTGCAACTCGGCGGCCAAGCTTTTCCAGGTGGGGACTCCCAGCCGTCACTTCAACACGATTATTTCACTTCCTTTCACCTGTGTAAGAATTTGGAGAGATATGAATAGGAGCATCACATACGCTCAGTTATAAGTAAAGCTGGTAGCACATTTTGTCTCATTGGTAAGATACTGGGAAACTGCAGCTATCATCAAAAGAGACAGTTAAGAAAACACTCGTGCAACCCATCTTACAATGTTGATCAAGCATGTCGGACGTATAAAAAATAAAACGAACAGAGAACATTGTACGTGTGCATAAAATGTTACCACGAATCGTCACACGTTTATTTTATCTCCGTGATAGTGAATGTCCTTATTCCTTACCGTATCAGCCCAACTAATTTTCACTATTCTTCTGTAGCGCCACATCTCAAATGCTTCGACTCCTTTCTCTTCTGGTTTTCGCACTCTACATGTTACACTACTATACAGTGCTGTGTTTCAAACATACATTCTCAGAAATTTCTACCTCAAATTCAGCCTTATGTTTGATACTATGAATGCAACTTTTTGCCAATGCTTTTATGCCCTCCTTGCTTCGTTTATCATTTTATTTTGCTTCCAAGGTTCAACTACTTCGTGTCAACCAGTCTTGATGGTAAGTTTCAGGCAATTCTTATTTCTGGTACTTCTAACTGAACCTTTATTCGGTTTAGTCTCAGTCCATATTCTGCACTCATTCGGCTATTCAGTCCATTCAACAGGTCCTGTCCTCCTGTCTTCAGCGAATCTTTTCATTGACATAATTTCACCCTGAATTGTAGCCCCACTCTTCACCCTCCTTTTATTTCCATCATTGCTTCTACGATGTGTAATTTGGGCAGTATGTGCCAAAGACTGAATCGCTGTCTTACACCATTCTTAATCCGATCACTTCATCCTTGGTCTGCTAATCTTATTGTTCTCTTCTTTTTATTGCAGATATTGCGTAATACTCGTCTTTTTCTGTAGCTTACCCCTATTGTTCCCAGAATGAGGAACATCTTGCACAATTTTACATTGTGGAACTCTTTTTTTCCTGGCCAACAAATCTAATGAAAGTGTCTTGATCTTTCTTCAGTCTTGCTTCATTTACCAAGCGCAACATCAAAACTGCCTCTCGGGGATCACTACTTTTCCGAGAGCTAAAATGATCGTCATAGCCTCAATTTTACTTTCCATTCTTCTGTGTATTACTGTTGTCAGCAACTTGGAATCGTGAGCTGTTAAGCTGATTGTCCGATGACTGTCGTACTTGCCAGCTCTGGCTGCCTTCGGAACTGTATTGATGATGCATTTCCGGAAGACTGATGGCGTATCGCCAATCTCATAGATTCTACACACCAACTTGAACAGAAGTTCAGTTTCCGCTTCCTCCGGTGGTTTTAGAAATTCCAATGGGATATTGTATATTCCTTCACCCTTGGTTGATTTTGAGTCTTTCAAAGCGCTTTTAAATTCTGACACTAATACTGCGTCACCTTTCTCTTCCATATCGACTCCAATTTGTTCTTCAACCACGTCATCAGACACTTCCTTCCCGTCATAGACGACTTCAGTGTTCTCTTTCCAACCAGTCTCTCTCTTTCCTCGTTCAATAGTGGACTTCCCACCTCCCTCTTAAGGGTAGCATCCTTGCTTTTAATTTCATCGACAGTTGTTTTGGCTTTTCAATGTGCTGAGTAAGTCCTTCCGACGATAAGCGAATGGAATAGGGAAGCTTAACAGAAGGTACAATGAGAAGTACGGAGTGCCAACCACTTTCCAGTGGTTTCCAGAGTAGTACGTAGAATTCAGGCCAAGATTTTTTATTGCCCTCTCTGACAGCAGTACAACAAAGCGGAAGGGAAGTGATGAATTGACACTTCAACACGACGTACAGTTCTGCAGGTATTGGAATACTCCTAAATGAATTGCATTAGCCGGCCGCGGTGGCCGAGCGGTTCTAGGCGCTGCCGTCTGGAACCGCGCGACTGCTCCGGTCGCAGGTTCGAATCCTGCTTCATGCATGGATGTGTGTGATGTCCTTAGGTTAGTTAGGTTTAAGTAGTTCTAAGTTCTAGGGGACTGATGACCTCACATGTTAAGTCCCATAGTGCTCAGAGCCATTTGCACCATTTTTGAATTGCATTAGAGGAGAACTTCTTTGACGAATGTTGGTAACTTTTAGGGCGTAGAAGCAGCCCCTTATACCACAGCGACGAAGATTGCTACCAAATAATGATGTTCTCAAGATGAAGGATCTGTGCTGGTCATTCAGGTAAGTGGAGAGTTTTCGGAGAGAGAGAGAGAGAGAGAGATCCTTCCGGAGTAGACCACTTCGCTGCTGAGTTTCGTGAGAAGTACTTCAAAGCTTTCCCTGAGGTGAGACATTTCAGCCCCAATTCGGGTGTGACTATAAGTAAAAGTCATTGCTGATAAATACCGTGACCCTGTTGGATCCGGCCTCTTTAGTCACTGACACAAACGAGACACTGCCTTCAATCGGCCGCTTGGGAATGTAGCGCTACTTTTCTCAAAGTGTCAGATCCGCTCACGAAATGTGTTACACTAATAATTAAAATCTAGGAAAAATAACCCCGAGGTTTTAATGAACACGAGGGGAACACAGTGGGCAAATTATTGTATTTTTTACATTAAATTGAAGTGGAAAAAGTATTAATTTTGTCAGGATAAATTCTTTTGCAGTTACTAAATGAATCTGTGTCGAAACGTGCTGATCTTCTATAGATCTTCTCTATTTCCTCTACCCATTATCTGGCACGGATATCATACTGACCAGTAATATTCAAGCATTGGCCGTGTTTTGTAAGATACTTCCTTTGTCGACGGGTCTACATTTCCTGAGGACTCTTCCAATGAATCTCAGTCTAATATCTGCCCTATTCGCGATTAATTTATTGTGCTCGTTTCAATTCGAATCGCCCTGTACGCTTACTCGTCGACACTTTATGGAAGTAAATGATTCCAGTGATTGTTCGCCAATTTAGTATCATACAGTAAATGGACTTTCTGTCTTTCTGTTAGCAATACGTTACATTACGTTGAGTATCAATTGCCATGACCTGCACCAAACGTCGATCCTCTGCAGGTTTTTCTCCATTTCGTTACAATTTTCTGGCGTGGCCTCTTTTCTGTGTAGAACAGCGTCATATGCAAAAGTCCTCAATGGCCTTCCGATATTATCTACTACGTTATTGCCGGCAGGTGTGGCCGAACGTTTCTAGGTGCTCCAGTCTGGAACCGCGCGACCGCTACGGTCGTAGGTTCGAATCCTGCCTCGTGAACGGATGTGTGTGACATCCTTAGTCTAGTTAGGTTTAAGTAGTTCTAAGTTCTATGGGTCTGACGACCTCAGCACTTAAGTCCCATAGTGCTCAGATCCATTTGAACCATTTTTACTACGTCATTTATATATATTATCAAAGGTGATGTTCTTGTAACACTTCCCTGGTGCACGCCCGAAGTTACTTCTACGGCTGTCCGTTCAGAATGACATGCTGTATCTGTTTGCTAGAACTCTTCAGTTCGATTGTTGTTCCATACGCTCGTATTTTCTTCACTAGGTGGCAATGCGGAACTGTATCGAATGCCTTCCAGAAACCAAGGAACACATCTACTTGGGTGCCTGTATTCGCTGCTTTCTGGGTCTCGTGGAAGTACAGAGCGAGCTGTATTTCACACGACCGTTATTCTCGGAACCCATGTCGATTTCTGCAGAGGAGATTTTCGACTTCCATAAATGTCAGAATACGGAATCATAAAACATGCTCAAAAATTGGACAAGAGACTGACATCAGAGAGATAAGACTATTGTGCGTCTCTTCGACGACCCTTCTTAAAAACAGGAAAGACTGGGAATACACAGCTCCTCCAGAGACTAAGGTACACTGCCGCTGGAAGAGGGAAAGTTCTTTCGCCTAGTCTGTATAGTACCCCCTTTAAGTTCAGCGGCCTTTCCTGTGTTGGGCGGTTTCATTTGTTTCATAATACACAAATAAAATTAATACTAATCAGATTCAGAATGTGATACTTAGATGAATTCTATCACAACATATATGGTGCCCATATGAAGGCTTAACTAATGAAGAATACAAGTGCAAAATGAATCTTTCACTTCATATGAATACGCATTCTGCAACGAAACGTGAAATGGATACACAAAGAGGGGCAAGGGATGTAGAAGGGCGTCTGAAAAATTTACTAAATTTGGTGAGAGTTTGTAAAACTTGTAGTACATCGGCCCCGAAAAGCAGAACACTGTATGTGGATCCCTGTCTAGGTGTTTCACCTTTCGGAAATGAGTGAGCTTGGGATTGCACAGTGAGTGAGCTATTTACCGGATTATTCATAAAAAAATGAAGAACGCACATATCGATTAAGTTGCGCTACACTTCACTGTTTCACGAGTGGCTGTCTTTAATCGGCCGTATTTTAGGTTATAGAGAACATACAAATTATGCACTTATCTGTGTCGAAATACGACTACACACCGAGTCGCAAAGAGGAAGACAAGTTCACTTTTTCTGACCTTCTTCATGTAGTCAGAAAGATTTATTATACGATGATGCGATGTGTGCAACATCTCAATACGCCGTTTGCATGTTTACGCCTAATCACCACCAAACGACTGAACACGTAGAGTTATGGCGTTTGAGATGGAGATTTGGCGTTGTGTCATTTAGAGTAAATTAATTTAAGAACATATGTTATTTACCAGGAAAAAAGAATTATTTACAGTGCAAATTATATTTTGATTGCTATATAATCAATATGCCAAGAGTAACGCCAGGTGCGGACACGAAAGTAGATCTCGTGCATGATTTACAAACAAGGTGGTGAAGTATAATGCAGAACTTGTTGCAAGCAATTTCACAGCTGATTATTATCTTCCAACATTCTATCTGCCTTTATTAGTTTTACTTTATTGGGCGTTACCAGTCACGATGGACGTATTTACAACTTTTCAGAGGGAAACATGATTAGTTGCTTAAAGAGAACATAAACCTTAACGAGGGAACTATTGTTTTCGAACACTGTCAGTTCTGTTTTATGTGATCTGTTGTTTGGAATGTCCAAGCGAGTTATAGGTAGGAGACGAAGATTGAATAACACTCGCTTATCATTATGTGGAGTCTCTAGAAGAAGAATCAGTGGAAAAATGCATTTATCACCTAGTGACACCTTTTAATTCACTTCCTATCCTGTAAATCTTCCCGTCCAGTAAGTCCTCCTGAAGAAATGGCTGGTTGAATCAAATTGTTTTACAGGTTCTGTGAGGACCAGAGACTAGCTCCTGCCTGCATGAGCTACACCAACCTCGCAGTAATTTGGTAGTCATGAAGCTACCGGAGAATACAGGGTATATCACAGATGTTCGTTGCTTGGAATTACGCTTACCAGCAGCTGGAAATATGTTATAATTCGGAATCAGGCTTTGAGTCGTTTTTTCATTATATAGTACTTTCAGTTTTTACTTCATTATTACAATTCAGTAGTTACTTTCGTTGCTATACTTTCTGTTGTAGTTCATCACGTTTCAAGTGCACAACTCTTCTTAGTGAGATACCATTTGTCTGCAAAGTTGCTCCCACGTTCACTTAAAGATCAACGAACCTAGTGTTTCATGCTTTAGCTTATTTCTAAATTGAAATACGTAATTCTTCAGGAAAAATGTTAAACCTTTTCTACGAAAATGCATGTGATTTTAATTACTGTGCTCATGTCTTAGTCTACATCCTTGGATTTTGAACACACCACATGTATCAAATTCAGCCTGAAGCTAATGCACTGTAGGAAAAAATAAAATAAAATGAATTAAATAAAAATTTGATGATTTACTGAAGAGGTCCATCTGCGACCTTTATGCAAGCAGTTAAGCAGTCCCCGGTGGCCTAGCGGTTCTAGGCGCTTCAGTTCAGAACAGCCCTGCTGCTACGGTCACAGGTTCGAATCCTGCCTCGGGCATGGATGTGTGTGCTGTCCTTAGGTTGGTTAGATTTAAGTAATTGTAAGTGCTAGGGGACTGATGACCTCAGATGTTAAGTCCCATGGTGCTCAGAGCCATTTGAACCATTTTTGCAAGCAGTTATAAGACTTGGCACTGAGTGAAAGAGTTGTTGGGTATTTTCCTGAGGGATGTCTTTCCAGATTCTGTCCACTGGCGCTTCAGGTCATGAAATCCTCAGCTTGTTGGAGAGCTCTGCCCGTAATCCTCCAAACGTTCTCAATTGAGTAGAGATCCAGAGACTATGCTCGCCAACGTAGGGTAAATCAGTATCAAGCCGGATCATTACTTGCATGAGGGTCAGATGCCGACCATCGCATTATTGACATGCTCAATTTGTGAAGTTCTCACTCTTCAATAAATTATCCGGTTTTGTGATATTTTAATCTTATGCTTGTCCGTGCACACTCATCCCATTTACCGATTTCCGTCCCATTCAGATAATTTCTTTGTGGTGCCGCTTTTATTTATTAATTTATTTACCTGAGCGTCCACTCGCTTTGGGCACGTCCAACTAGGAACATTTTTTCCAGATCCAAGGGATTTTAGTTTCATGCTACTCATACTTGTCAAGAATCAAACGAGAACTAATGTGGGTAATGAACTCCATTATTCATTTGTAGAATTTAACGTGTTTCACATTGGTTCAAGATCTGACCAGAGCTGCGTCTGTACTTGCCCTGTTTCCACCTTAGTCAGTTTTGTTGGAGTAACTAGGCATCAGCAGCTTTCTAGTAGTTTGTGTCTCGGACTCCAAGTGTAACTTTCGTGACTTTCAATGACTTATTTCCGTTGCCAGTGGTCCATACCACACTCTGCCCTGCCACTGCGCATATAAAACAAACTACGGCTGTGGCACCGTCCCCTTGTTAATGAACGTGAATTACTGTGCCGTCACCAGATCTTACAATATGCGTGGCTCTGCAATCTTCGATGGCAGTACATCTAAACCATTCAGTATGAACTGTGGTCTAAGACAAGACTGTGTGTTGGCACCTGCACAATTTTTGAATTTTCCTCTCGGGCCTGCTCCAAGTGGCTTTCGAGAGTTGCAATGTTGGAGCACATCTGCATACTAGGAAAGATGGAAGGCTTTTCAATGTCAGTCTTCTGAAGAGTAAGACAAAGCGCTACGAGACAGTCGCTCGTGAACTCCTGTATGCTAACGATGCTGCAATTGTTGCGAACTCCGCAGAAGAGCTGCAAGAGCTAGTATCAAGATTTAGTCACTCATGCCACCTATTCTCGATGAGTGTAAACAGCAGTAAGACCGTAATTAGGGCTCAGGGTGCTAACACAAAACCGAATATCACAATATATGGCAATATTCAACAAGTCGTAGATAACTTCTTCTATCTTCGATCTACTACAGAATCTAACATGTCTGTTGACAAGGAAATTGATGCTGGCATTGGAAGAGCTGCGACAACTTTTGGCAAACTCTCTACACGTGCTGGGAAAAACAACAAACTCTCTTTGACCACCAAAATTCTTGTGTATCAAATTTGCGTCCTCAGCATCCTTTTGTTTGCATCGGAAACCTATGCCAAACAAGAACGTGCAGTGCCTGATATCCATCCTCGGAATAACGTGGAAGGACCGAGTGACCAACGAAGCAGTGCTATCTAAAACTGACCGCAACATTATTTCAGCTATCTTGAAGCAGAGACGACTTCGCTGGCTGGGACACATTCACCGTATGGATCCTGACAGATTACCACGTGAGGTGATGCTTGGAGAGATCTCGGTACCCAAAATACCTGTAGGACGTCCTGTATTGAGGTTCAAGGACTCCTGTAAACGAGATATGGAGAGCTTTGGAATCGACACAAACAGATGGGGGGCATGGGCTAGCATGAGACCAGAGTGGTGTGATGATGTATCATCTGGAATGTCGAAGCGTGATGAAGGCTCGTTAAACAGATTAAGGCAGAAAAATCTTCACAATGCTACCACTGCTCCTGTCTCAGCAGACAGACACACTTGTGACAATTGCGGCAAGAGATGCCGTGCTGCCATTGACTTGACAAGTCATATGAAAAAATGCAACCCATAAACACACAGACACTGCAACAATCATCTACCAAGATGTCGTGGTCAATATATACCAGACATCAAACGTTCCTGCCACCTGAAAGACTGCGAATAGAGCCTTAACTGCGCCAGAGCTGCAGTGTGAGGTCTCTGCCGGTGGGAGCCCCACCAAATGAGCGCCGTCTGGAGCCAGTGTGGGAAGCTGGTTGCGGCAGAAGAACAGAACCCTGGGTACCACCTAGGAGAACGTTGACCGCCAGAGGGCAGAGTGTTGATTGAGGCAAGTGTGGCACATACAGAGCGGGTTCATACGGGTTCAGTAACGGCGTCCGCCCTGCGTGCTTACTGGAGTGTGTCAACTGGGATTAATCTTTGAGTTGTGTGTGTGTGTGTGTGTGTGTGTGTGTGTGTGTGTAGCTGTTTTGCAGGAACTCAGTCCAAGCTCTGGCCCATGTAGTACACCTGCCTGTTGCATGGATGGTATATTATGTGTGGGAAGCAGGCGGTAATACTGTATTGAGTGAATATGCAATCGCTCTGTCATCTGATTTGAGTTCGAGGGTTAAGCTGAACTACAGATTTATGTAACGGAACTCGACGATTTAAATTTTGTCTTGGATATGCGTATGCATCTGGGTAAAACACACTGCGTGAAAAAAACAGTACACTCTTTAAGAGGTTTCCAGTTCACTCAAGATTGGTTGTTGCAACAGTTCATATGGAGTACATGAAATGATCATGTTTACAGGTCAATAGAATAAACCGTTCTGAGGTACCAGGTATTGACCCATGCTGAAACACCCATATTATTATGTGGTGTAGCCTCCGAAGGTCGCAATCAAGGGATGATTTTGGGATCCAGTCGATCGTACAGATGGCGAATACTATCTTGGGAAACGTTATGCGCGCCTGCTGGACCTGATCACGGAGTTCTGTAAGAACTGCTGGTTCACGAGTCCCACAAGTCACTTCTCGTTTCATCACATCCCGACTGGGGACAAGTCCGGAGGTCACGTCTTGCAGAGCATGTTGAGTTTCACGTGCAGTGTGTGGGTGAGAATTATCCTGCAGTAAGAACACATTACCTTTCTGTTGATAAAACGGCGAAGAATAACATTCTGCATGTACCGAGCGCTGGTAAGTGTCCTCTTTTGTAACACCAAAGGTGAACGAGACATTTAGCTAATCGCACCCCGGATCATAGGGTCTGCGGTGGGGCCAGTGCAGCTTGGACGAATGCACTCTACGAGACAACACTCACCAGGTCTACGTCGTACGAGCAAATGACCCACTTGCATGCAGACCGAATCTGCTTTCATCCCTGAAGACCAGGGCACATCCTTACGTCTTCCAAATGATGTTCTGACGACACCTGTGTTGCGCACGTCGATGCTGTGGAAGACGGGCCAGAGGTGTGCATGTCAATAGCCCCACTGCTAATGAACAGTTCGCAACAGTTCTGTTCGCATGTCTGTGTCCACAGACCCTCTTATCTGTTCTGTGATAGCTGTACGATCTGCCACTACTGCGCTTACAACACTAAGATCCTAACGGGAGTCTGTGCTCCACGTACGTCCAGAAACTCCTCTACGGGTGTGACAATGCTCATATCACCACGGATACCAACGTCGTTGCACAACTGGCGCATCACCTCCAACTTGTATGACAGTTCTCGGAATGGACCACCCCGACAATCGGAAGGCGATCATTTAACCGGTTTCAGACTCGCTCAATTGGCCGTAAGAAGCACGAGTGCGTTTCCGTGTCTTGGTTGCCTGCTTGCTTCACACGTTTCCACCACAGAGGGCCTTCTGGTTGTGACCATTCCCTATTAAAGGGTAGACAAGGATGGCGCCCTAGCAGCTATGCCACTAAACTCTCTATTCGCGGACGAAGTTGAAACCATTATCAGTACATCTTCAGTACACCAGGTGCCATATGCTGCATCGAACCAGTCTTGATGTCGTCTTTCAAGCTGTACAGATTTTTTCCGGCAGTCTGTTTTTCGACATATTTTAGGTATAGTGCTAATTCTCTTCTTGTCTATGTGTAATTCGGAGGGGCTGTGTCCTCCATTATTTGTAATTCCTATGTATTACATAAAATGTACAGTGCAAATTTATTTGGCGGTGTGCTTTACTTTAATTGTAATACTGTAAATTTATTCTCTGTTTTTAATATTGTTGATTATTATTGCATTCATTGGGTATTTTGTGTAGTGTATTCTTATTTGGCTTCCTACTTTTATGTACATTGAGTGTGACTGAAATACTCTCTTTCAAATTCTAAAGGTGGCAGGGGTGAAATACAGGGAGCGAAAGGCTATTTCCAATTTGTACAGAAACCAGATGGCAGTTATAAGAGTAGAGCGACATGAAAGGGAAGCAGCGGTTGGAAAAGGAGTGAGACAGGGTTGTAGCCTATCCCCGATGTTATTCAATATGTATATTGAGCAAGCGGTAAAGGAAACAAAAGAAAAATTCGGAGTAAGAATTAAAATACATGGAGAATAAATAAAAGCTATGAGGTTCACCGATGAAATTGTAATTCTGTCAGAGACAGTAGAGGACCTGAAAGAGCAGTTGGAGGGAATGGACAGTGTCTTGAAAGGAGGATATAAGATGAAGATCAGCAGAAGCAAAACGAGGATAATGGAATGTAGTCGAATTAAGTCGGGTGATGCAGAGGCAATTAGATTAGGTAATGAGACACTTAACGTAGTAAAGGAGTTTTGCTATTTGGGGAATAAAATAACTGAAGATCGAAGTAGAGAGGATATAAAATGTAGACTGGCAGTGGCAAGGAAAGCGTTTCTGAAGAAGGGAAGTTCGTTAACATCGAGTATAGATTTAAGTGTCAGGAAGTCGTTTCCAAATATTTGTATAGAGTGTAGCCATGTATGGAACTGAAACGTGGACGATGAATAGTTTAGACAATAAGAGAGAAACAGCTTTCGAAATGTTGTGCTACAGAAGAATGCTGAAGATTAGATGGGTAGACCACATAACTAATGAGGAGGTATTGCATTGAATTGGAGAGAAGAGAAATTTGTGGCACAACTTCCCTAGGGGAAGGGATCAGTTGGTGGGGCATATTCTGAGGCATCAAGGGATCACCAATTTAGTATTGGAGGGCAGCGTGGAGGGTAAAGATAGTAGAGGGAGACGAAGAGATGAATACACTAAGCAGATTCAGAAGGATGTAGGTTGCAGTAGGTACTGGTTTATGAAGAAGCTTGCACAGGATAGAGTAGCATGGGCGATGTACTTAAGGACAATATTGAACTATTATCTTTTGTTAATGAACTATTTATATTCATATTACGCCCCTTCTCGCAAACTAACCTATTATTAGACATAATGCGTGCTAGAAAGACAGATAAAATTAACCATTAAGTTTCATTATGAAAGGACTGTGTTAATTTTGTTTCGTTACTTTCACTGTCTTCGCAATTCATCTGCGCATTGGTTAGAGGACATAATATTTACTTAAATACTAGCTGACAATCACGGTACTGAGTGGGCATTCATTTTGCGAATTTTCTATTAGAAACGGAAACATGACATGAACTGTGGGTGTACTGAAGCATCGAAAAAAATTGATTTCCATGTATTCGTGAAAACACCTTCGAAATTACGAAACAGTCGTAAAAAGGACTATATATAAAGTATAAATGTATAAGTGTAGTATCCAAATTAAGAAATACGATCCCGGACAGTTTCTGCTCATTGGGCGCATCTACTTCGTGTGTCTACAACGTGATTCTTTAAACGTCTCTATGTCGACTTGTTCTCATAGCTCTACGGACAGCTATCGTCTTCACTCACAGCCGCTTGCGCTTCGCAGTTGCAAACAGTCAAAAGCGCTGGCAGGTGTCACAGTCTTCCTTATGTTCACTGTACTGTAGGAGCGTCCTAGAAATAAAGAATAAAACTTCGTACATGATGCGGCATTTTTTCACGTATCTCAGTGTATCACGTCGTATCGCTTGAACTATGTGTTGTCCAATGACATATTTGTGCTAATAGGTCCAGTGGCATATGTAGATCCTGTCAGTGAAATATGTTTCAGAACAGATTTAGTGGCAGAGAAGTAACAAATTTAAACGCCATGCAGGACGCGGAAATTTTGAACACAGCTTAGTGTTTATGACATATCTACTGACGTACGCATCACACAGTAATATGGGCTAATGGTTCAAATGGCTCTGAGCACTATGGGACTCAACGTCTTAGGTCGTAAGTCCCCTACAACTTAGAACTACTTAAACCTAACTAACCTAAGGACATCACACAACACCCAGCCATCACGAGGCAGAGAAAATCCCTGACCCCGCCGGGCATCGAACCCGAGAACCCGGGCGTGGGAAGCGAGAACGCTACCGCTAGACCACGAGCTGCAGGCAGACACACCCATGCCCGAGGCAGGATTCAAACCTGCGACCGTAGCAGCTCCGCGCTTCCGGACTGCAGCGCCAAAACCGCACGGCCACCGCGGCCGGCACAGTAATATAATTTTGTATGGACATTCAGCGGCATAGGCGGATACTATCTGAAAAATGTATTGCGAATAGAATTAGTAGAAAAAGAAGTAATAAATTTAAACGTCATGTGCAATACGGCAATTTTTCACCCGTCTCAAAGTTTATGGCGTCATATTTCTTGAAGTATGTGTTGTACCATGATATTCTTTAGTAGGTGTTGTAGCGTTCTTTTTCATATGAAAACCTTATGATTACGCTGAACGAATGTCTGAACTGTGGAATGAATACAAAACTCAGGTTATCGTGTAGCGTGATGTAATTGCAAGTGGTGTGCTTGTTCTGTGTTGTTACCAAAATTTTATACGAACTGATTGAGCAATGCAACTCCCAATACCAATAAAGAAATACAGTCACCACAAAATACATTCAGCCCCTTAGGCACTGAATCATCTGCCCCTGTTCAAAACTGAAAGATAAGTTTAATCCCTGTGCACATAACAAATAAATTAAATTGTCTTATCCCTAAAGCAGCAACGGTGGAATGCGATATATTCCGGTCTATATATGCCGCTCTAGGCATCTACATATGCCACTGGACCTATTAGCACAAATATATCATTGGACGACACATAGTTCAAGCGATACGACGTGATACACTGAGATACGTGAAAAAATGCCGCATCATGTACGAAGTTAGGACTGGGAGGTATGGTGAATTACAAACACTGAGTGTTTTTTTAGGAAAATTATATTACAAGTTGTCTTTTCAAAAACATCTGAAACCTGAAGTTGCATTACTCACAATTGAGTCACAAACAATGAGATTCAAACAGCAAGTACTATCTAACTTCACTAATCCAACATAAATACAAATCATCAAAATACACATAGCTCTGTTAACAAATCTTAAAACATTACAAAAATGAAATATCTAACTAGACCTTTTATCAAAACAGTTCACGTACATTCTGAGGTTATTCAACAACTACATATTTATCAGCCAATTCATCTATACTAACTCGGTGGCAAAAACAAAAATCATAATTATTTAACATCTTTACCTTGCTTGCATGAAGACTTTTGCTTCCAAGTTCTAAATACTTAAATTAATCTAACTCTTGGTGACTTCACATAGCACAGCACAAAACTGCCTACTCCATCGTCTTTCCCTCACAGACAGCTATCTACAACTGAGCGCCAAGCGCTCTCTTACTCCATCACTATAATAATCATAGTCCAGAAACAGTAAGACTGAGTCTGCCGGAGTGGCTGAGCGGTTCTAGGCATCCTGCCTCGGGCATAGATGTGTGTGATGTCCTTAGGTTAGTTAGGTTTAAGTAGTTCTAAGTTCTAGGGGACTGATGACCACAGATGTTAAGTCCCATAGTGCTCAGAACTATTTGAACCAAGCCAGTATCACTGAGTCTGCGGTCATACACCGTCAGCAATATAAAGCGTATCAAAGATACGCTTTATATCGATTATAAAATAATATTATGCCGCCACATACAAATGTGCCCCAGTAGAATACTTTCAATGTATTTAGCAACGTATGTAGATACTGACTGCGAAATTTATCGCAAATAGAGTTGGTAACACATAAATAACAAATTCAAACGTCATGCATGATGCAGTAACTTTCTACTGATTATGAAGTGATATCTCCTGAACTATGGTAGGTATGTGGTTATCACCCCCACAACTGTTGCCTGACAGTAAAGGATATGTGTAGCAACTGTAAAGGAACTGAAAATATTGTGATTTAATCGCAGAGGTGCTGAAAAATTGTTCCAGTGACACACCAGAGAAATATCTGGTAAACTTTTTATCTTTGAGAGACATAGGAACAATTTCGCCCTTCGTTTTTTATTTCTTGTATGAACGACTACTTTTTGTTCTGATGGGCTGGTGGGATGTCGTACTGTCTAATTACTAGTGTGTGTGTGTGGGAAATGAATGAGTGAAAAGACGCAAGATGTGTTTTATATTATTTTCATCGCACAACAAGCCTTATTTCCATGCCTATGGAGTATTTATGTTATGCAGAGAAGGCGAGTTTTAGATGGAACCGAAGATCTTCAAAACGGCTCTGCTCGACAATAGAGGTACGTGATTGTGCTCTCTACTTTCCTTTCGTGGCCGCTAAAATTACTTCCGATTCGTTTTGCCGAGACATTCAGAACCTGCAATCTTCTTTTTCTTATAAAAATACTAGTCCGATGCAAAAGAAATACTCTTAGATTTAAATAATTGCC
Source organism: Schistocerca gregaria (assembly GCF_023897955.1). Lineage (NCBI taxonomy): Eukaryota > Metazoa > Arthropoda > Insecta > Orthoptera > Acrididae > Schistocerca > Schistocerca gregaria. The sequence continues at coordinate 522,392,663 of NC_064926.1, forward strand.
ATTCTTTTACCCAGGCCACGGGGAATGATAGAACGTACGTGCCTCTACTCTGAATGTACGTTCGCTATCTCCGAGTGTGTTACGACGAAATTATTTCACAATGAAAATTTCTCATCAGACCGCAACCACTCGCACGCGAATGTACGTACCCTCTGAATGTATCTAGTCAGTCACGCGCGTTGTTTAAAAGCTTTACTTTTAATATTCAGTGGATTACATTTCCGAAATTAATTTTTGTTTATGCTGCAAATTGTACTTCACGCGAAGTATCTATTACGTAAGTTTCAGGTTCAATTTAATAAAAAAAAAGATTCCGAATAATAGAAATAAAGAATAACAATCAAACAAATCAAACCTAAATAAACAGAAAGAGGGAACGTTACAATGGCGACCGAGTGCCATGACCATAATTTCAGTAAAAATCAGTAGAATTGTTAGTTGAAATATTTAAGCTTTTTTTCTTGCCATCCATTATTGCCACTACAACATATTGTTTCTGTTGCATGTCATGGGAGCTACGTACCAGAAACGAAAAACCACATGGAAATTACTAATTTTCGAAAAAAAGTTTTGGACCATTTAATGTTAATTCTTCTCACTACAAAACCGTCAGAAAACACACGTAAGGTAAGAACAACAGCACTAATCCGCTTTAGTTGAAAGTAAATGTGGGACAGTTTTTTTTTTTTCATTTTTTCGACACCCACTGCGTAGAACGCATCAATTCCTTTTTCCAAATTCTTTTCCATTTCTTTTTAGTTTACGTAAAAATTGCATTAGTTCATTTTCTATTATATGTAAATGCATCACAAGATGGCGGACAATTTTTATTGATTGAGCGCGAAAAAAGTAAGAGTCATTTATCAGTCTTCTGTTTTGCCAGAGACATATTTTACTACGTGAATTTTCACGGACGAGTGCAAAGCCATCTGTGATTTATTTACGTGTAGTACGAGCTGTAGTGATAGTGAAGTTCGGCTGCACGAAAACACAGTCGTAGCGACCGGCAGTGCCCAGTCGTAGGCGACGGGCGACAATATGTCGACTACAGAAACAAATACGAATACTGACAATACACAAGACCCAGTAGAAACAGACCTTATACGCATGTTTAGAGAGATGCAGACAAATTTAATGTCGCAGTTTGCAGCTCAAGTTGTAGAAAATGTTGCAGCACAAATGCAAGCTCACACAGAAAATGTTGCAGTTCAGATAGGTACTGTTAACACACGAGTAGAAAATGTTGCAGCACAAATGCAAGCTCACACAGACAATGTCACAGCGCAGATAAACGCTGTCACTACCCAGATAGCCAGTGTAACGACACAAATGGACAAAATAGACAATGACGTGAAGAACCTGACCGACATGCAAAATAATCTGACGACTCAACTGACCCAGTTAAAATAAGGTAGCAGATCAAGTGATAGAGGTAGTACGCGAAGATTTAAATTACATGAGCCAAGACATTCATAACTTAAAGTCCACAGTTAAGGATATGCCAGAACAGATCCGTACCTTAACCGAAAATTTTGAAGCTATGAGTTTTCAACAGACCGAGCTTAGTGTCAAAATGCAGGAGGCTGTAGACCAAGTTGATGACATGACGAAACAACAAAAACAGCAGTTTGACGAATTTTTAGAGGAAAAAGACAAACATATCAACCATACATTAGAAACAGAACTGAAAAAAGCAATAACTAACACTGTAGAACAGGTGTACACTACCCAAAACACGTCTGTAACTAAACTTCAAACTGACCTAGCTCAGTTACAAAAGACTCTGACACAGGACTTACCTGACTGGAAAAAACATGTCGACGAGCAACTAAAGAGTAAACACCATACACAGAACGAAAGAGAACAACATTCAGAAGAGGAATTTGGTGACAGACGCACAGGTAAGAGTGACGACGCAGCAAACAGTTATCTTTATCCCGATGTACCCACGTTTTCACCAAACCAAGGTCGTTACGGTAATCAACATTACCGCGACGAACGAGAGAGACACCAGACAACCGAACCAACTTTGTCGGCTGTTCTTTTAGAGGAAAGCCTTATAAAACACAGGCAGTTTCAAGTGTTTATCCCAGAAAAAAAAATCCGTCCACCCGGTAATTTTTATAAAGTCATTTAAGAATATGTTGCCTAAGACCTGGTCTGAAAAGCAAAAAATACAGTATGTAACTGGATATATTCAAGGGGATGGTGCCCTATGGGCAATGGAAATGTCGGAAAATTGTTAGACATTAGAACAATTTGAAGCTGCATTTTTATCTAAGTATTGGTCCCATGGTGTACAAGAGAGATTGAGAAAAGCTCTGTTTAACCCGGAGCCATACAATCCAAAATTTGGATCACTCCGGAAGTATTTTGAAAAATACTTAAACAAAACGCGATTCTGGGACGAGCCCGTCACACACACAGACGTACTGCGCATCCTGAAGGCAAAATTACCGATCAGTATCAGAGAAAAATTAGTACAAGTACCAGAGAGCAATCTCGAATATCTCCTATCTGTATTAGATTCTATCGATTTAATTAATGAGGATGCTAGGCAAAATCAAGCCTACCAAAACAATTTTCGTGGCAGCGGTAGCAACCGGCTTATACAGCGCCAGCCGCATTACGGCGTCAACAATGTAGCGTGCGCGGCTGAATCGCGACCGGCTTTTGTCGATCGCGCCCCTACAGCACAGATGCCAGGCCCGAGTTCGGGAGGAAATTACAACTGCTACAATCAGACCTGCCATCCGCAATACAATAGAAAAAGAAAAAACGGGGATAGGAATTTTTCTGGTTATTCCGGTGACCGAAAACGTAACTGGTACAGAAATGGCAATAGGAACCAGTGGGGAAATAGTTATAATAATTTCCAGCCTGAATTTAGCCGCAACCACACGGGAGATCATCAAAGTAGGCAGTGGCAATATCCTGCTAACAGCCAAGCCTATCAATCAGAAACGCTAGGTGACACTATTCCGCTAAACTCAGGGCAAAACCACGACAGAAATACTCAACTAAGGAGCAACACGTCAGGGGTAAACATAATTGAAGTCGCAAACGAAACGCAAACAGATATGAACCGTGGAGCGTTAAACTAAACATGGCCTCATTATGCTCCCCAATGTTGGCCATAGATTGTCGTGGGGGCGATCCATGCTGTCATGAAAGTAAATTGCTCAGGTACCAAGATGAAACGGATATGCGTGATTTATTGACCAAGGAGGAAGAACCACAGTCATGTGAAGGTGATGGTATAGTACAAGCTAATTTACAGGCCGTAGTAGGAAAAGTACCTACGCATATCCTTGTAGATACTGGTGCGAAAATTAGTGTGATGTCCAAGGCACTATTTAAAGAGATTAATATCCACACGACTTTACCGACCTATCCAGTACAAAATTGTAGGATATTAGGAGCCATAGGCGGTAAATCCAAGTTAATTAAAATGCAAACCATGGTCGAAGTGCAGATTGAAGACATTGTTTTTCAGTCAGTTTTTCTAGTTGTAGAAGGGTTGACAGAACGGTGCATTTTCGGCATGGACTTCTTAAGGGAAAAGTGTGCTAAAATTGACTTGGAATCTGGAAAGTGTCGTTTATATATTAACGGAAAGAACTGTAGTGTGGATTTAATAAAAGTCAAGAGTAGGAACGACAAAGCTTGTCGAAATATACACATCCAAATCCTAAAGGTCAATACTTCACGAAACAGCGACTCGAGTGAACTGTGGTATCAGCAGGTAGAGCAGCATGGAATTGAACAGAAAATATCTGAATGCTCGGAAATCTCACAACAACAGAAGGGTGATCTTAGAAGTGTATTGTTACGCTATGCTCGTGTGTTTGATAAAAGACCCGGGGTCATTAGGACGTATCAGTATAGCATGGATGTCCGGCCCCACGACACTTTCTGTAAGAATACCTATTCTATACCTTGGTCACAAAGAGAGGCAGTGGCTCAAGAAATAAAGAAAATGCTCTCGTGGAATATCATAGAGACTTCATTATCGCCTTATTGCAGTCCACTATTAGCGGTCAAGAAAGCCGACAATTCGGTGAGACTCGTTCTCGACGCAAGGGAAATTAATAAGATTATAGTTCCAGTAACCACCCGAGCTGAAAACCTGGAAGAACAGCTGCAGCGTTTTCATGGCGTAGTTCATATTGGCAAATCCCACTATCACCTGATAGTAGGAAGTATACAGCATTCATATTTGCAGGTAGGTCCTACCAGTATTGTGTTCTACCGTTCGGATTGAACGTCAGTGCCGGCGTTTTCATAACTGCGCTCGACACTGTTTTAGGACCTGACCTTCTTGACAAACTCAGAGGTTATATAGATGACATATAATAGCAACACCTACATGGGATGAACATATAGAGCTTTTGGAAAGAATGTTACAGAGGCTTTCAGCGGCAGGTGTCACAACAAACCTTAGCAAATCAAAATTTGTGAGAAAAGACATAAAATTTCTCGGTCACATAATTTCGCCGGCAGGGATAAGACCCGACCCAGAAAAACTGTTAGCCATAAAAAACTTTCCCGCGCCGTGCACAAAACGACAGCTAAAGGCATTTGTGGGATTGTGTTCTTTCTTTCGCAGGTTCGTGCCGAACCAATTGCTCAATAGCCCTGCATTATTGGGCCTCTTAAAGAAGGACAAACAGTGGATCTGGACGCCTCAATGCCAGACCGAGTTTGAAAAAATAAAACGTGCTTCGGTTAATTCTAAAATACTAGAAATCCTGACATGAGCAAAGATTTCTGTATAGCGGCGGCTGCTTCATTTTCGGGACTAGGAGCCTGTCTATTTCAGCTGGACATAGGCGCTAGCTCCGACAATGTTAAGATAATTAGTTTTGCTAGCCGTACTCTGTCAGAATGCGAGCGCAGGTATTCCACAACAGAATTGGAAGCCCTTTCTATTTTGTGGGCTATTAAAAAATTCCACTATTATCTATTTCGCAAACATATACGAATCTACAGCGACCATCAGGCATTAAGCTTTTTACTCACTTGTAGGTTGCTACACAATCGCCTTGCGCGGTGGACGTTATTTTTGCAGTCTTATGATTTTGAAATTATACATGTGAATGGCAAGGATAACGTAATCGCCGACGCACTGTCAAGATTACCACAAGGACTACCTGAGTTCGAAGAATTGGTAGGATAGAACACAGAATTTAAAGTTATGCTCATCAAGGACACAAAATTCAGGAAATATTTTTTGGAAATGTGCAATAATATGGCCAAATTACAGGAAGAAGATGACCGGTGGAGAAAAGTTAGATTCCAGTTAAACAATAACCCCCCTTTACCCATAAGACAACATTACAAATTACACAAGGATGTATTATTTTACAGGAGGAACATGTACAGCGATACATGGTGCGTTTGTGTGCCCGAAGCATATGAGAAAAGTTTAATTTGGCATACTCACTACGCTTGGGGTCACTACGGTGCCCGCAAGTGCTATAAGAAATTAAATATGTACTGTTACTTTCCCAATATGCTTCGACGCACACAACAAATTTTGAAAACTTGTATTATTTGTCAGAAGGTTAAGCCTGTCAATCTGAACCGCGAGACAGAGTTGCATCCTATTTTACCAAAAAAACCCACTAGAGCTAGTATGCATAGATGCTATGGGTCCTTTACCCTCTGCCAGGGGAGGTGTAAAATATATTATTGGAGTATATGATGTATTTTCAAAGTATGTGAAATTATATGCCACGAAAACAACTGCAGCTAAGCCTATTATCAGACGTATGCTAAACGACTACTTCCCGTCTGTTGGGAAACCACAGGCGATCTTAACAGATAACGCAACCAATTTTACGTGCCATGCTTGGAAAAAATTTCTGAAAGAACAACAGGTTAAACAAATACTGATATCCCGGTATAGCCCGCAATCAAACCCTATTGAAAGAATATTCCGTGAATTGAATAGGTTTATGAGGACATACGTAGCCAACAAGCAGTCTAAATGGATTGAATACTTAAACGTTTTTGAACAGGTGGTAAACAATCTCCCAATATACGACACTGCAATTACGCCGTCAGAACTAATATGCAATAAGAAAGAAAATAATGAATGGGTAAACCCTATCCCGTCTTTTCCTAGACAACCCGTCGACCTAAATGAAAAAATAAGGCAAGTATTAATCTCTATCACACAACAGGCCCAATGCCGAAAGAAGCATTATGATAAACGGCTACATGGTGTTACCAGATTTACAATCAGAGAAAAGGTGTTACTCAAAACTCACGTGAAATCTTCTTTGCTAGCTAAGAAAAACGCTAAGTGGCAAATGAAATATACTGGTCAGTACGTAATCGCACATATTCCGCACGACGGTTGTTATTTACTTGCATACCCTCACAGTGGTAAGATCAAAGGGCTGTATGCACACAGAGACTTAAGAAAATTCTACTATAATTAAGTATCATACGTCATATCTAATAATGCACAAGTATAAAATAAGTTACTGTAAAAAAAAAAGGAACGAGCACGATTAGGATAAAGAAAATACATCTTATGCAGCTAAGTGAATCAGAGCATTTCACTATTTCTGTTTACATTTGTCAGTGAACGTGGACGCAAGACACAGGTAAGCTAGGACATACACGTCAGTTGGTGACTAGCGATGTTTAACACGAAGTGTACTTGTAAGTTTTGACGGAATGTTTTTTGTTTGGTCACAGTGGTATTTTAGTTTTAAGTTTATGTACGGAGGTATCTGGAGCGAACAATTGGCACAGACCTCACAGCAAAATAGATGTAAGTTATTTATTCTTTTTTTTTTGCCACTTGTGTATCAAGGCAGTAAGGTACAGGGTAAGTTACAAAGAAAAACATTGGACTCCCTAAGGTACAAAGGTTAAAATTGTGACGCAAGTACACGATAGGTTGCTGAGAAAGTATTTTGTGTCTTTGACGTATCCACACCACGAGTTTTTATCTATAAATATATCGCACAAAACACGACTACGCACAGTAACTTGATCTAAGAAAAGTGCACCTAAAGATAGGATACATGAATAACAACTTGTGTGATCTTACTGTCATACAGATATTTTTTTTTAACTTTATATACATGTTTGAATGCAAGTACGATGTTGAGATACAATCTGTGAATGTTAACTGAAGCAAACATAACACCGTCCCTTATAAAAAAAAATAAAGGAGTATGTATAAGGTAAGTTACAGGTAGCCAACTAGCCGAAAAAATGAGGTAACGCCGAAACAAACAATTATTTACAGGTGGCGCTCGGTGAGATACTGCGAGACTTCAATCGGCGGGGAAAAGTCATGAAGTTACATTAATGTCACTATGACTGACGATTGACGTAATAAAACATTACCAAGATCACTGAGAAACACACTACGTGATACCCAGTAACGCCAAAGAATTTTAATAATCTATTTTTTTAGTATGAAAATACGAAGGATGTACGCTGACTTTAGAGGGATGCAGTACATTGATTATATTTTTTTATGTGTTTATAATATTTTGACCAATCTGAGCGAAAGATATTTGATGGAAGGAGAAGAAGTAACACAAATATGAACACAAAAAAAACACCATATACGCGAGCACAGACTTTAGAGGCAGTAGCGCACAGCAACCAAGCTTCATTATTAATCTGTTGTTTGTACTACCTAGCAATTTATGTATAGTGATTTATTTATGTCTGTTTACTCATTTCCTATTATTATTTTATTCCTTTATGTTTATGATGTGTGTGTACCATGCGTTGTTACAAACTTGGGTGACGAAAGGATGAAAGAATCCCCCCTCCCACATAGTAACTCGCGGGTAGAGAATGAACAAACTTTGCCTCATTTGGAGACAACTTCTAAAAGCACTTATAGTGCGTTCATGTCCTAGTATTGTTATTTCAATACATAAGTGCATCAGTAGCACGTCATAGAGTAAAAAAGTGCTGTTGTTCTCAAACGTGTTCTCCTATGCTCTATGAGATGTCAGACAGTGTCACGATCGCGAAATATAGTATTAGAGGCACGTACTTTCTGAGAACACAATCACCTACCAATTTATGTAATAAAAATGTTATGAGCAAAAAGGTACGCCGACAAGGTTCAGTAAAAAATCGCTGGAAGAAATAACGAACGTGGGCATTTATCATAAAAGACAAGCTAGTGATATCATGAGCTACAGTTTTGTTTCTGACTGGACAGGACAGTGTGACAATGTTATTCAGTGTCAGTGACCTGTGAGCTATATGCAAATAGACAAGTGAAAATACGTTTCATATCACGAACCTTTTCCTTCGAGGTAAAAGAGACATAGTGAATCGACGAAGACTGCGGCGGTACAAGTGTTTGTGCACTACATAGGACAGTGTGCCGTTGCTAGCCAAATAGTGAAGTGCAGTACTTACCTTTGTGCACTGGACTTCTGAGGCACCGAGTGGTCCCTTCCCACAGCCAAGGTGTACAGCAAGTGGAAACAAGTGCGGTTGGTTTTTTTGCAAACTCTGTGAACACTGCACGAGACACTGAAAAGTTTGGACCGAGACGCGCGGCATCGCTTTACGGCGGTGGGCCCGCGCAACTGCCGAGTTCCACACGGCGCGCAGCGCGCCACCAAACTGATTGTTGCGAGTGCAGTTATGTGCATATGACACATTATTGGCTAACGGCATAACATAGAAGGACAATTTAAATGCAAAGCAAAATCTACGTTTAAATGGACACCCAACGAAGTGCCAAGACATGTAGAAACACAGATTCCTGAAACCCGAAATAAAGTCTGACTACCCCAGCTCATGATTCACGCCCCACGTTACCTTTGAACAACGCCTATGTTTATATGTATATATATGTATTAGTATTAAGTTAGACTAAGTATTAATCCATGTGAATTTTTGTTTGTTACATGTTTATATTACCCATGACGAGACAATAGTAAAATACGGAAAGGATGTCACTAAGCAGATTTTGGCGTAGAAGAGAGAAGCAGTGGAAAGCAGAACCAACTCTAAGCAAGAGCTAACGCCTCTTGCTGCCCCAGACACGACTATTAACCCACAATCTAGATCCGAACACTAATAAATATGTGACTTTCCTGAAAATTTTTTAATAAAAAAAAAGAGACTTAGGAATTATCAATTTTATGAGCAGCAAGTGTAAAAGAAGACTGTTTATATAGCGATAGACTATGTATAAAACAATGTAATACCTTTGTATAATGCGATGTACCAAGATATAATAAAATAATTTTGTGTATACAATACAAAAAAAGAGAGAAGAAAGAAGGTAATAGGAGGATGTAACAATTATCCAAATGTGATGATTTTGTGTCAAGGAGGATGTAATAATTTTGTGTGTATGGTATGTAAGTTTATGTGTGTTTTACATGTGTTCTGTGTATCCTTATATAAATGTTTTGTCCTCATTGTCATGTGTCAAAACTGGCATCAAAACCATGTTTGTAGAATGAAGTGATCGGGAGAGAGACACTGACAGTGCAATCCCATTACGTGTGAATAACAGTCAAGGACTACCAGTGTGCAAAGTGTTTGGGCTCATTGCCCGCAAAATTGACATTTTTTCAGACAATTCGCCCAAGGGGGCGATGTAAAGGAACTGAAAATATTGTGATTTAATCGCAGAGGTGCTGAAAAATTGTTCCAGTGACACACCAGAGAAATATCTGGTAAACTTTTTATCTTTGAGAGACATAGGAACAATTTCGCCCTTCGTTTTTTATTTCTTGTATGAACGACTACTTTTTGTTCTGATGGGCTGGTGGGATGTCGTACTGTCTAATTACTAGTGTGTGTGTGTGTGTGTGTGTGTGTGTGTGTGTGTGTGTGTGTGTGGGAAATGAATGAGTTAAAAGACGCAAGATGTGTTTTATATTATTTTCATCGCACAACAAGCCTTATTCCCATGCCTATGGAGTATTTATGTTAAGCAGAGAAGGCGAGTTTTAGATGGAACCGAAGATCTTCAAAACGGCGCTGCTCAACAATAGAGGTACGTGATTGTGCTCTCTACTTTCCTTTCGTGGCCGCTAAAATTACTTCCGATTCGTTTTGCCGAGACATTCAGAACCTGCAATCTTCTTTTTCTTATAAAAATACTAGTCCGATGCAAAAGAAATACTCTTAGATTTAAATAATTGCCATTCTTTTACCCAGGCCACGGGGAATGATAGAACGTACGTGCCTCTACTCTGAATGTACGTTCGCTATCTCCGAGTGTGTTACGACGAAATTATTTCACAATGAAAATTTCTCATCAGACCGCAACCACTCGCACGCGAATGTACGTACCCTCTGAATGTATCTAGTCAGTCACGCGCGTTGTTTAAAAGCTTTACTTTTAATATTCAGTGGATTACATTTCCGAAATTAATTTTTGTTTATGCTGCAAATCGTACTTCACGCGAAGTATCTATTACGTAAGTTTCAGGTTCAATTTAATAAAAAAAAAAGATTCCGAATAATAGAAATAAAGAATAACAATCAAACAAATCAAACCTAAATAAACAGAAAGAGGGAACGTTACACAACGTTAGTTGAAATCGTTACAGTAGTTTAGGAAAAGGCGTGGGACATTCACACACACATACACATACACATACACATACACATACACACACACACACACACACACACACACACACACACACACACACACACACACACACGGAAAAATACAGAAATTTTTTATAACATATATGGATGCAGATGAATATGTGCAGCTGCAGTTACGCTACGTTCGCTGCTTAGCATCCTAGGATCAAATACTGATGACGCATTGGCTATGACCCAGAAAGGGAGGCAACCGATTGATTAGCACGATGGAAAAGGAAAAAAAGATTGCAGCCTTTTGGAGAAGGTAACTCACTCAGCTCGCTCAGGGAACCAGCAGAGAGAACAACATCGGTGCGTTATGGTGTAAACACTTTCTATCCGGTTAGTGCTCGCTCATAAGGGAGAATTGACAAGTCTGAGTAAAAGATTTATATGAAATATGGCGGGTGTGTAGAGGGAGCAAAATAGTGCAATACTTTCTTTTGCTTACACCAAATTTCACTTTTAAGTGGTAATTTGGTATTTTAAGTTTAGAGGGAATATCTCTGAAACGATGATAAATAAAAACATTTTTCATATAAAAGTTGACATGTGATTAATGTTCTTGAAAATTGTATAATTAACTTTAGGAATAATTTGAAACTTTTCAAAATACTCCTCCACTCCTAATTAATTTTGAAAAATGAAATTTTTTGTTACAATGTAAATTAAAGATTTCTAGCCATATACATCACTGTGGAATAAAACTGGTTTCTGAAACACCATTTTTAGAAAATAGGCTGTACAAAATGCGCTGTCGAAGTATTTTCAACATAGCTAATTAAAATATCTAAACGTGCATTACTATTGTATTTAAAAATTGTTATTTTACGTTTTACATTCTTTGGAAATGTTCCCTTGTTAGCAGTGCATGGAGGCAGGCTTTGAATATTGTGCAAAAGCAAAGACAAAGGCTTGACGATTGTACGAACGCGGGAGGGACAGTTTGGAAGTGAGTTTGGGCCGGCCCGTCGCTTCATGTGACGTCACTTGGTGCAGTTCGATGCCCACGAGGAAGACACCGCGGCGCGTACGTCACAGCACGTGAGACTGCAGCGGCAACAGCCGTGTCCGGCGGGGAGTGGCTAACTGTATCAGAGGAGTTTAATAATTCTTGTCCGCGTGTTTAAATGCATGCAAGTTCTCGACATCACAGGATAAAATGAAGACCTTTAGTGGCTACGTTATCAGCTAAAAATTTATTTTCCGTAGGACAGTTACAGGTGCAAACATGTAACTCTTTTGTATAGGTTGTGAATAAATAGTTGCCACTATTTAAGTTCCAACCCTAGTATATTGGCCTATGTATGCGCAAGGAACGCAAGTATGCTCTGCAATGATAAGACTGTCGAAATTAAAACTTCATTTGCCGTACTTGCAATGTGCAAACAAGACGGGGTCCTACCAATTTTCATAAATGGTTCTCAGTACACACTCGCGATACGCAATATATGCGTGGAAAACGAGAAATGAAAGTAATAAAATGAAAATGGCGGACTAAGCTTAACGACTGATAAACGAGAACAAAAACACCACGTTGAACTAACCTTCATGAAGCCATGACAACAATATACCTTTTCACAAAGCTCTCACATATAGACAAATTAGCAAAATATTTCGTAATAATTCTCCAGTGTACAGTTGCCTTCGTTGACACGTGTTTCAACCGTAAAACAAAACGATATGTCTCATTATAAAATTTCTGCAGCAAAATTCATCCATACGCAATTGTCTAACAATAAGAAACTACTCCGCGCGCGATTAGCCGAGCGGTTTGAGGCGCTGCAGTTATGGACTGTGCGGCTGATCCCGGCGGAGGTTTGAGTCCTCCCTCGGGCATGGGTGTGTGTGTGTGTGTGTGTGTGTATGTGTGTTTGTCCTTAGGATAATTTAGGTTAAGTAGTGTAAAAGCTTAGGGATTGATAACCTTAGCAGTTAAGTCCCATAAGATTTCACACACATTTGAACATTTAAGAAACTACACATGTACACATATGAAGAAAACTGGATTACCTTAAATTTTAGCTTTCATATAATTTCACCTGCTCATTATCTTTCCTCAAAACTTTTCTTCTTTTAGTTATCAGTCTTCTGACTGGTTTAATAGTGCCCGCCACGAATTCCTCTCCTGTGCCAACTTCTGCAACCTACGTGCTCAATTATTTGCTGGATATATTCCAATCTTTGTCTTCCTTTACAGTTTTTGCCCTCTAGAGCTCCCTCTAGTACCGTGGAAGTCATTCCCTGATGTCTAACACATGTTCTGTCTTTCTGTCCCTTCTCCTTGTCAGTGTTTTCCACATATTGCTTTCCCCTCCTATTCTGCGCAGAGCCTCCACATTCCTTTCCTTATCAGTCCACCTAATTTTCAACATTCGTCTGTAGCAACACATCTCAAATGCTTCGATTCTTTTCTGTTCCGATTTTCCCTCAGTCCATGTTTCATTACCATACAATGCTGTGCTCCATGCTTACATTCTCAGAAATTTCTTCTTCAAATTAAGGCTTATGTTTGACACTACTAGACTTCTCATGGCCAGAAATTCCATTTTTGCAGTGTTAGTCTGCATTTTATGTCCTCCTTGCTCCGTCCGTCATTGGTTAGTTTGCTGCTTATATAGCAGAATTTCTTCATCTGTTCGTGACCAAGCTCGCTGTTCTCATTTCGGCTCCTTCTCATTACTTTCGTCTTTTTTTCGATTTACTCTCAATTCATATTCTGTACCCATTAGAATGTTCATTTTATTCACCAGATCTTGTAATTCGTCTTTTACTCTGGATTGCAATGTCGTCAACGAATCTTATCATTGATATCCTTTCACCTTCGATTTTAATTCAACTGCTAAACCGTTCTTTTATTTGCATCATTGCTTCATCGATGTACAGCTTGAACAGTAGGGGTGAAAACTACATACCTGTCTTACACCCTTTTTAATCCGAGCACCTCGTTCTAGGTCGTCCATTCTTATTAACCTTCTTGGCTCTCTTACATATTATTCAGTCTCTCCCTATATATTGCCTCTATTTTTTCAGAATTTGGATCTTCCACCATTTTACACTGTGGAAGGCGTTTTCGCAGATCGACAAAAATTATTACAAAATCCTTTATTTAATTAATCTTCCCTCCACTACATGCCAAACCAAATCCTATTGTTTTGAAATCAAGTGCATTGCCCTACTGTCCAACAGACGCTGTTACAACACTCTTTTCAAATGTAGTATCCTCTGTGACCAACATGTCTGGTCCCAAACAGTTTTACGGTAACTATTTCCACATTACAGAGATTGAGTACATTTATCAAATTGGAAATTTCAATCAAATGTAGGGTCAAAACTTCCTGAAAATCATATTGGCAAATAGGACAGCCCCTTACAAACTCAACGGAATGGACGCTAGAAAGGCAAGTGAAGTCAATTACTGAGAAACATATAAAAGTGGCTCCAAGCACCATCGCTTGTTCTGGAGCTCATGGGGTAATGAGAATTTCCGTTGAGCATAAAATTGATGTTAATAACATCAGTAGCCAAATAAATTTAAGTTAGATCCAAATTCTACGCTTATTCGGTGGCCTCACGACAGATCACTGACACGCAGGAAACCTGGTGTGAAAGATTAATTATCGGTACCCATTTATATATTAGCATCATGTTTCACTGATAGGACTACGTCACAAATATTTAAAATGCGCCGGTCTTCGCCAAATAGAAGATAGCCGTGCGTAAGTGCAGTATGACCAAATTTCGAAATTGATAGGTGTAGTCCAGAGTCTTAACTCTGGCTTTCACAAGTCAGAGCTTGCTGTCCCTCACACCCATTCACGCGTTATACACTTGGCTGATTTCCTTTGGCTTCAGCTGCTTAATAATATCCCAGTGTATGGGAGTGGATGCTGGACGATGAACAGTTCATAAAATAAAAGAATAGAAACTTTTGAAATGTGGGACCTGAGAATAATGCTGAAGATTTTATGGGTAGATCCAACTGCTAATCTGATGCTACCGAATCGAACTCAGGAATAGAGAAATTTAGTCACACATTCGATGAAAGAATATCATGAGGAAGGAATAAATAGTATGCCAGTATGCTAAGGGTGGGCTGGGAGAAGTGGTAGGGGAGGGGGGGGGGATTGTAGAGGGAGACCTAGGTATGGATACAGATTCAGACGGATGTGTGTTGCATAATTTATTTAGATATTAAGACGCCTGCACAAGATAGAATAGAGTTGAGAGCCCCATCACACAGTCTCTGTACTGAAACGCACAGCACACAATGCAGATGGCTTAGGACATCCTTTGCAGTTTTAGGGATGCCGCGACGGTGCTTATGGGTTGGTGTACAAGCTAATTGGGAATGATGGATGCCAGTGCAGAGTCCATAGTTCTAGAAGTTCCAGCGCTGATTCGTGAGAGTCTCCGTGACGTTGAATCACTAGTGATGGGGTCGGCTGTAGGCACGAGAACATGTGAGACATTCGTGACGCCTGATGCAATTTGACATATTATTTATTATCTGGCAAAATATAATGGGAGTATGACAACTTTAGCACTTCTAAGGATGTGGATGGAGCAGGAGAGAGAAGGGAGTTAGCTGAAATCGCTAAACGCATGGAGAAATTTCAACCAAATTTGGTAAAATTAGGACAAAAGTTTCTACACACGTGTACTGCCCAAGAATGGGTCCATAGAGTTATTTATTTATTATTGCACCAAGATGGGAAACTTATAATCTGCTGATATTGCAATTAATTTGCAAAAGTTTGAACTATAAACTGTGTACTGTGTCTAAAGTTTTTGGAAACAAGTATTTAAATAAGTTTATTTTACGCCATAGGATCATTTCATTCCTATGTAAACTGGGATGAATAAGTTAGCGTACAATGCTGCGTGAAGAGCTCATCGTCATTATCATTTATTGCACATAAACAAGCCATTTAGGCCCATGGCGGAAGCAAAAATACACAAATACATAAACATGAAACATAAGGTAGTGATCAACACATTCAGTACACGAAACATGACTAAAGAGAACTGCGACATCATAAAAATTAATTACATATTTTTGGCCATTTATTTTCGGCTCGGTCATTCTCGATGCCAGATGCTGGATCTGCATTTTTCAGGGTGACTGAAATTCAGTCTTTCCACCTCGTTCGCGGACGACTTCTTGGACGTCCACCAGCTGTCTGGTGTACTTAAACTTTATTAGGGAGAGTATGCTCTGCTCGGAAAACATGCCCTGCCCATCGTAATGTTGTTCTTGCAAACACTCTTCCAACGGCAGTTCTCTTAAAAGACTTATACAGATCTTCATTGTGCAATTTTCCCATCTTCCAATTTCTTTATTGTACGCTGGACCATAAATTTTTCTTAAAAATCCCCTTTTGAATTCACGGATGGGCTCTTTCATTGTTTGTGTACTTGGCCGTGGCTCACAACCGAACAATGTAGCCAGTCACACTAATAACATTTACAGCTGTATCTTACTTTCCTGTGATACAGTGAGTGACATGCGTAGGTGGTTTAAACTGCAGTACACCTAGTTCACATTTATTATTCTTTGTTTAATTTCCTTCTCTGTCTCAGTTTTATTCGACAATATTGACCCCCGATATTTGAATGTTTCGACTCTTTCAAACTTGTGGACTTACTGATGGCGTCCACATCACTTTGTCGACGAGAGACCGCCGCGTACTTTGTTTTCTCATCGCTGATCAGCAACCCTAGTTTGTTCGCTCCTAGCGTAAAACAAGATGTATCATTTGTCACCTCAACTAGAGTTTCGCCCACAATCACCACATCGCCAGCAGAGGCAAGGATCGTCTTATTTCCAACTATCCCTATCAACCTGTTACGGCCAACTGCACATGTAACCTTTCCCAGCGTGATATTGAATAGAAACGGCGAAAGAGAATCGCCCCGACTTAACCCGTTACGAACTGTGAAGGGTGCCGAGAACTGATTTGCTAAGTTCACTGTGCAACTCTATGAACAAGGTGCAATCTGCCTAATGAATACTAATGCCTAATGTGTTGTCAGTGAGTAACTAAATAAAAAGGAATTGCCACGCGATACAGCCTTGCTGCTGTGGAGAGACGCGTAACGGACCTGAGCCAGCTGCGGAAGAAGAGAAGAAAAAAGGTAAAGGTTTAGCTTCCACCAACGACGACGACGAGGTGGCACCTGCTGCGGTGGACTACAGTCAAGCCACAGATATAAGCTGACCAAGACGGACGCAAGGCGGTTTGAGACACAGCCGGAAACGTCAACAGCAACAGCTGGGGTACGAGCCATCTCGAGCGAGGATCCCCCCCCCTTTCCCCTCTCCCCCCCTCCAACTACTGCAGAGAGCTAGAAACATGTCTGTGGCAATGGCGTGGTACCGAGTGAGAGTGTAGGGAATAGGGGGAGGGGGGCGGAGGGTGCTGTCGTCGCTACCGGCACGTCATGCGCCGCGGAGAACTGAAAGTAGAAGTCGGCGCCCGTTTTCGCTGTCCAGTGCTGTCGGCGCATCTCACTCAAGTACCGTCTCAAGGAAAACCGGAACAATGGTCGCAGTTCTAACAATCTGTGGTGTTTCGGACGCCGTTGCACTTCCTTGTAGATTCACACACCCTTGTGCATACTTGTCTTACTGCAGACAAACCCACTTCCTGACACAAGGATACCTGACATCGCTATGAGATCCTGACACAAGGATACCTGACATCGCTATGAGATGCTACACGTCAGAGTAAACAATATACGAAGGTGTGTGAATTCCTAAGGGACCAGACTGCTTAGATCACCGGTCCCTGGACTTACACACTACTTAAAGTAACTTATGCGAAGAACTCCACACACACCCAAGCCCGAGGGAGGACTGGAATCTCTGGCGGGAGGGAACGCGCAGTCCGTGACAAGGCGCCCTAAACCGCGCGGCTACTCCGCCCGGCAGTATACGAAGATCTGCTGAAAAGTAATGCCTCCGAATTTTTCATGTGTAAACTCTTAATGCTTTTAAAATAAAACAGATGTTATTAACATTCTACTTTCTATTCTTCTTGTCCACATATTTATTTCTCAACATTTTAACCTGGCGACGAAAACATTTCTCCCGACAAGTCGCCGATTTCTTGATACGGTCACTACAGAATGTCTGACTTCGTTGATGGAGCCACAACTTGACTCCTGCTTCAACGCTTCATCACTGTCAATGTGAAGCCCTCGAAAGTTTGGAAAGAGATGAAAATTGGATCGACCAGGGTGAAAGTGTACAGACAATCGGTGACACTGAAGCGAGGCGTTGTTCACGATGTCGCAGCACTCATGCGTTGTGTGCCATTGTCATGCAGAAGATAGGATCCTCTGCGTGCGGACCAATTCTTCGAATTCGAGACATAAACATAGCACGCTGCTTCTCATGCACCGACGTAGTTACGTTAGTCAGTACCACACTGCACGCTACAAATTGGAGCCCTCTAGTGGCAGAAGGCTGAAAATTCAATGACGTGACACGACTCACGGGATACCGATGTGGACATACACAGGGAGCGGTAGGATCACGTACAAAAGGTCTAAAAGGGCAGTGCATTGGCGGAGCTGTCATTTGTATTCAGATGATTCCGTCATTATCATGGCCGTATGACGGGAATGGTACTTGGAGCTGGAATTCAATATTTCGAGATGGACAGGGCCAAGAGCGTGCTGAAAATACCGTCGGCCTTCACTTAGCGACTGAGAGCAGCGGCGTTTGCGTAGACTTCAAATGGTTCAAATGGCTCTGAGCACTATGGGACTAAACATCTGAGGTCATCAGTCGCCTAGAACTTAGAACTACTTAAACCTACCTAACCTAAGGACATCACACACATCCATGCCCGACGCAGGATTCGAACCTGCGACCGTAGCAGTAGCGCGGCTCCGGACTGTAGCGTCTAGAACCGCTAGGCCACCGCGGCCGGCTGCGTAGACTTGTCACTGCTAACAGACAAGCAGCAATGCGTGAAATAAGTGTGACGTACGACGAGCGTATCTGTTAGGGCAGCGAGGCGAATTTCGGCGTTAGTGAGCTATCGCAGCACAACATCGCGTGCAGTGCTTCTCCGTGGCTCATGACCACATCGGTTGGTCCGGAGACGATGGAAAACAGTGGCCTTGTCACATGAGTCCCTATTTCAGTTGAGGAGAGATGCTGATAGGGTTCGAGTGTGGTGCAGGCCCCATGAAGCTATGGACCCAAGTTTCTCAGAAAGGCACTGTACAAGCAGGTGGTGGCTCCATAATGGTATGCGCTGTGTTTGCATGGAATGGACTGGGTCCTCTGGTCCAACTGAAAGGATCACTGACTAGAAATGTTTGCGTTCAACTGCTTGGAGACCATCTGCAGCTATTCATGGAGTTCATAATTATTGTCAAACAATGGCGGAAACTTTTGTACATGACAGTGCGTCGAGTTACCGGGCCGCAGTTGTGAGTGATTAGTTTCCAGAAAATTGTGGACAATTTTAATAGATGATCTGATCATCGAGATCGCCCGACATGAATCCCATCGAACACTTATGGATGTAATCGAGACGTCAGTTGGTGCAGAAAATCCAGCACCGGCATAGCTTTCGCATTTATGGACGGCTGTAGAGGCAGCAGGGCTCAACATTTCAAAATTTGCGAAGTATCCGATGACTTTTGTCACATCATTGTATGTCTACAGGAAATAAAACAGATGTGCAATTCCAGTAACGTTAATTTTGTTTAAAATCGTTTACCAGTTTTCACATAAAAAATTCTGCAGTATTCCTCTTCAGGACACACTAGTACGTCTCTCCTCTTGGAGGTTAGTAGATGGGGCCCTCTACATCCTGCAGGGCGTTGAGAATGGCCCGTCTTGAACCGATGTGAATCACATTCGCATGACGGTCGTTAACTGTGATCCTACCACTATGGAATATCGAAACATACTGGTAGACATTTTTGTGTCCTCTGGATAGATGGTGCCCGCCAACAATTCCACTCCTCTGCCAACCTCTTTATCTTGGTGAAGACTTACACTCAACGATTTCAATTATTTGTTGGATATATTCCAACCTTTGCCCCTCCTACAAGTTTTACAATCTGCAGATCCCTCAGGTATCATAAATGTTATTGCCTGTTGCCTTAACTCATGTTCTATCATTAGATCTCTTCTTATGAGTTTTCCACATGTTTCTTTCCTCGTTGTTTCTGTGGAAAACTTCATTTCATGTCGTAACAGCACACCTAATTTTCAAAATCCTTCTACACCCTCACGTCTCAAACCCTTTGATATTCTTCTTTTCCGGCTTTCCCACAGTCCGTGTTCCTGTTCGATACAATGTTCTTCTCCATACATACAGTCTGAGTAATTTCTCTCCGAAATTAAAGCCAGTGTTTGATACTGGTGTACTTCATCTGGCCAGGGAATGTTCTCTTTGAGTAAGTTAGTTTGTCTTATTTCCTCTTCTTCTTTCTGTCATATGTTATTTTGCTTCCAAGGCAGCGGAATTCATTCACTTCGTCTAGTTCGCGATCCTCAATTTACGTAGTAATTTCTTTATTGGTCCAATCTCTCATACTCCTCGCTGTTTTCATGTTGCTACTGTTTACCCTTAGTCCATAGTCTGTATTTAATAGACTGTTCAGTCCACTCTCGCTTCCACTGAGGATGGTAAAGTAACCAGCGTATCTCATGTTCGTTTTAAAGATTCCAGTGCAGGAAAAGTAGTGTTTTTGCAGTATATTTCAATACGCTGGCATCTACGTTTCTTAGTACGACACTGATCCGTGCGCTACACGAGTTCATGCCGTTTGTTCTTTGGCATTTTGTCACGTCGAGTGGCGTCTTGTTTCTCCCTTACTTACTGGCGTAACGAAGGTGCTGGTTTGACTCCTTGAGTGGAAGCAGCAGCGCGTATCGATACTAGTATTGTCGTACTCACCGGCCGTTTGTGCCCAAGCAGTTGTAGACGCTTCAGTCCGGAATCGCGCTCTGCTTCAGTTGCAGGTTCGAATCCTGCCTTGAGCATGGATGTTTGTGCTGTCCCTAGGTTAGTAAGGTTTAAGTGGTTCTAAGTCTAGAGGACTGATGACTTTAGATGTTAAGTCCCATAGTGCACAGAGTGATTTGAACAATTTTGAACTGTCATACGATCTTTGGTGTGCCCACTAGTGCTTCCGGGTGGTGGTGGTGGTGTGTGTGGTGATCAGTCAGTTGGGACGGAGCAGCAAGGTAGTCTCAGCCGGGCCAGGACCTCTGGCGGCCTGCACACGCTGTAGGATTGTGAGGCGCTAGCTGCGAGAGCTACAAAGTTCGTTGCCCACCGAACTTGGACGCTGAAGTTGAGTGATCAGTTAACCTGTTATGAAACCTCAACTATTGTGACATCTCTTGGTTCAATTGCGGGTTCTTGCTCCCTGGGCCGTTCGGGCTAGTAGCAACGTCTGATGTGTTGGAGTTGGCGAAATCTTGCATCTGTCTTCCCATAATGTGATTAATTATTAAATTGACTGCTAGTTGACAGCGAAGTGCACCAGCGGTATTTTCTGCCCTGTGGCCATTAACGTCCCAGATACTGGCCCTGGTCGTTAGCGTAGTTTTCTGACAGTGTGCCTTTTCTCGTCCTGTTGATGCTGTCCAGCACAGCGTGTAGCTGGACAGCTTTTGAAGTTTTTCAGTTTATATGTGCTTAGGGTGGTTGTTGTTCGCTTGGCTGGTTTAGACGCCATTTTCTGAAAACGTAGTGCTGTTCATATCCTCGTCCTCAGCCGATATTTTGCATCGTTGTGCCGTTGGTCGGATGGAAGGGAATTGGTTAAAGTGTTAGTCGGTCCTTGGGCCATCCCTTGTTTCGGTTGCCATGTGATTATTTACCTTCAACTATTGGCAGGCTCTCTCGCCTCACCTTACGATTGAGCTACCTTCTCAGGCCGACTCTTGGAACACTTCTGAGCGCCACTTGTTCTGTTTGATGTAGATTGTGATTTTCGTTTTAGCCTGAAGTATTGTGAGAAGACTTTGGCCGTGTATTTATTCAGTTCTTTTCATAACTTACATAAAGGCCTTCAGCTTTGTTATAATCTTGAAGATTGATTTTATTTTTAAAAAACTTTCATTAAAATTTGTTCTATCTTAAATTGTTCGTATCCAGGCCCTAAGCCATTAGTTGTTCCATGAATTATGTGCGGCCTTAAGCCGAGGATTTACGTGAACCCCTTTTAGTAAAGCCTTCACTGTGTGTATTAAGGGAAAATTTCTTATAAGAAAGAAGGGGTTTATTTTAAATTGTTTTTCTGTCTTCTTGCTCAGGCGTTCAGCCGTTGTTTCAAATTTATTTGTGACCTTCAGCCATGCAGTAAATTAATATTTTTTATTTAGGAATTCGGCCGTTCTGTTTTAAGTTTAAAAAGAAATTTCTTGGTCACAAAAATTGTTCAATTGCGTTTTTTAAATGTTTACCTTCTATTTTAAATTTTTTCTGATTTCTAAGCCAGGCCTTCAGCCGTTCTTGTTTTTGGTGTGGTTTTGGGCATTCAGCCCATAAAGCATCTAAGGTTTTCTTTAACTAGGCCTTCGGCCATATTGTCCAATTCTGATCACATGTGGAAAGCCTTCGACGCTATAAAATGGCTTCAGACTGATATGGATGTGATGAGCGACAACGGAGGCAATTCAAGGGTTCGCCATTTATTTCCAGACAAACTCAGTCGTTCACCGACCACTCATTCAGTCGTAGGACAAAACAAAAATATCGCCGGATCCTTCCGTTCTGAAGCCCAACGTGGGCTACGAAAGTGCGACAACTATACACATTGCAACATTTAATAGTGTCACTTACATGCAGTGTGATGTTCTCACGTCTTATCCACAGGTGATTAACGTGTAGATTAGGTGGTAGTGATTTTCGTTGTTATCCTCGCAATGTTTGTCACTAACTACGCCTAAACAAACGAAGAAACAATAGCACGAAGCGGAATTAGGAGCGACTCCGAGACATAACACGTGATTACGGACAATATAACTGAAGATACACGCACTAGCGAAAATGAGAGGTTTGATTACAAAAATGACACTGAGAGTGAACAAATTTACTTGCAACAGTTAGACCAGCGATCGCTCCTGTTACTACGCTGTCATCTAAACTGGATGATACAGAGAAAAAAGTTGAAGCTAATACTAAATCATAAATTTCTTCCGCTACCTGAGAGATAACGTCAACGCACAATTTAGTGCCGCCCATGAAACACTTGGAAAACCCATTAGACACTCGGTAGAATATTATAAGAAGCAAGTATCCGAATCACATTAAGGATCATGCGCAGGTATTAAAACTGGAAACAAGAGTTTATTGGAGCAACGTAATGAACGATCCGCTCTCGTAGAAAATAAATTTTTAGAACACATAGCATCTGCTGCTCAATGCACGGAAGAGAACGTTGACACTACGAGACGTGATTTGTGTACTGCCATTGGTCTGATGGAAAGTAGTGGTAACGAGCTGGCGCAGCAAATAAACGTCATTCACAAGTCGCAAGAATCGCTACAACCAGACGCGGGTAACAGGAATCTTCCGAATGCAAGAATAACCTCACAACCAGTACTAACAACGAAATTAAACTCACTCCTGTCCACGACTGCCGCAGTGGCACTGATACAGAGAACGTAATAGATCTTTAGAGAACAGGAAACAGTCTTGGTTGCACAGGACTGTTTTTTTCTGTTCTGAGGTATTAACAAAGTGTTATGCATATTTTTCAAACATGCAGACCTTCGATAACGCCGAGCCTGAAGTATACCTCAAACTTATATTATTTAAATATAATGGGAAAATTTATCCAAAAGCATTTCCGTATCTGTTCAACTGTTTCCTTCCGAGTCATTGCGGAGAACGTCGCAAGTTAGATTATAAATTCTGGTCATAAGATTCACAAACTCATCTCCGATCGGATATTTATTTAGCCAAACAATTTTCCGAGTTATATATCGTCAATGACTCGCCGACTATTTCATGGCTTTATGGAACAGAAACAGAAGTTTGACGCAACTAGTTTCACAACAGGATTTTATTGCTTTAGTCATTGCCAAGTTACCAACTGAAGTTAGATTAAAATTACCAGGAATTCGTAAGAATGAATATTGGAAGCGTTATGTTATGACAATGTGTAACTATGTTACGACAATGTGTAACTCGAAATCACAAGGGAAAAATTAAAAGTTACGAAAATCTGTACTTCACTGGTAATCGGTTCCATAATAACTAAGAAACAAAATCAAAAGCACAACGGATTTATTTGCGAACTCACTGAGTCAATATATCGCTAATGGTAAGATAAATACCACTACCAATGTTGCATTTACAATAGGCAATACCCATAAAGGTTATGAGGACCGAAACAACACTAATATGAGTTTTAGACGTAACAGTTACAATACTCACAGCCCTCAACCTAATCGGAACATCCATTTAGTACAATCTGAAGATAATAACCACAATTAGAACTATCGAATCCATGATAAAAGTATTTGTGAGCATCGTGTCACTCGTGAAAGTATAAACCATACTTTGAGAAAAGCTGTTTTGTCCCTGAATAGGTACTAGATCCAACGATTAGCCACCGCAATGATCACATACGAAATTCGACAATTTCCATCTCAAATTTAAGATGTGATTCCTATTGTTAGTGCAGAAATTTGTTGCACCGTGGTTCCACATTGTTATTGTTACTGTTCTTCGGAGTGACCTATCTGCAGCTGGTGATATGATTTACAAGCAGCCACATCCTACTTATAATGTAGAGTGTTTCCCTGTATGAAGTTTGAAAATGAAATGGGGGTAAAATGGTAAATGTCGCTCGGTTGACAAATTTATTTAGAATTTAGATTAGGCGGTGCCTATGAGGAGCGTACATTTTGTGTAATTCCAGGGCTGGCCGTGGATGCAGCATGGGGGATTGTTGGTCATGTGGCTGCCTAACTATTTTAAATTACGCCGACACACATTTATCATTGTAAACTCTGGTATTAGAAATTCATTTCTTTTAACCAAGTTTCATGCATCATGACAGGTATGGTCTTCTGGTTAAGAATTGTTGGAGTAAAAAGCAACGTAACCTTAAATTCCAGGACGAATTGCTTTTGGAGTATAATACCGATTCACACTAACCTTCATGAGATACCGCTTACGTATCGGATGTTGTTTTCTGACCCTGTAGGCAAACTCAAGTTGTGCACCTACACTTGAAAAGATTAATGTGCGATTACTGTCAGCTCCCTGAAAGAATGTAAGTGATATCAACTCTGATTTTAGTTTGAGATACTTTCTATGAGCCACCTGATTATTTTTGTTGAAAAATAATTGTCTTTTACTGCTGTATGTCTTAATGGAATCATTCGGCTACTAAGTACCAATGGAAGTAGCGTTTGTAAGAGAATTTTCCATGTCCCTGAAGGAACTTGTTACTATCATCAAAGCAGTAGAATAAAGTTGAAATTAACTGTCACGAATTAAATTGCTGTACTTTTACTTCTTCAAAGCGTCACATTACTAATTTAAAACATCATGAGAATAACTTAAAGTGATAGCAAATGAGTGAATTTCTTTAACTTCTGTCATAAGCGATACCAAATGAGTGAATTTCTTTAACTTCTGTCATAAGCACATCATCAACAAAAAATATCTTAGTCAACTGCACTATTCGGATCGTTGACTTACCTACCAATTCATATGCAGAACTCTTTCGACGTTAAGTGAGAACAGATGAATGAATTTTTGTAGCTCCTGTCGTATGCTGGTTATTAAAAAAATAACATCTTAGTCAATTGTATTATTAGTATCAAGAACTCTTTGAGAGTGCTATGGATGTGATGCGATCACCTACAACGGACCCTCTTCCAGGTAAACTTGGACAGATATTTTCTGCAAAAAATGGTTCAAATGGCTCTGAGCACTATGGAACTTAACATATGAGATCATCGGTCCCCTAGAACTCAGAACTACTTAATAATATGGCATAAATTATTACTTCATCTGCGGCTTTCACAGCACACCGTTCACAGTGAGAAAATAGTGACATAGCGTACCGTTTTTAGCAGTCCACTGGAAACGAACGGCATGGTAAATTATCTTCAGTAGAAACAGAGCCTTGGCTTCGTTATACTCTAAAACGAGCTGGTTTATATTGACATTGACATTGATACTGTGGGTTAAAAAGAAATAGAGGATAAATATATTTGAAGACATAAAATTTCTGCGACCACAGACTGGCTATGCCCATTCGTTAGCAGAGGCTATTATTAAATTATTATTAAATCGTCATTGTCGTTTCCTGAAGAATGGTAACGCGGTTCTAGGCCCTTCGGTCGGGAATTATTATTCAGCGAGAAGAAATTGAAGTTGGTGGGGTGCCGATGACTTTCTAATTCTATCAGAGATATAAAACGAAGTGAAAGATCAGCTGAACGGAGGGTAATGGAGAATAGCAAAATTAAGATGGCGATGCTGGTAGAGTGGGAATATGAAATGAGTCTCTGAAAGTAGCAGAAGCATAGTGCTACTTGGGCATCAAAGTTAATGGAGATGGCCGAAGTAGTGAGAATATAAGAACCTGACTGCCAATATCAAGCGAAGCTTTTCAGAATAAAGGAAGATTTTGACATCTTATGAAGCTTGAACGATTAAGAAATATTTTCTGACAATATAGGCAAACGCAAAAAAAAAAAAAAAACCGCCGCACCACGAAGGAATTATCCGAATGGTACGGAAATCGGCAGGTGAGACGTATGTGTAAAGACAAATAAATGACTAGAATTTCAGAAAAGTTGGGCAATTTACACTCCTGGAAATGGAAAAAAGAACACATTGACACCGGTGTGTCAGACCCACCATACTTGCTCCGGATACTGCGAGAGGGCTGTACAAGCAATGATCACACGCACGGCACAGCGGACACACCAGGAACCGCGGTGTTGGCCGTCGAATGGCGCTAGCTGCGCAGCATTTGTGCACCGCCGCCGTCAGTGTCAGCCAGTTTGCCGTGGCATACGGAGCTCCATCGCAGTCTTTAACACTGGTAGCATGCCGCGACAGCGTGGACGTGAACCGTATGTGCAGTTGATGGACTTTGAGCGAGGGCGTATAGTGGGCATTGAGGAGGCCGGGTGGACGTACCGCCGAATTGCTCAACACGTGGGGCGTGAGGTCTCCACAGTACATCGATGTTGTCGCCAGTAGTCGGCGGAAGGTGCACGTGCCCGTCGACTTGGGACCGGACCGCAGCGACGCAAGGATCCACGCCAAGACCGTAGGATCCTATGCAGTGCCGTAGTGGACCGCACCGCCACTTGCCAGCAAATTAGGGACACTGTTGCTCCTGGGGTATCGGCGAGGACCGTTCGCAACCGTCACCATGAAGCTGGGCTACGGTCCCGCACACCGTTAGGCCGTCTTCCGCTCTCGCCCCAACATCGTGCAGCCCGCCTCCAGTGGTGTCGCGACAGGCGTGAATGGAGGGACGAATGGAGACGTGTCGTCTTCAGCGATGAGAGTCGCTTCTGCCTTGGTGCCAATGATGGTCGTATGCGTGTTTGGCGCCGTGCAGGTGAGCGCCACAATCAGGACTGCATACGACCGAGGCACACAGGGCCAACACCCGGCGTCATGGTGTGGGGAGCGATCTCCCACACTGGCCGTACACCTCTGGTAATCGTCGAGGGGACACTGAATAGTGCACGGTACATCCAAACCGTCATCGAACCCATCGTTCTACCATTCCTAGACCGTCAAGGGAACTTGCTGTTCCAAC
This sequence comes from Schistocerca gregaria, assembly GCF_023897955.1. Classification (NCBI taxonomy): domain Eukaryota; kingdom Metazoa; phylum Arthropoda; class Insecta; order Orthoptera; family Acrididae; genus Schistocerca; species Schistocerca gregaria. The sequence continues at coordinate 522,420,065 of NC_064926.1, forward strand.
AGGACAATGCACGTCCGCATGTATCTCGTGCCACCCCCGTGCTCTAGAAGGTGTAAGTCAACTACCCTGGCCAGCAAGATCTCCGGATCTGTCCCCCATTGAGCATGTTTGGGACTGGATGAAACCTCGTCTCACGCGGTCTGCACGTCCAGCCGAACGCTGGTCCAACTGAGGCGCCAGGTGGAAATGGCATGGCAAGCCGTTCCACAGGACTACATCCAGCATCTCTACGATCGTCTCCATGGGAGAATAGCAGCCAGCATTGCTGCGAAAAGTGGATATACACTGTACTAGTGCCGACATTGTGCATGCTCTGTTGTCTGTGTCTATGTCCCTGTGGTTCTGTCAGTGTGATCATGTGATGTATCTGACCCCAGGAATGTGTCAATAAAGTTTCCCCTTCCTTAGACAATGACTTCACGGTGTTCTTATTTCAATTTCCAGGAGTGTATTTAAGAGAAAAAGCTTCACAAATTAAGCAAGTCAATAACGTGATGCTCCATCTCTGTTCCACATGCAAGTAGTCATTCTGCTTGGCAGTGATTAACGATTGTCGGCTGTCCTCCTGAGGGACATCCTGCCAAGTCCTGTTCAATTGGCACATTAGGTGGTCATAATCCTGATCTGCCTGGTGGACCATGCCGATAATTAAGGTTCTCAGTTGAGGAGAGATGTGGGAACTTGCTGACCTAGTTGCAAACAAAAGGGTCCTGGTATGAAAACAATGGCACTCCAGACCATCGCTCCTGACAGGAGGGCCATATGGTATGCGAGAATCTGGTTGGTATCCCACCGCTGTGTGGAATGTCTCCAGACACGGCTTCGCTGGTCATAGTGGCTCAGTTCAAAGTGTGACTGATCCCTGAAGACAATTATAATACAGTGGGTGAGATTCCAGGACGTGTATAGAGACGCCCCTGACAGCAGTGGGACACCATCCTCTCTGAGGCCCGCCATGCGACTCGACAAGCCTGGGCTGCCATTTAGTTTCATAGCACGACAACTTTGGTTATCGTCTGCGGCACCCTTACGACACAGCGATACTTCAGTGATATTCTACGCTCCGTTTTGTTGACCTTCATAGCAGACGATCCTGGACTTAGATTTCAGCAAGATAACACGCGTCCGCACACGGCGAGAGTTCCTACTGCTTGTCTTTGTGTTCGCCACACCGTATCTCGGCCAGCAGGGTAGCCGGATCTCTCACCAACAGAGAACGTTTGGAGCACTATGCACTCCAATCATCTCGGGCTTCTGACGAGCTAACGCGCCATCTGAACAGAATTTGGCGAGGTATTCCTGAGGATGATATACGACAACTCTGTTAGTCAATGTCAAGCTGAATAACTGTTTGTATGAGGGCCACAGATAGACGAGCGCGTTAATTACTTCCTCTGTTTGTGAAGCTCTTTCTCTTGAAAAAATTATCCAACTTTTCTGAAACTTATCATTTGTTTGTCCATACATGTACGTCACATCTACCGAGTTGCGTTGAATTCGCACAGTTCCGTCATGGAACATTGGATTTTTTCCCTTAGAGTCTATCTGTCAGGAACGTTGTCTCCTACGAGCTTCAAAGGTAGACGACAAACTGTACCGATAGATAGAGAAGACACTGAAATTTAGTGTTACAGAAGATTGTTGAACATAAGCAGATTAGATAACTAGTGTAAAAATACTGAGTGGAATCAGGAAAAAAAAATAATTTACGGCACAATTTGACTAACTGGAGGGATCAGTTTATAACCGCCCGAGATTTCTGGTGAATTAGGATTTTTAAATGACACGTGGAACTAATATTCCTTGTTGTTTTGGAAAGGTATCTATTCCGAAGAATAATGGGAATCTGGATAAAGACAGATATAGTTACAACCGAGTAGTTATCACGCGACTACTTTCGCACTTCAGAACGGTCACCAGCTCGCTGTGTGAGCAAAAATTGCTGGGTGAGTATTAATTGTTTATGAACTCTAATTACGAACTAATCACTAAGTTTTAATTAGGCGAGAACGGAACCAAAAACACTGCCTGGAGGTCAGATGTAAAAACACAGATAATGCCGTGACTTGAAGTGAAACAGAAAACCAGTAAAATAATTGGTAGTGAACACATGCACATGAAAGTTAACTGTTTTCAAAACTGTACTCTTAATGAATAGTTTCGCGCTACTCACTGTATTGCAAACAGATACTGATTTTAGAAATGTAGATTTGTATGAATACTTGTTTTGTATTATAGTAAGTTATTACTGGGAAGTTCACAATGTTTTGTATAGCGACAAACACTGTTAGCAGTTTGCAATGCACAAAGAAACATAAAATATATTAATGTCGCATGTTGTCAACATTCAGTTAAGTTATGCTTTTACTGTTTTACTGTAATGCATCATTCTTTTATAAATTTTTCTAGCAAGCTGACAAGTTCAGTGGTGTTAAATGACAGTTTTAGATATTTCTCAATTCTGTAAGTTCTACTGCTATGTCTTAGTTACGGAAACTAAATAAGCTCATCATCATCTTGAACATTTTACTCTTCTTTCATTGGTGGCATTGTGGGAGTCGGTGATAGGACGGGAGCCTGTTATGTAAATTATTTACACTGTTAACAGTTGCTGCACTAAAGGGCGCGTCATTTATGACGATGGCCGAGTTTAGGTTCGTTCTGCGCATCTGACGTCACAAAACACAGTCAGCCAATGAACGACGTTGCCAGAGTTCGACTGCAGTGCAGAGCAAGGACGAGTGTCATCAGTTTTAGAAACATTCAATCATAAATAAAGTATTTGAACAAAAGCAATGTCTTGAAAGCAGACTTTCTTTTATAGAAAGTTTGGAAAAAGCATTATTTATACCAGTTGGTTCATATTCTATTAATTAATTGAACCAAACAAGCAATAAGCCTCCTAATTCATGAGACAGCAAGGAAAGGTGCTTGCATCATTCTCACTAACCGCTTTTTCGCATATAAAGAACAGCGGTAATTGTTTATTTCCTATTGTGCTTCGGCGAAACGTGAGTAATTCATAGTCACACCAACAGTGTTTGTTGGTATTTTGCGTGACATGTTAAACGCCTCCAGGACTTGCATTGAATGATGAGCTGCGTTAGTTAATGGATAAGGTGTATGAATGCAAAGTGAAAGGTCCTGAGTTAACACCCTGATTGGTGCATAATGTATTGAAAAACAATATCGAAGTGTCTTACTTCATGAATTTTATACGTTTGAATGTAATTTTTTGAAATTTCTAGTGACAACTAAAATCGACCATACTGAAAGTTTACGCTACGGACTTTTACCTCTGAAAAGTCTTCAAAATTTCGTGCAGTGGTTTACTACATTTAATGCTGCACAATAACTGCGTTGGACATTGAAACAACAGTAAGTCATTTATGGGGGAAGATATCATTCAAGATGTGTAAAAAACCAATTTTGAGGCCAAATAGTTTTTGTGAAATCGTATGATAAGTGTGTCAAAGCAGTCGGAACACCATGTGTCTGCATAGGCGAGCAGTGCAGTGATGACAAAACCGCGCACAGCGCGGAATGCGGGGAGCACGTCTCTGTAGCAGCGAAAGGGGTTAATGCGGCCGTGGTGGCTTTACTTTACGAACTGCGCGCTCCCCCCTAAACGTAAGCTAGCGGAGTATGTTATACTATGGCGCTGCTTCTCTTGGCGCGTGCGTCATGTGCAACTGGCAACGCAGCAAAACCCCGTGTCTGGGCTGGCATGCCCGAGCCGCCAAGATAAAAGAATTGAACTATAACCACGTTATTATTCAGTAAAGAAAAGTACTACGCTGGCTAGCCTTATACAATCTAAAGATGAAACGGGTCGGATGTTCCTTTGATGAACTGCTGCTGGTGTGGTGTAAGGCATTGGTGGCAATGTACTATGCCCATTTACATCCGTATAATACGTCCGACCATACATTAAAAATATTGCAGTTTATTCCTTCCATTCCTGCGCTCCGCGTCTGCACCTGACGAAATGTCGCTGGCGACTCTCTCCGCCGACAACAACTTACCGACTACTACTTGCAAGAACCCCGCCACTCGTACTAAACTTCCAGCATAGTCTCAGTTTCGCTTGCGAGTCCATGGCTGGTGGCACAAGGGACGTACAGCGCAACTAGCCACGCTTTCCCACCCGAATTTTGCGATAATTAAGCCAGACCGTCCTTGAGCTGACTTAGTGAGCCACCGTAGAGGAATTCTTCCTACGTGTTATGTAGAGATGCTCAAGTAGTTTTCTGTCCATTTGTAGAGCTGCAGCAGCGCCATCGAAATCTGAAAGCCCAGTACTACTGTCTATGTTTTACGTAATGAGGCTGGAAGACGTTTCTTGCGCAAATAATTTTTTCATGGTACGTCATTATGGTGCGTTTATTTAAGAAACACCGTAAAATGAAGTTGTTCACACTTATTATAAGTTAACTATTATCAGTTCGAAAGCATTGTTTACCGCAGGTCTAGATCGAATGGTTTCCTATTAGGCCCGCATCGCGTGGTCGTGCGGTAGCGTTCTCTCACCCCACGCCCGGGTTCCCGGGTTCGATTCCCGGCGGGGTCAGGGATTTTCTCTGCCTCGTGATGGCTGGGTGTTGTGTGATGTCCTAAAGTTAGTTAGGTTTTAGTAGTTCTAAGTTCTAGAGGACTGATGACCATAGATGTCAAGTCCCGTAGTGCTCAGAGCGATTTGAACCATTTTCTGCTTCTTGTTAACGACTGGCGACTATGACGCACAGCCTGCAACTTTAGAATACAACCGGTATGGTTCAAGTGGTTCTGAGCACAATGGGACTTAACTGCTGGGGTCATAAGTCGCCTAGAAGTTAGAACTACTTAAACCTAACTAACGTAAGGACATCACACACACCCATGCACGAGGAAGGATTGGAACCTGCGACCGTAGCGGTCGCACGGTTCCAGACAGTAGCGCCGAGAGCCGCTCGGCCACCCCGGCCGGCTACAGTCGGTATAATTCGTATAAGATTGTGTATCTTCGGTGATGGCAATGTTATTCATTTATTTATTAATATCAAGGATGACTGGCACAGATAGATATCAACGATTACTGGCATTGTAAAATAACTTAAAGATAGTATTTATGACTTGTGGACTCGTCGTAGTATCTGAGAGGCAGAAGTAAACTTTTGTTAGCATATAATTATTAATAACAGTCCGCCTGCTCTGGCTTCCATGCAAGCGGGCCCGGGTTCGATTCCCGCCTGGATAGGAGCTTTTCTCGCTCGGGGAATGAGTGTCATCATCATTTCATCCTCATCACCGCTGCGCAAGTCGCCCAATGTGACGGTGAATGAAATAAGACTCGCACTTGGCGGTCGAACTTACCCCAACGATGCCATACGCTCATTTTATTTCATTTTGATTAATAACTTGATTTGCGCCAGAATAAATGTTCATTCCCTACGTATCTCTTAGCTCACGTCAGGAGCGATTACTGCATCGACAACTCTTCCAACTGGCTCTGAAAGAGCCAGACGCCCAACCGCCTCTGCTAGCCAGCGTGGCAACTTACCGCTTGCTCCTTACTCCATACGTTCTGCAGCTCTGATACATTCATTTCACGCTTGTGAAATGGCAAAACTGAAAATAAATTAAAAAGGTGTTCTTATTTGAAAATAAGGTGGACCTCATCTGTTCCTGTCTGACTCTGTGCTTACGCGCCCAGTGGCAACAGTACTTATTTTGAACGTATTCTTTGGCTCGATACAGTGGCAAACTTCCCTGACTAGAGCAGTGTTTGCACTACGTCATAATTACAATACTGTTTTAATTAGTTGATTGGAAATATTTCTCTGGTTTTTAATAATATGGCAACATTACTAAAAAAATAAAAGCCACATATGATAGTTACATTATGGTTACCTAACTAATTTTGCGCAAAAATTATTAGGCACTGTGTTGTGATGTTTAAAGTTGGTAGACACATGCTGAGACATTAAGGAGTAATCAGTTAGGTACTGAAGGGATGCGTGTGGGGAGAGTGGGGGTGGGGGAGGGGAAGGTAAAATTACACACGGAGGCCAAGGGGCTTGTAGGTTGCACGCATTATGTATAAATGAACAGAATTTAGTGGAAACCAGCCATATTATATGGCACATTGACAATAGTATATGTACTTTCAACAAGGTGCGAAAATGGTCGTGCTCTCGATATATTGGAAGTACTCAAAATTTATAACGCCAAAATAATTAAAAAAGGGAGCCAGCAAAAGTGCTTAATGGGCAGTGAAATTTTGTTCCCAATGCCTACTTTACTTTATTCGACTACTTCTTACGTTTACCATTGAACGCCTCTCGTACGTACAGGGTGAGTACAATTAAACTTACAAAACGCTGTAAAAATAACAGCACTGGTCAGAATGACGTCAAATTGCAACGCAGTATTATCGGACAAGGGGGAAAACGTATGGCAGAAGACAAAAATAGTGTGAAAATTGATCAATAGATGGCGCTGTATGTGTCAGAATACGTAAATGGAAACACCTGTCAGGCACACGACTCATTGAAGTTGGTACAAACACAGCGGCTTTTCCTCCTTTCGAGTCTGCGACGTTCAGCATGACTGTCTCAATGCAGGATTGCGCCCTGCTTGTAAAACTGTATTGCAAGAATGATGATTGTGCACACGGGGCTCTGCAGAATTTCCGGACACTGAAGAGTTTGAAAAAAGGCGTTGTTCCGAGGACTGCAGAGCATCTGTAGAATATGATGCGTAAATTCTATAAGACGGGTTCTTATGATGTGCAACCTGGTAGAGGGAGGAAACGAATTGATTCGACGTCAGTGGAAGCGGAGGCCACAGCAATGCAGGAGGAGACGAGTGGCGGTGTGCAGAGATGTGGTGAGGGAGAAATGCCCAAACATTGGACATACCCGTGAGTGAGGACAGTGTGTAAAATCCTACGAAACATCCTTCTTTGCCGGCCGGAGTGGCCGTGCGGTTCTAGGCGCTACAGCCTGGAACAGAGTGACCGCTACGGTCGCAGGTTCGAATCCTGCCTCGGGCATGGATGTGTGTGATGTCCTTAGGTTAGTTAGGTTTAAGTAGTTCTAAGTCTAGGGGACTGATGACCTCAGATGTTGCGTCCCATAGTGCTCAGAGCCATTTGAACCATTTCTGCACAGTTTGTTTAACGTCAGACATACACCTTAGGCATTGTTGTATGATTCATTTGTCATTTGTAGTCGACCAGTATTGAATCATGATGCTCTCAGAGCCATCTACTGTTAGATTTTTAACTATTTATTTTCCTTCGGCCATACATTTTCCTCTTTCTTCGATAATACCCCGATGCAATTTGAGTTCATTTTGACCAGCGGTGTTATTTCTAAAGTGGTTCGAAAGTGTAACTTTAATAACAATCACCCTGTATATCTCGCCCAGTCGTTACCTAGCATAGAGTGCATCGCATATTTATTTCATCTCCTTGCGTTAATCATATTACTCTCGTATCTGATGGCCCCTTCTCCCACTATGTAATCCTATTAATTGCGAGGTACGATGTTCTATTACCGTTTTCTTGGTACGGCATACTGGGATGTGCGAGAGGTCAGGTTTTCTCCGACTTCTTCTCACTTATGCTGCATTGTGACGAGTACGCCAACAGAGGGAGCTTACTGCATTGCTTCAGTTCCTTATTTTATCTGTTTGGCTTCTTTCCGTAGTTATTTTATAATTCGATTTATTTTGTTAGCTCCTTCAGCTTCGTCTTGTCTGTATCGAAATCGACCGCCATCTCAGGACCACATATTGTCACATATACTTTTAAAGAATTTTAAAGTTTCACTTAATTACTGTTTTAATTTGTTATATTTCGTTACTGAAATAACTTATACACCTTCTGAGCACATTATACATTTTACCTAGTGTATTTTTCATATTGTTGGATTTTGTACAATTATAAAATTAACGAATATGAATAAGATTGCAGTAGCGACAGCTAACGATTATATGAGACACATTTTTCGGTTACAGTACCTCAGTTTGTATTGAACAGCCGCGCTGTTAACAGGAGGAATGACCTAGTTTACACCATATTTCAAAAATGTGCCACAAAGGTATGCTCTTCTTCTGTATTTCATGACGACGCCGTTGTGGTTTCATTGTTTTAGGAGATGTTTTGTGATAGGTATACTTCGCCGTATTTTAATCACTTGTTTCCACATCTGTGGAAGCTAAACTTTTCATTACGGCATTTTTGTTATTTCCAGATCAAACAGTGCACTGCTTGAATTTGTTTTTCCATTTTTTCTGGAGATCTGAAGATGTTAATCGCTGAGCGAAACCTGTAGTCTAAGGATCAATACGTTTTGTTATCATTGAAGGAAATAAAATAAATTTATTCTACATTTCCTGGATCACTGTTTTACTTCGCGGCTGTGTCGTAGCGTGTGTAAATGAAGAGACTTGTGATGGATAAAGTAAAATGGAGAGCAGTACGAAACCACTCTACTGCTTGAAGGCCGTACCAACGACAATAATGCTAACCTAGGTGTTGATGAGTAGAGCTGCTTGTGGGAAGCGGTGGCTTCTGGTCCCCACCGCTCGCTGCTGCCCAGCTGTGTTTCGGCGAATGGTCTGCTGCACGGTGGCCCTCATAACGACGGTGTTCCTTCAGGCAGTATTTTAAACGTGGCTTTGCCTGTCGTACACAATGGGCGCACGTCATAGTGAGAACATTGTCCAGTTATTTATTTGTAATACATAACACAGTCACTTCATTGTTACCACCGGCTGTGTTCGGGCAGAGGGCAGGTGCCAGCACTAGCAGGGGAGGGTATACAAAACATGCCGGGGGGACGAGGAAAACAGTGCAGTCGTTGACGTAATGCAGAAACGGAGCGATTTATATGACCTCCAAAAGGGCGTGATTATTGGTGATACCTCACAACAAGGGTTGGGACAATTTTAAGGAAGAACACATGGAAGGTGGACCCACATGGAATACATTTTATTGTTTAACAACGATTATTATGATTAAAAATTAAAAACCTTGAGAAAAAATGAATAACAACGCTCACAATCATTTAAAGAACTTGACCAGGATCAATTCGTTAATGAAAATTTTAACAATTTATACCATTAAAAGCAGGACTTACAAGTCTCCAAATACAAGTAAGAAGTCACACCAACAACGTGTGATACCAAGCTGGTTCAAGAAACTGAATGTTACCAGTAAAATGAATTACAAATGACCGGCGCTAAATGAACTAACAATTCCCAAATATGGAAAAAATTTTAAACAAATGGGCAACGCCCAGCCATTATACAGAAGAGATAACCATTCACGCCACTGACTGTCACTTATGGAAAGCTCTTAACAATTTATAAACCTTAATAAAAGCCCTTAAGCAGCAATCTCCCAAAGTACTTGGGAAGGTATACAACACACCAGCCCAAACATTAAGAGAGCGGATTATATGCATCTTAAAATCCTTAAAATATGCATGAACAATGCTTGAAAATGCATGAAAAGCGTCGAAATAACCTGGTAGTTACTGAGTGCGATATATCTCAAAGTCGAACCTGTGCACATTTTGAGGAAGAGAGCCAGCCACGCGAAAAATCGGTACATTTTTTGTATACTTTCTTGGTAGAGGTTAGAAAAGGGGCCTGCCTGGGATTATTTTCTAAAAATTTGCAAAATGGGGGCGCATACCGTGTTTCAAGAAGTGTTTCTTCTTTGCTATTGTTGTGTTCGTTCTTTGATAATGTTGTCTGTAACAAGCGCATGAGTCGAAGCGAAACGATCGATATGTAAAAGATCAACTTCGAGATATATCGCACGCGGAGGGGCGCGCTCAAAAACTCCATAATATTTTATTTATATAACTTTTAAGTAATACTATTGGACCAAAGCATCACTTAAAATTCATTGTACATTTTTCTGTTATTGTAAACATAAGTGACCAACTACTGTTCCAAATTTTCCGTAGTAAGATTATGTCTTCGATCACTCAAAACGTTTTTATAATCAGAAAAGGGTCGTTCTGCATCAACTGAGGTGACGGCCGTATTTGAATTTGGGTGCTATGTTGGCACTTACTGTTTCTGGTAAACGTTCACCCATCCCATTAATAAAACTATCAATTTGCTACAAGGGGTGAAAGCCTGTGTTATTGTTTAAATCCTTTTTAAACTTTTCTGTAAATTTTCTTGGGAATACCTCCGGAAATGAGGAGTTCACTAGAATAATTGTATTCGTTAACTGATTAGAATTATTCAACAACAAACATTGAGTTTTAGGCTTTTTAATCCTTGCAAGTACGTGGGAAAAATGAGAGCTAATGACAGCAATGTCGTTTTTAGTAGCGGAATCATCAAAAGCTTCCTTGCACTGGAAAACTGCCAAAGCCTCTGTACTATTGAAATCGTTTACTGCCCCTCTAATGGCCTCGAAATGTTCATTGTAAAATAATACAGCTTCGACCCACGTACCCCAACGAGTTACCACTGGTTCGGAAGGTGAAGGTGCATTTGGCAGTTTTTCTTTGTAAGTCTTAACGCGAGCAGGAGCTTTTAGAAATACTGTCTTTGTTGATGAAATCTGTTTATTTACATTCACAAACGTGGAACGTACTTTTTCAGCACGGCGATGTTCCCCATGACCAAAGCACGTCAAATGAATCAAATTGGGATAAAATACTCGGAGTACTTTTCCTGCTTTGATCATATGCGGAGCAGCATCTGGAATAAACACAAACACCCTTTCATCTGCAGAAGATTGTGGAAATATTTTTCTAACACAATCATTCACGAACCTGATGATCGTAGAATGTTTTACATTTTCAAGTTCTTTGCTGGGTCCTATGTAACAAGAAGAAGGCTCTTATTTTAAAGCATTAACAGTTAAATTTGTGATGTAGGGGCCACAAGTGAGTGTAGTTTCGTCAACTGAAATCCATCTAATGCTGTCCTTGAGTTCACTGAGTATTTCTTCCGGAACATTTACGTAAATTGTCGGTATGTTGTTTTTACGCAATATTGATTCATCTGGTATATTCTGATTTAAACAATATCCTCGCAGGAACCTTTGAGGATAGGATTTGTAAGTTTGTGGAGAGAAATATTGCTTGCAGTGAGTGCTTCACATGGATCCATGTTAAATCGACTTTTTTGTGTACCATTGGAGAAATCCCTGCTACTGCAACTTGCTGTTGTCAGGAGTTAATGTTGTGGTCCTTTCTTCGACATTCCTGCAATGTGAAGGCTTGTTTTGACATTTTGGTCTATTTTAAACTTTTTTTTGCACAAGAAGTTTTTCTCGCAAACTCGATATTACATATGTTAATGTTATTGGATGGTCAGCTATCCTCGAAACGACGTTTCTTTTCTCGGGCAGCATGTCGCATAACACATTATACATTACACGTCGTAAACACGTTCATCTGTGTACACGTAAATAGGAAGCTAAACTGAAACAATGGACGTGCGACTAAAAGCTTGCGTAGTTCAGTTTAATTGTTGCCGACTCTTACGGTATGACAGCTAAGGGGACTAACTGGAGACGCGGGCGGAGGAGCATAGTTTTCCTGTGCCTGTTCATCTTCTGTAATGATTTCGCTTGGCAGTGGCCTCTCGGTTAGCGATTGCACACAGTTTGAGGTCGCGGTCAATCTGTGAGACACCAAAACTAGGTCGAACTGGAGACCGCCCGACTAAATTTTTAAAATATTGTAAACATACACCGAAAATATGCATCGTCACAATTTTTTGTTAAAATATGCAATAACCGATGAGGAGCAGCCAAATATTCAAATGCATATGCCGAGGGAATTAGATTAGGAGATGAGACACTTAAAGTATTGAAGGAGTTTTGCTATTTGGGGAGCAAAATAACTGATGATGACCGAAGTAGAGAGGATATAAAATGTAGACTGGCAGTGGCAAGGAAAGCGTTTCTGAAGAAGAGGAATTTGTTAACATCGAGTATAGATTAAAGTGTCAGGAAGTCGTTTCTAAAAGTATTTGTATGGAGTGTATGGAAGTGAAACGTGGACGATAAATAGTTTCGACAAGAAGATAATAGAAGCTATCGAAATGTGGTGCTAAAGAAGAATGCTGAAGATTAGATGGGTAGATCACGTAACTAATGAGGAGGTATTGAATAGAATAGGGGAGAAGAGGAGTTTGTGGCACAAGTTGACACGAAGAAGGGACCGGTTGGTAGGGCATGTTCTGAGGCATCAAGGGATCACCAATTTGGCATTGGAGGGCAGCGTGGAGGGTAAAAATCGTAGAGGGAGACCACCAAGAGATGGATACACTAAGCAGATTCAGTAGGATGTAGGTTTTACTAAGTACTGGAAGATGAAGAAGCTCGCACAGGATAGAGTAGCATGGAGAGCTGCATCAAACCAGTCTCAGGACTGAAGACAACAGCAACCACCCTCTCTTAAAAGTACATTGCCTTCCACACAGGCTGTATTGCCATCCCAGTTAAGTGAACTCAGTTTACAACAAAGAGTATTCACACACTTGCAGTGAATATGATCTAGAAGGAACAGATTAAAATCAGTTACTCTGACCAATGACTATCCACACTCGGAGACGTGATGAACATGACAAGTCTAAGTCAACATTAACACAGGCTTTTGATAGCAAGAACCAATAGAAGATCAGTCTTTAACTCCACTCAGGCTGAAGGAACTATTACTTACAGAGTTCCAAGCAGGGCTGTTATTGTTTCCGATCCGTTCAGATGATCTACAGGTGCCGTAATATTTAAGCCACCAGAGTTAGGCTGGTGCTAGCTGACCAGGTTGCACAAGGCGTCAGTTGCCCTTTCCTGCAACTCGCCGCTCTCAATATTTAATCCAGCTGGAAAACTTTGGCTACGACCATCTTAACAGCTCGGAGCTACCTGAGTTCTATGCCCGGGTAGCAGGAGAGCAGCAAAAACTAACTAGGTACCACTCTGGCCTCCTCCTAGCTGTGGTACCACGGCCCGCGAAACCCAACAACTCACTCCTCGACCAAAGAGCGTAGGCCTGACATATGTGCAAGGTCGATATCGGCTAAACAAGTAGTCAGTGGCGCCAGTGGAGTGGCATGCCCTCCAAAATTAAAGCCGCCATGGCGCAACTGGCTTTTGGGATGTCCGATACTTTTAAGTTTGTAAGCTTGTCCTATGCCACCATCGTTGAAGTGTACCGTACTGGGGAATTGGCGATATCGAAAGTCGGCGCCGAGGAAACTGTTATGTACCACGGGCAATAGAATGAAGTGTACGACGGATGAGTAGATAGGTATAGGCGAATAGACATCCTCAAAGACTGTTCAGCAAATGTTGCTGAGTATGCGCTTCCACTGCTGGCGCCTGATTCGTGTATGAATGCTGATTGCTGTCCATCACTGCTGAAAAGCTGAAAGTTGCATGCCAATATCGCGTCTGGAAGTCACTGGTGGCCTCTTCACATGAATCATGTGCCGTGTAGGGCAATGCAACAAGCGCCGGCAGGATTCAGGTCAGAGGAGTGAGAGTCATGGTCTGGGGAATGTTTTAGTGACAGTACCTGGATGATCGCCTCACTCTGGGAGACACAATGAATCAAAACAAGTATGCATCTATCCTTGTGAACCATGTCCACTCATACATGCAGTTTCTTTTTCTCCTCCGTACGACGGTGTCTACCAGCAGGACAACGCAACGTGCGTGATTCATACAGCATATGGACGAGTTTGCCGTACTCCTTAGGCCACCAAAAACCAAGGATTTAAACCCAATCTGAGGGATCACCTCGATCGGGCTGTTCGCACCATGGAACCTCAAGCGATGAACCTGGCACCGCCGTCGGCGTAGCTGCACATACCTGTCGGTGCCCTGCAGAACCTCACTGATTTTCTCAACAGTCCGAGCTTCAAAACTTGATTATTCGTACTTTTGACATAAGGTGACATTTGCGTGACTGGATCGTGAAAGTCCATGTCCTTTGATTCTCCAGCAACAACAGAACTACACTTATAATAGAAAAATATCTTTGTGCCAATTTCATCGTACCCATAGAGCATTTATCTTTTCCGAATCGTAGATGAGGGACAGTGTTCTAAATATAAGCGATACTTGCTATTTCTTGGTCTCGTATTTTATTTCAGTCGTACCTAGTTGGTCACTCCATATTGACATGAATTAAGGACCCTCCTAAAAGCTCTGCATATTATAAAGCTTATCAGTCAGACTTCGTGGGGACCAGAGAGGGATTGACTGCTCTATCATTTCAGCGACAGCTGCTTGGTTGTTGCAGATCAGCACCTTCGCTTCTGGAGAGAGGACCGTTGTATTTAAGGTTTCATAAGTTCTAAAAAAAATTTTTTAACTTAAGTGCTTATCCCAGAAAATTAACCATTATGATTTTACTGTATTATTATTATTACTAGTATTATCGCAGACACAACAAATGTGCTACACTTATTTAACCAACTGTGTAGATATTTATGCTTGTACAGGTATAAACATTCAACGGCCCAGACCTCACATATCTGTCGTACGATTGAATCTAGTGGAGCGCTTAGTCCGATGCGTGACGCAGACTCTTGATCCTACTACGGAAACGCCTGTTGGGACGCTCATTTGCAATGTGGTCCGTTGTCTGTGTATCACGACAGCCAGACGTACTGTTAGGAAAGCCCCCAATTGTACTAGTTTTATTTGCAGGGAATGTATTAAGCTGTACCCACATTTACGATTGGTGATGAACTCCAGAGACTGTAAGAACCGGGTTGTCAATATGTTAGTGGTTTCGGGTTTTCATGGCCTGTCACTCACTTTTCCACTTAGCATCCCAGTTGTGCCCAGTGCAGAGTATTTGGTCTTCTTCTTTAGATGCTGCTGTCTTCCGGATTTGAGGCGTTTCGTAGGCAGCTAGAATAATTCTTCGCGAAGAGGAACTGATTTATTTTTAGAACTTTGCTAGCAAAGGCTGTAGAGAGCCGCATTTTAACGACGCTAACTGAACAGTTGGTAGATAATATTGGTAGCCAGCGTGTATACGTAGATATGACGGTGCTACTAATGGTTCTCATAGCTGCATTTAAATGAACGTAAACTTTCTTCATATGAGCACTGTGGGGTCAACTGGTGGGCAAGGAATGCTCAGCAGAGAACCGACCTTTCTCTTACCCGTGGGAGCTTCCTCACCAGATTCATAAGTGTTCACAAGTTCTTAGCTGTACTGTAAAGATGTTATTTGGCATTTCTAATATGGCGCCAACGTATTTTGGCTGACATCTGGCGCCTAATACCTAATTTTTGTGAAACATATTTTATTTCTCGCCTCTAATTCTCTAGCATCAGCGAAGACGATTCCCCGATTTGGCCCTTTTGGCTTCATCAAATACGTGACTATGCCAAAAGGGCCAAGTCGGGGAATCATTTTCGCTGGTACTAGACGGTTAGAGACACGGAACAGACAAATTTCTGTTTTACAAAAATTACGTATAAGTTGCCGGACTTAAATTATTTATAGAGTGAGGCTATTCTTGACATTCAGAAGTAACTTCACTTTGATATGAAATTGCAAAGTGATCTGCATACTGGAATTTCCGGCAAGTCAAGTTCGACAGGTTTGTTATGTAGGGACTGAATAACGCCAGAGCAGATTCTAGAGGCAAGCCGTCACTGAGTACCTGCCTGTGCTCTTTTTTTCCACGTCGATGTACTTTAAAACGCCCATTGCTCAATGTGTTTCTTAAGAGTTTCGCTAGAATCTCACAAGATGCTGTGTTCAAAAATTTCAGTATTATCTCGCAACACACCATGCTAGTGACTCATCAACAAAAACTATCCCTAACTTGAGTTACTTTTGGTAGCCAGCTTCTGTGTGAGTAGCCAAGAGGTGCACTTGCTCACAGCATCTTGTAGGGGGTCTAAGTCCAGCTCGTTCACATGGTACCGTAGAATTAATTTTATCCTGTACTCACTCTAAGAACTTTCTTACACCGCCTCTTGGAGAGTCTTGCTGCAGAAGACACTTCGGTCGTTTTATCTGTCTATTTCTCTACTAGACGCCTTTCGAAAACAGTCTCCCACGTATCATGTAGAGGCCTGTATGATCCTGAAGACAGTGAAGGAAGTTTCGCGTCCTATCCTACTACATTAGTTCACTTACCGCTTCGGTCGTTTAATTATGTCCAGGGGATTCGCCTTCCAAATTATTTTAGTATTGGTAACGTAGAGCTCGACACTATCCTGAAGTGAATGTAAGAAGATTCTTATCTTACGTGATTTCCTTAGTTCCCAAAGAGAACGACAGCAGACGTATCCAATAGAGAAAATGACCCAAAAGATATCGGACGCACCCACTTCTTCTGCAACAGCAGTCGTACTAGAGCATTGGGAATCTAGGCAAATGAGCGGACCGAAAGAGCATCACAGAGAGCCCGCGTTACACCGTGTGATACAACGTGACACTCGTCTGCGGGCTGCCGTCTCACTGTTGGGCCAGAGAGCCGTATAATTGTAAGGAGAGTAGTGACTGGCGGCTGGGAGCAAAACACTGCGATCAACGAAGTCAATTGTGCAATCCTGGAATACATTTGTACTTTGAAAGCAATCTCATGATGTGTGGCAGAGCGCTAGCTGCCCCGTCTCCCAATATACCCCTATCATTTTATGCATGGCACCAAACTTCTTCGGAAAGGCAGCCCTTTCCTTCATCTCCCCCTCCCCCCCCCCCCCATTCACCCCCGATATAAAGTAACTTGTAAGGCGCACATCACATTATCGCAAGATGTTACATGGAAACCTTACGGAGACCACTTTCCTTCACTACGAGACAAGTACATAAAACGGCCATGTTTCAGCACACTGGCGCTGTGTCTTGTGTTGGTAAGACCTGTCTTAAGTGTGCTCCGTAAAGACAAAAGAGTGGAGAGACGGTATGCATGTGATATACTTAAGAGTAGTTTGGAAAAATTATTTCTCTATTTTAAGAACTTTTGTGGGGAGAATTAAATGACAGGCAGGTAATATTAAGGGGATCGTAGTGACCAACGGTCACAATGAAACCACATGTATCACTAAGTTTAAATACTTCCGAGTGCTTAAGTTAAGCTGAATTTCTGGCGTGTGTATTATAAGTTGGAAATATTTAAGAAATGGCGTGTGCAGGACTTGAAATTAGAGACGAGTACTTCCACGTGGTGAGTACTGTGTGAGTCTCAATCTGTGTATGAGACAAAGGATAAAGAGAAGTACTCGTCCATGGTATCAGTTGAGCACTCGCGTGTGTGACGAATAAGTTCTTAATATTACTTTGCGTGTTACGTTTCCGTGTGACGCTGGAATCAAACTCTAATAGTCTTATAGAGAAGCAAGGTGAGTCAGCCGTCTATCCAGCGACGCCACTTGGCTTGCATTGCACAGGAAGACGTGCATATATCCTCCAGAGTTCGTAGTAGGAAAGAAAAGTTACGAAATGGGGCAGTGTCGTGTGAAACTCGGATGCATACTATTTGAAGTGGGAAAGCTGAAAGTGATGTGATTCTAACGTTGTGATTATTGTTTGTGTTGTATTCTATGCTGCCAGTGTGATGTATTTCATGTAATTTAAGTATGTGTTTTTTGCATGGGAGAATAGCAAGATAGTTTCAGAGGCAGTGGGTTATGCATGTTCCTTTTTGTACCGCTCGGTCTGGAGGAAATTTTTGTGATGATGGGTGTGTGAGTCGAAGTGTGAGATACAGCAAAAGATCCACCATCCTCTCCAGAAAGTGCACTGTGGCGTTAGATCATTACGAGACCATTAGATAAACACCAATGTAAAGCCATGCCGACTGGGCGGAATTTCTCATGTGTAATTGTAGTATAAAATATAATGGTGTGTTTACGTTATCTGTGAATCATGCTGGAATTTATCTGAATAAAAAAAATAGTGAAAAGAAAAAGATAGTGAAAAGAAAAAGATTGGTGGCCTTGTTATTCGAATAGAGTGTAGTCATGGTGTGTCATTCATTCATATTCAGCGCGATGGCAATGTGTTGGTCAAAGCCGTTGGAAAAGAAAGAAAATGTGGTATTGCCAGTGCGTAGTGAACAATCAGAGTAGTGTAAATTACTAATAGTCAGATGTGCGTTATCCGTTTCCGTTGGGTAATATTCAGACAGGAGAATAATTTGTAGCTTAATTGTGAGTACTAGGGCTCATAATCAGTCATTGATGTTATTCGATAAATAAAAAATAAATCCACTCGCTTGTTAGACCACTCATCTTGCAGGCCTGAGTGCATGGTGCCACAGTATGAGCAAGGCATGTGGGTGCCTCTCAATGTGGACTCCCCCTTAATACATATTAGGATGGACACTTTAGTGCGTTATGGACTGAAAAGTTCATCCTTCATTAGATAGACTACTGGTCAGCCAGCCCTGATATTTAACTGTGTCCATTTTGTTTCTTTTGAGCTAATTTTTCACTTTCGTTTTGCAGTTGATGAAGAAAGACGACGTCATACTTGTAAAATTATTAAAAATCACTTTTAATATTTCCAGAATGAAGTTTTCACTCTGCACGGGAGTGTGCTGTGATATGAAGCTTCCTGGCAGTATGAAAGACCAGAACTGGAAACCGGGAACTTCGCGGGAAATTGCTTACCGACTGAGCTACCCGAATATGAGTCACGACCCGTTCTCACAGCTTTGTTTCCAGCAGTACCTCACTTCCTACCTTCCAAACTTCACAGAATTTTTCCTGCGAAACTTGCAGAACTAGGGAAGAAAAGATATTGCGGAATGTAGTAGATGAGGCATTGGTGGATGTGGAGCACCTATGACGAGTACGCAGTCATGCTCGCGTTGCTCTATTGTTGAGAGCTGCCTGGTCTCTGTAATAAAAGAAACTGAGTGAAAGGATCAACAATAAACTTCAACGGATGTCATGTGACGTGCTCAGGACCCAATACAAAATATAAAGTTGGTAACAACTTGCACGCGAAAAGATTAAGGTTCCTGGTTCGAGACATGATCTGGTACACATTTTTAATCTACCAGATAGCTAAAATTTTCATTTTAATTATCGCTGAATCCTCAGTAAAGAATATCATCGTAAGTCTTAGACTTACCGTTGCAATTTCTGGGAGTACAAGACGTATCAAAAAGATTCGTACAAAGTCGCACGACTGTGAAGACAGAAACGAGAAATTAATTTTAATTTACGTAGCTAAATAAAAAGTTTATTTTAGCGCCAGTTGGAAGTTGCTGGCACCCGCATTTGTTGGCGGGGGTCTTCCTAGTGCCGTTAGTTCGATCGCCCATTAGCCAAACTGCGTCGAATCGAGGTGGTTATCAAACACCAGCTAAATGAGTCTTGGGTTCATCATTGTCTTCTTCTTCTTCTCTTCCTCCTCCTTTCCTCCTAGGTTAAGGCCTGTTTCCTTTATCACCAAGAGATTTTCGCCCCACCTTTTCCTTGCACGAGCTGTATTTCTTTTAGCAGCTGGCGATTTATTTCTTACAATTTTTACGATCTTCCGTTCATTCATTCTGTCTATATCTCTGTTCCATTCATGCTCTGTCTTGTATATACACTCGTTAATTGTGTCCAATTTACAATCGTCTCTAGTGCTTCCACCTATCTCTCTGTCTCCACCCGCAAACCTTCGCGGAATTTTCATTTTCCTGGTTTCCAAGAATCTTCTAGTTTGTGATGTTTCAACCGCGCCTCAGCTTTATACGTTATAAATCGCCTCATTATTGATTTTTTGTGTGTTCCACCATTTGCATTTTTTTTCGAAATGTTTGTTTTCGAAACGGTATCATTTGAACGCCCTCTCACTTCGTCTGCTTTTGCGAATTATTCTGTAACCTCTTTTTCGTCCTTTGTACTGCTAGACAGTTCAGATCAAGGTATTTAAAATTCATTTCCTGATGAATATTTTTCCATATACTTCCAATTTACATGTAATTTGTTCGACAGATAACACAATACATTTGGTTTTTTGAGTGGATATGATCATACGCAGGTTGCTGACTGCCACGCTAAATATATGTAAACGTTTCTGCAGGTTCACTATTTGGGAGCAGGACTGCTCCGTCACCACGACAAATGTCTTATTTCTTGGTCCCCCATTTTTAACCAAAACTACCGGTTTACCTCCTTGCCACCTCTGACTTTATTGCAAAGTAGAGATCTCACCAGTCGTCTCAACTGGTACCGTTGTTAACTGGTATACAGCTGGATAATCTGGAATAAATTTTCGGCTAGATGTAGTTGTTGGAATAAATTTATTAAATTATTATTATTAAGTTGGAATCAATGGCCGTATTTTGGAGCAAATTTACCACATATGTTAAGTGTTGAACTGTATCATATCGAAATCTTTCTGCAAGTCAGACTGCTCTATAACTTGTCTAAGCAAGAACACTGCATCTCTGTATGCGTACTGGATCTTATACTGCTTCTCTGGCATGGTTATAATGTTATTTATTTTATTTACTATTATTTTGGTTATGAGTCTGAGCAGTGAACGGGGCAGGTTTCTCCCTTTGTAAATGGTTAACATTTCTTAAATTCTTTCTTGAACATGAGAATACTGATACATTTCTCCATTCACTTGAAATTCGATTACAACTTATTGGATTGTTAACTAACTTGGTTAACTGTTCAGTTAGCGTATATCCTCCATACTTTTCAGTAAGTCATTTGGTAAGTAGACCATCAGTTACTTGTGTGCTGATTCCTGATATCTTTCCGTTTTTCGGCAATTTTTCTAGTTGTAAACAACTCTGTTATATATTTAACAAACCTGTTTTACCGGGTAAAATTCAGCTACAGGGTATGATTTTTCATCGGGAATACCTTTCACAGCAAAAGAGGCGTACGATTTCGCTTTATACCAAACGTCTCAATGCTCGCCTCAACTTGTCGGCATTTTTTTTTCATTCCGTCAATGTACGTCACCTTCCAACAGCTTGGCGTGAACGGCGACGTCATGCGCCAATAGCAGTAAATACATTAATTCCAGACATGCTCGCAAAAGTATGAAATGAGGTTACCTGTCGTCTAGATGTTTGTCGAATCCTGTGGAGGGCGCGTTGGTCGGCTGTAAAAGGTAAATGAAAATTTTGATACTAAATGTCTGTAGAAATTACTCCGGGTTATACGTACATGCATGTCAAATACGTAACCTTGTAAAATCGGATGGTGTTTGACTGCATTAATGTATTTGAAACTCCTCTACTTATCTGCCCCGCACCGTTCCTAAAATAAAGAAACTGTTGCAGTCTCTTGTGGTACCCGTATTTCCACCAAACAGCGGTGATGATTTATTTCGAGTCCTGCGACACCATAATCAAGGAGCTGTATTTATGTGACATGTAACACGAAAAGCAGTGGTATTTAAATTCACATTATTTTGTGAATCCTTCGAGGGTTCGCATATATGCGTGGTTTAAATGTGAATTTTTCGCTGAGTTTTAATAACATTGCATATACACAAAAGTGGTGGCTTATGCTGATGGTGATAATTTTGAGAATATGCTGGGCTGCGAGTAAGAGAAACGTGCCTGTGTGTGTGTGTCTGTGTGTGTGTGTGTGTGTGTGTGTGTGTGTGTGTGTGTGTGTGTGTGAGTGAGAGAGGGAGAGAGAGAGAGGGGGGGGGAGGGAGTGAGGGAGAGAGTACCATAAGGATTAAGAGTGAGATATCTTTGAACTCCTGAGTACGAATTTCTGCTCACAATGTTGGGGTGTGTTAATTTTCAGTGAAGTTCGGAATCGTAGCGTGCGAGCTTCGACGTTGCTGAGCTGTGAGAATTTAATTTTTTCTGTTTGTTCACAGTCAGTGGGATTAATTGAAAGCACGCAACTCATTTACATGGGGGACCGGCTCGGCTGTACGTCGGCGACATGTTTATTGGCTCTGATACAAAGACGGGACGGTACTAGGAAAGGCTCTTATAAAAGACACGCCGATTCTAGAGGCAACTCCTCGGGCTCTGGCTTCGACCGTAGCAGGACGGTATCGTCCACAAAGAGTGCTTTGTTAGACTAGAGGAAGGCACCGCCAGGAAGCTACGCGACCAAGATTCCCCGCCGGAAGGTGGCTAAAGAATACAGTCGTGTAACATCGAGTGTGGGAAAGAAACCGGTCTTATGAAGGAGAGTAAAATGTCGAGGGTTTCAGGAATGCTCTTCTGTTATAATACAAATAGCATTGTGCACAAGTATGTAAAATAAACACCCTGTATATTCATAATAAGCACTTTCTTCTTGATTCTGTGCTGTTTATAAGACGTGGCTTCCATGGCAGTCTGCTGCACTTAACGGGTTTGACATTTAGAAGAATAGATGTACCAGACACGCAGATAGCATTAATTAGCGTCTGCTGAGGTCACCAACAAGTGTTTGATTTACTGGGCTCTGCTTTACGCATTCCGACGTTCGCCAGGCCGAGCCATCGTCTTCGGAAAATATTCATGCTGCCCATTAACCCTACCAGAGCGTCACATGATTTATACATAACAGTCAATGGAACGTTTTCCTTTTCATTGATGCTAACATGGGCAAGATGTGCAGTTTCCAAAAACTGCTAAGTCAATATTTTATTTAAGATTTTAACGTATAAAATATAAGCTCAGGTTTCAGTCATTAATACCAAGTAATTAATTATTTTTTGCTTATTTTTAAAACGTAGTGAAGCCCTTAACTGTTTGAATGGGACTAGTTTTTCGCGATTATCTCAGCTTCACTTATCATGAAGTTAGCAGCTTTTTCATCTGGGCTACTATGATGTAGCACATACTCCTAAATTAGAAATGCCGAGCTCCTGCCACACATTCGTCCCGTGGTCATAAACTGCATCTGTTAAGGCAGTGCCTATTAGTTTGCTGGAGAATGTGGCTGTCCGAGGGAATGTGGTTTCACGAGGTCTCTCCTACAAATCCAAGTATTTGTATGGAAAGACCCCCTTCTTCGTCCAAGTTGAAACTTTGCGTCATTGGGATATGCTACTCTGATGACATGCATATCCCACTGATGCATCGTCTCAGGAAGTTTCTGAAGAGATGCATGCATAAAAAGTAGTGAATCCAGAGAGTAGAAACTTGGCGTGATTGTCTTTGAAAACGTAATGTAATTCCTAACACTGTCAGTTATAACAGTGACCTTATCACCCTTTGCCAGAATTCACCCAATTACTGAATGAGAAAGTGGGATTCATACCCACTCAGAATATAGAAAAGGGCATTATGTGTTGTGACACTTGGTACTGCGAGTAGCATGCATTGTGAGATGCACCACTGAACTTCCCCATCAGATGACAATGATTTCTATGTGAAGTTTTCACCTGTCTATCCGCTGGCAGCCCACAAATATGACAGATGCCTGCTCGTACAAGGCATCATTCTCTTCGCGGTACGTCACCTCAACAACCCATGCAGGTTTTTCGAGCTGGGCGTGCAACCACCTCAAAGCTTTATCTTTGACATAAGATTCTAATTCGTTGTTACTGGAGTCATATGAGCATACAGCTTGATACGTTGCTCCGTTTACAGTGGTATGCGATGTTCTATGAAGGTAGGCAGAGAGGTCATCTTCACAATGCACGACAGGAAACAGGAGGCAGAGGCGTCGCCTTCACAGTCCACCACAGTAACTAGGAGGCACTCAAAGACTGCATAAATGATGACATCGTTCCTGCAGGTGGGAGTTCTTAAACTTTAATAAATTTTTATCCTCAGTGAGAATTTCCACAAGTACTAATTCCTGGCTCAAGCAGTCAATGAGGTATCTTTCAGAATCGGTTAACTACTTGAGAGATGTACAGCAAAAACGTCTTTTGTGTCCTTGTTGGGTGGAAAGTAAGCAACACGTGATTTTGATCCATATGTAGTATCCATATATCCATATATCCATATATATCCATATATATATCCATATATATCCATATATATATATCCATATATCCATATGATCCACTCCTCTGAGAGAGGTATGCAACTACTTTTTACCACTTGTTTCTCTTGCACGGTGTGCTAATAGCCGTCTTCAACTTCTGGCTCATGAAAATCGAGAGTGTACGCAAGATGTGAATAATCAAAGTTCTGCCTGTCGAATTTTGGAATGATCTGGAGTTCCATGGGGAATGAGGCGCCTTCGAAGTTGTAATGATCACAGACCGGATGTATGACACATTTTCGCAGATCCTAGAGGTTTACTGAACATGGCGAAAAACTATTGAGAACATTTATTTGATATCAGTAACCCTAACGGGAGACAAAACTGACCCTACGACTTATTTTTAAAAAAAGATTAGGGAAAGGAAAACGTACGTTTCTAGTATTTCTAGACTTAGAGGAAGCTTTTGACAATGTTGACTGGAATACTCTCTTTCAAATTCTGAGGATGGCAGGGGTAAAATACAGGGAGCGAAAGGCTATTTACAATTTGTACAGAAAGCAGATGGCAGTTATAAGAGTCGAGGGACATGAAAGATAAGCAGTGGCTGGGAAGGGAGTGAGACAAGTTTGTAGCCTCTCCCCGATATTATTCAATCTGTATACTGAGCAAGCAGGAAAGGAAACAAAAGAAAAATTTGGAGTAGGTATTAAACTCCATGGAGAATAAATAAAAACTTTGAGGTTCGCCGATGACATTGTAATTCTGTCAGAGGCATCAAAGGAGTCGGCAAAGCAGTTGAACGGAATGGACAGTGTCTTGAAAGGGGGGTGCAAGATGAACATCAACAAAAGCAAAACAAGGATAATGGAATTTAGTCGAATTAAATCGGGTGATGCTGAGGGAATTAGATTAGGAAATGAGACACCTGAAGTAGTAAAGGAGTTTTGCTATTTGGGGAGTAAAATAACTGATGATGGTCGAAGTAGAGAGGATATAAAGCGTAGATTGCCAATGGCAAGGAAAGCGTTTCTGAAGAAGAGAAATTTGTTAACAACGAGTATTATTTTAAATGTCAGGAAGTCGTTTCTGAAAGTATTTGCATGGAGTGTAGCCATGTATGGAAGTGAAAAATGGATGATAAATATTTTAGACAAGGAGAGAATAGAAGCTTTCGGAATGTATTGCTAGAGAAGAATGCTGAAAATTAGATGGGTAGACCACATAACTAATGAGGAGGTAGTGAATAGAATTGGGGAGAAAAGGAGTTTGAGGACCAAATTGACAAGAAGAAGGGACCGGTTGGTAGGACATGTTCTAAGGCATCAAGGGATCACAAATTTAGCATTGGAGGGCAGCGTGGAGGGTAAAAATCGTAGAGGGAGACCAAGAGATGAATACACTAAGCAGATTCAGAAGGATGTAGGTTGCGGTAGGTACTGGGAGATGAAGCTTGCACAGGATAGGGTAGCATGGAGAGCTGCATCAAACCAGTCTCAGGACTGAAGACCAGAACAACAACAGCCCTAACGTGAATCGAACAATGCTGCACAGTTGTACTATATTGTATCATATTACCCCATTCTTAGCAAAAGGATTAATTTTAGAATTATTGTGGGCAAATCTTATTTCAGTTTTATGTAGAGCAATAGTTAATAAAAATTTCGTGCACTGTTAACTGTCGTACTGGGCATTCATAAATCACACTGAGCAAATACGATACTTGTACAAAAAGGCAGAAAATTTATAAAGCTTTCCTTGTCGTTAGCAAGCGTATATACCCATTGAAAAACCGTATAAAATATACTGTACATAGAGCATTCAACTTAAACCTGACAGTTAATAACAGTTTATGTCTTAAGACTATCCACCCCTTTGGCCGGTTTCTTTCTTAAAACTTGAGACAACATTACTCTTTCTGTCTGAGTTTACACAAGAAAGAAAGGAAAATTGAACAAAGATTACGAAATTATCAATCGCCAGCTACAGTAGGGCAAAAATCCTACTCGCTCGACAGTCAGATTCTACCCGTGTCGACAAAACTGTAATACACTTTATGTTCACGAGCACGCTACATGTACAAAGGAAATAAAAGACTTCGAGCTTTCTTTTATAAGATACGTAATTTTCATCGACACAACGCCATGCATTAAATAGCCTTCTAGCCATTCCCTCTCTTGTCCCATTGAATCAAGACGATTTACACCTGCTGCACCACAGCCACTGTGCTCTGAAAGTCGAAATGAATTAGCTGCACGTGGCATGTTGTGGCCTTGGATCGACAAGGACACGCGGTGGAATGTTTGCGCAATCTTCCGATTCCCCCGATTCACGTAGCGTCTGTTTCAGCACGTAGCCGGACATGAGCTGCACGTTCCTCTGTCCTCGGTGATGCCTCGCCAATGCACGCATGGATATTTGAGCAGCACCTGAAGGACACAGTTTCCGTCCACGCGCTGTCCACCTCGCCACCGCTGCCGACTCCACCGCCCCCTTCGCTGCGTGGGCGTCGGCGGCCAGCGGTTCCGCCCTGCTCGGCTCTGCGCGGCCAGTGTTGGTGGAGACAGTCTCTCGCAGACAGCCTCGCCTCCCTCCTGCTCGCCGCTCTGTCTTCACCTCCGGTCTTCAACACAGCTCACTCCGCTCCCTTTTCAACGACACTCAGATATGTATTATATAGACCAGTCAAAAACATACGAGTCGACCCCGATCTAGCAAGGTCTATACTTCGACACGGCTCAATAACGTTAAATAACTGGATTGTTGAAATGGAAGAGGATGTAGATGGGAGATACGATACTGTGTCAAGAATTTGACAGAGCACTTAAAGACCTAGGTCGAAACAAGGCCTCGGCAGTAGACAACTGAAACGTCCCCTTAGAAAAATTTATACAAGACTGTGCTTAAACTGACACAATATTTTTAGCGCAACGCAATCTGACTTTCAAAAATCCCTACAAAAGAATGGCCCTGACTAACATTAACCTATACGTTTCACAAATCACTTACCTCACAAAAATCTTCGTTACTCAAGCTACTGCAATACCGCGAGCGCCACTACTGCCAGCTAAATAAAAGATTCAAACTACGGAAGGCACTAACTACTGATAGGTATAGTTAGCAAATGAAAGATTTTAATAGAGAACAAACAATGTATTTACCTTAGTAGTCATAATATATATATATCACTTCATGACACAAATTCTTACAAAATTTCAGAACTGCGCCATCTCTCTACCCACGTCCACCACTGCTGGCGGCTCACCTGCAACTGCGCAACGCTACGCGCTGTTAGCATCCAGCTGCCGCTGCCCAACACTACAATGGCAGACAACAATGCAAACCAGCCACAGACTGCACACAGCACAGCCAGTGATTTTTATACAGAGCGCTACGAGGCGGCGGCGTTACCAATAAAAAAACCTAAACAGCCTACTTACACAACATTCCATTAGAACTACTGATAGCCTAGGGAGAGCCAGCCCTGACAAAACTTTAGCATCTCCTGAGTAGACTTCAAGATATTCCATTTCCCAAAGAACGCAACTGTTGACAGATGTGAGAATTAGCGAAGTCACGGCTGCAAAATGCTAACACGGATTGTTTACAGGCGAATTAAAGAAACTAGTAGAAACCGTCATCGAAGAAGACCAGTTTGGATTCCGTAGTAATGTTGGCACACGTGAGGCAATACAAGATAGGTTAAGGAAAGGCAAACCTACGTTTCTAGCATTTGTACACTTGGAGAAAGCTTTTGATAATGTTGACTGGAATACCTTAATTCTGAACGTGCCAGGGATCAAATACAGAGAGCGACAGGCTATTTACAATTTGTACAGAAACCAGATGGTAGGTCTAAGAGTCGAGGGGCACGAAAGAGGAGCATTGGTTGAGAAGGGTGTGAGACAGGCTTCAAACCTATCTCATATGTTATTTAATCTGTATATTGATCAAGCAGTAAAGGAAACAAAAGAAAAATTAGGAGTAGGTATTAAACTCCATGGAGAAGAAATAAAAACTTTGAGGTTCGCCCATGACATTGTAATTCTCGCAGAGACAGCAAAGGACCTGGAAAAGCAGCTGAACGGAATGACAGCGTCTTTAATGGAGGATATAAGATGAACATCAACAAATGCAAAACGAGGAAAATGGAATGTAGTCGAATTATGTCTGGTGGTGCTGAGGAAATTAGACTAGGAAATGACGCATTTAAAGCAGTGTATGAGTTTTGTTATTTGGGGAGCAAAAGAACTGATGATCGTCGAAGTAGACACGATATAAAACGTAGACTGGCAATGGCAAGGAATGTGTTTCTCCAGAAGAGAAATTTGTTAATATAGCGTATAGATTTAAGTGTCAGGCAGTCTTTTCTGAAAGTATTTGTAAGGAGAGTACCCATGTATACAAGCGAAACATGGCCGACAAATAGTTTAGACAAGAAGAGAATAGAAGCTTTAGAAATTTGGTGCTAGAGAAGAATGCTGAAGATTAGATGGGTAGCTGACGTAACTAATGAGAGGTACTGAATAGACCTGGTGAGAAGAGGAATTTGTGATACAACTTGATTAGAAGAAGGGATCGATTGGTAGGGGACATTCTGAAGCATTAAGGGATCATCAGTTTATTACTGGAGGGAAGCGCGGTGGGTAATAATGGTAGAGCGCGATTAAGACATAAATATACCAAACAGATTCAGAAGGACGTAGGGTGCAGTAGTTACTCGGAGATGAAGAAGCTTGCACAGAATTGGGTAGCATGGAGAGCTGCATCAAACCAGTCTCTGGACTGGAGACCACAAGACCACAACAGAAACAATATTATTCTATCATATGTAGAGAGAGAGAGAGAGAGATTATAGAGAGGGAGAGAGAGAGAGAGACTGGCACATAAGTTGACGAAAATCGATATTTTTCCCTCTTTCCCTCTGTCATTCTCTGGACCGCCAAGCTGCCTCACTAGGTGCCTGACAGCAGTGTCGCTCGACTGAGGTGACGGTATGTTCCCCAGCAGAAGACGAACATTGGAAGAAAAAATTAGTACCACATAGCGAGTAATAAATATAAATACACACACTCACACACAGGAAAACAATAAGAGGACAGAAATCATCTTCAGGTACCCATAGGATCATTATCGCAGACCAGTCCGGGTCATTTAATAGCGGCACCATTGTATTCAGCAGTGGCAGCAATGGACACTAGGGGTCTAAGTGAAGAAAAGGAACAGAAGTAACAGCAGTGGGAATGGAGGGGATGCTGCGATGGTTACTACTGAGAACGTGCCGTGATAGCTACAGAGGAGCACCAAAGGATTGCTTTGGCCAGTCATTGTCGGAGTTGTGATTCGCAGTCAGGTGATTCATGTGAAATGGTTTCCGACGTGATTAAGGCCACGCAATAGGAATTAATAGACTCTGAACGCGGAAGTCGTTAGGAAATTTAATATTCCGAGACCCACATTGTCAAGAGTGTGCTGGCAGTACCAGATTGCAGGCATTACGTCTAACCATGGCCAACCATGCTAACAAACAAGCAACATTTCGTGAAATAGCTGCAGCAGCCAATGTGAGACGTATGACGAACGCACCAATCAGGACAGTGTGGTGACATCTGCTATGGCAGCAGACGACCGACGTCTGCAGCGCACCTCCTGAACTCTGACCATATTGGCTGGGCCCTAGATGATTGGACAAACGTGGCCTTCCCAGATGAATCTCGATTTCAATTGCTAAGAGCTGATGGTAGCATTGGAAGCCATGAACCCACGTTGCCAACACGGCAATGTGCGAGCTGGTGGTGGCTCCATAATAGTGTGGGCTGTGTTTACGTGGAATGGATTGGCTCCAGTGGTGCAATTGATCCTATCATTGACTGAATGGTTACGGAGACCATTCGCAGCCATTCATAGACTTCATGTTCCTAAACGACGATGGAATTTTTATGGAAGACAATGAGCCATGTCACTGTACCACAGTTGGCCAACACTGTTTGCGATTAGTCTGAAAAAAGTTTTGGACAATTCGCTCGTTGTTCGGCTAGCAAGATCGCCCGACATTAATCTCATTTCACAAATATGGGGCATAATAGTGAGTCCAGTTTGTGGACAAAATCCTGCACGGGCAACACTTTCGCAGTTATGGACGCCTATAGAGGCAGCATGGCTCAACATTTCTGCAGCGGATTTCCAACGACTTGTTGGGTCCATGCAACGTCGAGTTGCTGCATTACTCCGGGCGAAACGAGTCCGACGCGACATCAGGAGGTATCCCGTGACTCCTGTCACCCCAGCTCTGGTATTCGACGAAATGTACAGGCAGCAGAGAATAATAATACTAATTTGAACCCTGCAAGATGAGGAACAGCAGAATTCGAACAAATTTTTAAAAAAATACACAATTGTAAAAGAAGAAAATATCGTTTAGTGATTAGCCAACTTGCCGGCCGTGATGGCCAAGCGGTTAAAGGCGCTACAGTCTGGAACCGCGCGACCGCTACGGTCGCAGGTTCGAATCCTGCCTCGGGCATGGATGTGTGTGGTGTCCTTAGGTTAGTTAGGTTTAAGTAGTTCTAAGTCTAGGGGACTGATGGCTTCGGATGTTAAGTCCCATAGTGCTTAGAGCCATTTGAGAACTTTGTCAATTCTCGTCCGGTGTTCTCTAACCCAATGGCCGCTATCGTAACGGCCAGCGAGGCAACACAAACGATTAGTCGAAAATGGGCGACTATCGGTGATACGGACAGTGTGTGGACTACTTTGTTACGATTTATTTACCCATGATGTCTATGGTGTGTGAAAATGTATAATATATGCCTGTCGCGTTCTACCTGTGAGTCTTGCGAGTGGGAAGTGTATGGACATTCGAGGGATGATGGACGTACACTGGTGGTCAGTAGACGTCTATCTTGTACACCGAGTATTACGACGATGAGAGCTTGTTCAAAAAATGATATAATTGGTTAAGTCGTTGACAACTGACTATTTTACGAAACAGGGGAAGCTTCGGGATAGGTTAAGATATGCGAGGCGGACGGTAAACACCTTATCCTGCGTTGCGCGAACATTCCACCGTGTGTCCTTGTCGAAGCAAGGACACAACATGGCACGTGCAGCTAACTTGTTTCGACTTTCAGCGCAGATTGGGTGCCGTGCAGCAGGTGTAAATCGTCTTGATTTAATGGGACAAGAGATAGAATGGCTAAAAGGGTATGTAATGCATGGCGCTATGTCGATGAGAATTACCTATCTCATAAAAGAAAGCTCGAATTCTTTTACTTGCTTTGCACGTGTTCTATATGAGTTCCTTGCTCGCATGGAAAACATGCAAGCGTTAACTCATTTCACGACATACATTCCAAAGTACAAGCGAAGTCACCGACGCGAGCCCATTACAAATGCATGTTTTCACATTCAAATGGTTAGGCATAAGAAAGGATGTGGAGTCTTTATGTGTTTATGCAGCCCTTACGTATAGGTTTTATTGTAACTGACACCGATAACTTGGAAGAGCAGTTGAATGGAATGGACAGTGTCTTGAGAGGAGTATATAAGATGAACATCAACAAAAGCAAAACAAAGATAATGGAATACAGTCGAATTAAGTCGGGTGATGCTGAGGGAATTAGATTAGGAAATGAGACACTTAAAGTAGTAAAGGAGGTTTGCTATTTGGGGAGCAAAATAACTGATGATGGTCGAAGTAGAGAGGATATAAAATGTAGACAGGCAACGGCAAGGAAAGCGTTTCTGAAGAAGAGAAATTTGTTAACATCGAGTATAGATTTAAGTGTCAGGAAGTCTTTTCTGAAAGTATTTGTATGGAGTGTAGCCATGTATGGAAGTGAAACATGGACAATAAATAGTTTGGACAAGAAGAGAATAGAAGCTTTCGAAATGTGGTGCTACAGAAGAATGCTGAAGATTAGATGGGTAGATCACATACCTAATGAGGAAGTATTGAATAGGATTGGGGAGACGTTTGTGGCACAACTTGACCAGAAGAAGGGATAGGTTGGTAGGACATGTTCTGAGGCATCAAGGGATCACCAATTTAGTATTGGAGGGCAGCGTGGAGGGTAAAAATCATAGAGGGAGACCAAGAGATGAATACACTAAGCAGATTCAGAAGGATGTGGGTTGCAGTAGGTACTGGGAGATGAAGAAGCTTGCACAGGATAGGGTAGCATGGAGAGCTGCATCAAACCAGTCTCACGACTGAAGACAACAACAACAACAACAACCGATAATTGTTTTACGAGTTTTAAGATTTGATTTTATGATCGCAGTAGACGAATAAAAGTAAAAAAAAAATTAAAACGGTACTTTGACACTGGATTCGAATTTAAGTGGATGTCCGTTTGGATCCCTTCCATTTTTCGTGTCTTTGCTAAATCACGCAAGACAAAAGTCGGGATGGTTCCATTAAAAAGACCACTGTCCCATTTCTTCCTATCCTCCATCAAGCAAAACTACTGCTTCAGCTACCTATTTAACTATAGTCTTTCTTACTGTTTCCCATTTGCCTTAACCAGTAGTCCAGAATCATAGTGACTTAGGAGGGCGGTGGCAAGGGGAGGGGGCTTTGGGGGCTATAGCCCCTCTCCTCCCCTTCCACCAATGGAGTATCATCATATTACATTGGACAAAATGGCTTCAGAAATCAGCGAATATATTACTCTAACAGATTCAATCATTTTTTATAATTATGCAGCAATATAGGTTGCAATTTATTTAAAACACATTTTAACAAAAGAATAAGAGCGGCAAATAGCTTACTATCTAAACCAATAAACGTCATTTCACATAAAATGGGCGTTTTATTTTTTATTAGATTTTTATCCTGAGCTACAAAATAGATACCAAGAACCACTTTAAGCAACACCAGATATTACCAATTTGTGGGTGGAAGACCTTAACTCTCCCTCTGTTAAGCGATATTCCATTTCCCCAAACCCACTCCCCTGTCCCCCCATTACCAACCCCTCTCCCATTGAACGACTTCAAGACTCGCCCCTGTGACTTAGTACTTACATTCTTCGAAGGAGTGTAAGTTCGATTAAGATTTAAAATTCCGTCGATCATTCATCTGCTTTAGTACAAATGTTCCATGTTAAATAACATATAGACATGATTCTCAGTATTTAAATATTGGTTGCTCTCGATTCGCTTTTTCAGTCTCAAAATAATTCCACTAGTGGGAGGTGGGGTAAAGTGGGCACTCTAAGTTAAATTGAATTTTCATGAAAAAATGGCTATTTACAGAAACTTGTGACACATACGTCTAGAACCTACATATTATAAAGGATCACACCGAATATTTACATTATTTACATAAAAGGTAAAAGTATATTCTATAGACTATATAAACGTTTTTCTGAATACTGACATAGTGGCCTACTTAATAGGGTAAACTGGCCAAATCTTTGCCACCATTCCCAAATAGACTATTTATTTTAAAAAACGGGTATGATTATTATTAGGAGAACAATAATACAAATGGGTAATAAACGTGTTGCGATACATTGTTGGCACAAAAAGGTCAAGTAACGAAAGAATTATTCCTAATGGTGTAATTGAGAAATAAACGACTAACTATGGATTACTCTCAGTCAAATTAATTCACAATTGACCCACTCAGAAAGAGTATTAAGTCATGCACAAAATTCAAGTGATTTTTTCTTTTCTTTTCCCAATTCTTCTTGCATTTTTTAGCGTTTGTTCGAAGTTTTAGCGTGTTACCTCTCTTTTGTGTTGCCTTACATTACAGAATATTGCCATTGTAAGTAGGCTGTTTAGGTTTTTTTTATTGGTAACGCCACATAGCGCTCTGTATAAAAAATCACTGGCTGTGCTGTGTGCAGTCAGTGGCTGGTTGGCATTGTTGTAATACCCGCCATTGTAGTGTTCGGCAGCTGGATGTGAACAGCGCGTAGCGTTGCGCAGTTGGAGGTGAGCCGCCAGCAGTGGTGGATGTGGGGAGACAGATGGCGGAGTTTTGAAATTTGTAAGAATTGATGTCATGAACTGGTGTATATATTATGATTATTAAGGTAAATACATTGTTTGTTCTCTATCAAAATCTTTCATTTGCTAACTATGCCTATCAGTAGTTAGTGCCTTCAGTAGTTTGAATCTTTTATTTAGTTGGCAGTAGTGACGCTCGCTGTATTGCAGTAGTTCGAGTAACCAAGATTTTTGTGAGGTAAGTGATTTGTGAAACGTATAGGTTAATTTAGTCAGGGCCAGTGTCTTGTAGGGATTATTGAAAGTCAGATTGCGTTGCACTAAATATATTGTGTGTCAGTTTAAGCACAGTTATGTATAATTTTTCTAAGGTGACGTTTCACCATTATCTGTTCGTTTTTTCCCAAACTTCCTTTTTTTCATAAAAAGCTTCAGTCAGCACATTTTTATATGGACTTGAAGTGATTATGGTAGGCTTGCTTTTATTTACAACTATGTAGTAGTTCTTTCGGGACTACTGCGAAGAAATTTTTCACAAGCTCGTGTGTAGAAGCTTTTAAAAGGAGACATGAATGCCACACCCAGAGGTTGGAACTTGTGGCTACACGGAGGGGGGCAAGCACGGAACAGTTGGATGATTTTCTCTATCCGTATCAATGAAACCTATGTTGCTAGCATGAGTGGAGTGACCATGTAAGTATAATAGAACTGGATGTCGAGCAGTTGGTTTTGCATATTTTTTTTTTTTTTTTTTAAGGTATTCAAAGCAATCGAAAGACTTTCACAGTGCATTCCCCTTCTAGAGTGTCACGCGATTTCGGTTCTTGGCGGAACCCCATTTTTAAGTTCAACTTTCATACTTCACCTGTGGAAGCCTACAAAAGGGGAATTAAGCTTCCTCCTGCAGATATGCACACTACAAAAGTCGACCGCAAACCTCTATCAGCTGAGGTAGTGGCTCCGACTTGTTGTTTTCCTTTGAGTGCAAGCACTTACTATTTTTGGACTGAACTGTCAGAGAGCCGGTTACATCTACATTTAACTACGAAGAGCAGGTTCAAATCGTTTACCTTGCATTGTTTTATGGATATAAAAAAATTTCTACTTTCACCTTGTTAAACGATTGTAGTCCAGCCAGTCCTTGCCTGTCATTTCAAACTCTTTATTGAAACGATGTGGTATTTTGTTACGCTCTGCCAACTGGAATGCTAATCGCCGCATGTCATTCAGTAAAACCGCTTTTGCATGTCAAAAATGTAGTTAAGGATTTCTTGCTCCTATTCTTCACTGAACACCGTCCTTAAGCTGCCCGTAACCGTTTCACTCCCACTGTATCTCTGTTTTACTATAGAATTCTTCGTTTTGGTGTATTGTGTGTTGTCATTCTTTACTGCTTCAACTGCCTTTATCATCCCATGTTTGTTGCTCTGTTTTCGGGATGTATTTTCTTGGCATCTTGAAGCTCTTGCAAACCCTTGACGAAGAGCAAACGATTTGTAATGTTCTAATTTCATTTATTATACATCGCATAAAGTATGGATTTTGTTAATCCTTGGCCACCTTTCCCGACGTGTAGCGTGGCCAATTTTGCTAATCGGATGCCTTGTCTGTATCAGCGGTTCACACGCAAAACAGCACAAGCGAAGGAAACGACAGTGACATATTTGTAACCCAAAAGGCATTGCATGAACCGTAACATCGCAAAATACTGTTGCCCTCTACATAAAAGTGAAGCAAATAAACTATCATGAGTGACTGTTCTAACATTAAATGATCGAAATACCTAAACGTTTTCACAAACATATAACGGATCGCACTCAATTAGTCAACGTCACTGACAACACAAATGTTGTCGATTACACCTACTCTGGCCACTTCACATTACGAAGCAGTAATGTTGTAGCGGTGGCTACTTTCCCTACATTGGCCACTTTACCCTTCTTTTCTGTATTTGTTAATATTTTCGCCCACCGTTAAACACACACTCATCACTATACGTTAAATACTTCTCTGTCTGTAAACTGCCGTCTCTAATCCATTCGGAAATGTTTCCGAGACACGTAATTGTATGAGGATAAAGAGCAATGAACTGCCGTCTAAGTCTCACATAATCCACACCTTGGCCCAGCTGTCACGTAAGAGGGAACCCGTTTTTTGCGAGGCTGGCTTGGCGGCTGACAAACTGCTGCCGTCCGTGGCACCAACACCATCATAAATTAATCGTGCAGAGAACACCTCAAGGACAGACGCTGGCGCCAGGTCCTGAACAGCTGCAGTCTCATGTTCCATTGGTCGGATACATTAGCTGTTGAGCCACTACTTCCTCCTAAACGAATTTGCATTTTGAGTCGTAATTTACAGAAATGCGAAGTAATGCAGAAATAGCGCTAGGCAAGAAACTGGCGGCGGCAGTGAAGACCAAATGAATAATGACCACATGCCACTATATGTCCAAAGATAAACAATCGCTGTCCGTGGGTTTAAAGAATTATTGCTCCATTCCTGCAAGGGAGTAGATATTCCAACGGCTTGTGCGTCACTTGCGTCTTTGAATTACACACACAGACTCTCGTTATATGGAGGCTGCAGGGAAACTGATAGAAAACGCTAATGGAAACTCGCGCATTCGTAAGATAAACCGTACATGTAACGTATTGCAATAATGATGGCGAGAGATATATCAGAAAAGACTAGTACGTGCTGGTCACAGTAGTCGTATGTAAAGACGATGATGGGACTTCGAAACTCCCTTCAGTCTCTCGAGGGCCGTTCTGGTGTTAATCCCTCATTTAAAAATATATTTTGAGTATGATAATATTAACGTATCAATGTTTGACGCCACACAGACATACGAGTACACTCTGCCGGAAAAGAAGAAAACAGCACATGTGGAAGGATGACATCGATTTTAATCCGATGACGACCTGTGTCACCTGGGCAGAGTGAATTTACTGATAATGGTATCAGCCTCGTCCGACAACAGATAGCTTAGTGGCATAGCTACCAGAGCGCCATCATTTTCTGACCTTTAATAGGGAGTGGAAGGCTCAGTGTGGTGCAGACGTGTGAAGCAAGTAGACAACCATGACGTGGAGATGCGCTCGTGCTCACTACAGCCAACTGAGAAAATCAAATTGGGGTATCCCGAGTGCAGAATTGCTACACAAGTTGGACGTGCAGCTCAATTGCACGACGATTCTGGTACCAGTGGTCACGTAAACATTTTGAGACACGTAGACGAGGTTCTGGACGTCTATGCAGCACAGACGCCCACAAGGATCGTCGTAATGTAAGTGCAGCAGTGGCAGATCTTACAGCACATATCAGAGAGCTTCTAGGAAATGGTTCAAATGCCTCTGAGCACTATAAGACTTAACATCTGAAGTCATCAGTCCCCTAGATTTAGAACTACTGAAACCTAACTAACCTAAGGACATCACACACATCCATGCCCGAGGCAGGATTCGAAACTGCGACCGTAGCAGCAGCGAGGTTCCGGACTGGAGCGCCTAGAACCGCTCGGCCACAACGGCCGGCGAGCTTCCAGGACCAGACGTGTCAACACGAACTGTCGCGAACTGATTACCACCAGTGGGACTACGGACCCACAAACCTCTAACCCGTCCTCCACTCACGCCAGAGGATCGACTCGCTCGCCTCCACTGCTGCCGTTGGAGTATCACTTGGAAGATGGAGCGCCGCACCGTAGTCTTCACCGATGGTCGTTAGCGCGTACGACGTTTGCTTGGGAGCGCTGTCTCGTAAAGTGTATTCGTCCTAGACACAGTGGCCCCACTCAGACCTTATGGTCTGTAGTGCGATAAGCTACAAGCTAATCAGCGCTCGGTACGAGCAGAATGTTGTTAGACCAGTTCTTTTGCCATTCTTGCAACAGGAAGGTGATGCATTGTTCGAACAGGCCGTGAAACTCAACGTGCTCTGCAAGACGTGTGCAGCAACTTCCCCTGCTGATTGATCTCCAGACTGTCTCCTATCAAGAACGTGTGAGATATGATGGGGCGAGAAGTGAATCATTCGTCTCGTCAGCCAACAGCTCCACAGAACTACGTGAACACTTCGAGCAGGCATGGCATAACGCATCTCAGGAGAGTATTTACCATCTGTGCGATCGACTGCATGCCAGAGTCAGCGCCTGCATTGTAGCCGTTGGAGGTTATATCAGATACTAATATTGGTGTTCCAGCATGAGTCGATACCTGGTCCTCGTAATCCATTGTGCTATTGATCTGTAAAAGTAATAGTCTGTATGCGCTGTTGCAGCAATAGATCTCGAGCGAATTAGAAACCTCTAAATGAATGTACTGTTCTTTTTCCGGCAGCATATTCAAAAACAACTTAGGCAGCTTTGAGACAGCAAGACACCATGTTCTGCAGAGTTCCAATCAGACTGAATACAATGCGCAGTTATCACCATTGCTAGCCGATATTGGTCGAGTTCGTCTTACGCAACGTATATTCACGCGTGACTGGAAAATAGCACAGGACGCTGCTTTTTGCAAGAAGTGTGTTACTAAACACAACTACACACGTGTGTTGTATGACCCTAGAGCATATTCTAAGCTCAAACATTAAGACACTTCTGGCACCTAACAAGCCTCTCTCAAAGAGGCCACATGGATTCAGAAAAAAGTCGCTGGTGTGAAACACAACTCCTTCTATTCATACACGTCAGATTTTACTTCGTGAAGTCCCATGGATGAGTCATTTAGACCTTACCCTGGCTTCACCCAAGTGCTATGTCAATATAAAATACAGCTAGCAGCATTATACTTCTAAAGATCAACGCCATGTACTGCGCGTCGGCGATGTGTGATATGTGAAAGATAATGGATGAACTTTGTGTCCATGTCGTTCTAGTCCACATACAAGAGGAATGGGGACACACCCAGATTTCCCACACACATTAGTTACACACAAGAATACCAAGGGAAAAATCATCATTCTGACCTGCTGCTACCATGTCACTAAAGTCACACGATCTTACCGTGAGCATAATTCAAAAAGAGAGGTGTTTACTCTTCAATCAAGCTGATGATTACCTGCTTACGCATGTAGACTAAAACATGACTGATCCGTAAAACCTTCACAAAAGCTGCAGCATTGTACAGTCGTGGACACGTCGCATAACAGGGCTGAGGTATAGTGACAAATCGGGCAGCAGGTAATAAATGTATGGTATATGCTTGACTTCATTCAAGTCACCATGGCCATTTACAGTTGTTTCGATAGCTGTATATAACTTAGCCACAGTTACTCTGATATTGTACTTGTATCACTATACTTCAAGTTCTTTGTTTACACTTATTCATTAGTTGTTATTTGGTCTTATGTTAGAGGGTTATGACACCAAAAGTTCGAGCAACATATTACAGCAGCACCAAGACCTTGTGTTGTACTGATTTTGGTCTACAATAACGTTATTTGTAAAGGGCATTTTAAGAACGCAATATTTTAGTTGTTCCCCTTCGTTACTCACATAAATTGTGTCTTGCCCTTGGTGCAGTGTTTCCGTACACTTGTCACGTAGAACACGAGGGATAATCAGTCAGCTTATCCAATGCTAAAACATACTGCGGTGACAGACGTCATCCGACACCTCCTACTATCTTGTCGGACCTCCTTGTGCAAAGTTTCGCAGCAACTTGACGTGGTGTGAACAACACTGAGCCGTGCCGCTTCTGTAGCTGTCCAGAATTGCGAAAATGATGCCAGCGCACTATACTGTACACTATCTGACCTCTTGATTACGTCCCATATGTGGGGTCCTGACCACTCGTCTCTTACGGGGTGCCTAAAAGGTGCTGCCTTTTCGGATAATTATACAACAATTCAAACAAATCACATTAATTCTTTTTACTACAATAAAGAAGATTGACTGAACTTAACTTTGGATTTACAACGAGTTGTCGCAAGCGATGGGCGATATGCAAACAGTGAATGTCTTTCACTCTATACAATGTCCACGTAAGCATTTACACTCGCCCATAAGTCACTGCTATCGCTAATAATATCACTGTTCATCTAGGCCTCTCTCCTAGCGTCCGTCGTCTACTTCCGAAGTTGGCAGGAGCGGTGCTTATATTCTCCTCGTCTAGAGGCCGTTCCTGTCGTAATGCGGTCGTAGTCAGGGGCTATTGGCTGATGTCGTCTCACACAGCCTTCTCTGTTCTTGCGTTCTCCAACTTTGTGACGACACTTGTCGATACCCCGCGACATCATAAAGGAAACTTCCTGGTAGATTAAAACTGCGTGACGGACTGAGGTTCGAAATCGGGACCTTTGTCTTTTGCGGGCAAGTGCTCTACCGGCCTAACTACCCAAACACGACTGACACCCATCCTCACAATTTTACTTCCTCCAGGGCCTCGTCTCCTACCTTCCAAACTGCACAAAAGATCTCCTGCTAAACTTTCGTGACTAACACCTTTCGAAGAAAGAGGTCACAAGTTCGAGTGTCGATCCGGCACACAGTTTTAGTCCGCCATGAAATTTCATATCAATGCACACTCCGCTGCAGAGTGGAAATTTCATTCTACACTACGGACCATTAAAATTGCTACACTAAGAAGAAATGCACATGATAAACGGGTATTCATTGGACACATATATTATACTAGAACAGACATGTGATTACATTTTCACGCAATTTGGGTGCATAGATCCTGAGAAATCAGTACCCAGAACAACCACTTCTGGCCTTAATAACGGACTTGAGGCATTGAGTCAAACAGAGCTTGGATGCCATGTACAGGTACAGCTCACAATGCAGCTTCAACACGATACTACAGTTTATCAAGAGTAGTGACTGGCGTATTGTGACGAGCCAGTTGCTCGACCACCATTGACCAGACATTTTCTGTTGATGAGAGATCTGGAGAATGTGCTGGCCAGGGCATAAGTCGAACATTTTCTGTATCCAGAAAGGCCCGTACAGGGTCTGCAACATGCGGTCGTGCATTATCCTGCTGAAATGTAGGGTTTCACAGGGACCGAATGAAGGGTAGAGCCACGGGTCGTAACATATCTGAAATGTAAGGCCCACTGTTCAAAGTGCCGTCAATGCGAACAAGAGGTGACCGAGACGTGTAACCAATGGCACCCCATACCATCACGCCGGGTGATACGCCCCGTATGGAGATGACGAATACACGCTTCCAATTTGCGTTCACCGCGATGTCCCCAAACACGGATGCGACCATCGTGATGCTGTAATCAGAACTTGGATTCATCGGAAAAAATTACGTTTTGCCATTCGTGCACCAAGGTTCGTCGTTGAGTACACCATCGCAGGCGCTCTTGTCTGTGATACAGCGTCAAGGCTAACCGCA
Source organism: Schistocerca gregaria (assembly GCF_023897955.1). Lineage (NCBI taxonomy): Eukaryota > Metazoa > Arthropoda > Insecta > Orthoptera > Acrididae > Schistocerca > Schistocerca gregaria. Next base: position 522,461,225 of record NC_064926.1, read on the forward strand.
GCCATGGTCTCCGAGCTTAAATTCCATGCTGCTGCAAATGTCGAACTGTTCGTGCAGATGGTTGTTGTCTTGCAAAGGTCCCCATCTGTTGACACAGTGATCGAGACGTGGCTGCACGATCCGTTACAGCCATGCGGATAAGATGACTGTCTTCTCGACTGCTAGTGATTCGAGGCCGTTGGGATCCAGCACGGCGTTCCGTAGTACCCTCCTGAACCCGCCGATTCCATATTCTGCTAACAGTCATTGGATCTCGACCAACGGAACCCGCCGATTCCATATTCTGCTAACAGTCATTGGATCTCGACCAACGCGAGCAGCAATGTCGCAATACGATAAACCGCAACTGAGACAGGCTACAATCCGACCTTTATCAAAGTCGGAAACGTGATGGTACGTGTTTCTCTTCCTTACACGAGGCATCACAACAACGTTTCACCAGGAAACGGCGGTCCACTGCTGTTTGTGTATGAGAAATCGGTTGGAAACTTCCCTCATGCCAGCACGTTGTATGTGTCGCCACCGGCGCTAACATTGTGTGAATGCTTTGAAAAACTAATCATTTGCATATCACAGCATCTTCTTCCTGTCAGTTAAATTTAACGTCTGTAGCACGTCATCTTCGTGGTGTAGCAATTTTAATGGCCATGAGTGTATATCCCATAAATGTTGGATGTGATTAATGTCGGGCTATCTCTCTGGCCAAATCATTCCCTCGTTTTGTCCAGAATGTTCTTTAAACCAGTCGCGAACAACTCTCACCCGATGACATGTTTATGAACATGAATGCTATTAATGGCTGGCCGGCCGCGGTGGTCTCGCGGCTCTAGGCGCGCAGTCCGGAACCGTGCGACTGCTACGGTCGCAGGTTCGAATCCTGCCTCGGGCATGGATGTGTGTGATGTCCTTAGGTTAGTTAGGTTTAAGTGGTTCTAAGTTCTAGGGGACTTATGACCACAGCAGTTGAGTCCCATAGTGCTCAGAGCCATTTGAACCATTTTTTTTATTAATGGCTGCTAATGGTCTCCTAGAAGCCGAAGATAGCCATTTCCTGTCAATCCAGTCACTGATGGGCTCGATGAGACCAGTCCAATCAACGTAAACAAAGCCCACACCGTTATGGAGCCACGAGTAGCTTGCACAGTGCCTTGTCAGCTTGGATCGACAGCTTCGTGTAGTCTGTGTTACACTCCAAACCTACCAGTAGTTCGTATCAATTGAAATCTGGAATCATCTGACAAGACCACTGGTTTCCAGTCGTCTAGAGTCCAACCGACATCGTCACGAGCCCAGGAGAGTCGCTGCAGACGATGTCGAGCTTTTAGTAAAAGTATTCGCGGAGGTTTTCTACTTCTGTAGCTCATTAAACGCCGAATTTTGCTACACTGTCCTAACGGATACGTTCTTCATACGACCCACACTGATTTCGGCAGTTACTCACTCAGTGCTTCTTGTCTGTTAACACTGACAGCTCTACGCAAACGCCGCTGATCTAGGTGGTTAGGTGAAGGCCGTCGGCCACTGTCTTGTGCGTGGCGAGAGGTAATACCTGAAATTTGCTGTTCTCAGTACACTTGACACTGTCGACGTCGGGATATTGAATTCTCTAACGATTTCTGAACTGGTTCTAGCTCGAACTACCGTTCCGCGTTCAGAGTCAGTCAATTCCCATCGTGAGGCCATAATCACGTCGAATACCAACGACAGTTCCGCCAATTCACTGGCCTTTTATGCCGTGTGCACGCGATAGTAACGCTAGTTGTACATCTGCACACCACTATTCCACGACTTTTCTCACCTCAGTATATTTTCCATACTGAACATGCCTTGAGACCATATATCGGCAGTACGTCGTACAGTTAATGTACAATCGCTCCTTTACAGATTTGTGAGACCCGCAAATTTATTTTTATAAATAATTTCGTTGTTCCACTATACTATGATTTGGTGTAAGTGTGTTATGCAATTACTTATTAAAATGTATACTTTTTTGTCAACTTCTTAAATCTTCCTTATGCTTCATGTTTTATGATTGTATTTCCGTACGTTTACTACTACTGTGCCACCTACTGACAGTTCGTGGCATCTTTGCTTTGACTGTGTTCCTCAGTCTCCTGCCATATGTTAGGATAACATGAGCTTGTGCAGTCTGTGCACTACGTTTTGTATAAATCTTATTTTATTATTGACATACCTATGCGGCACTTTCTTCTCATTCCTGGAATAACCTGGCGCTACATGATACGATGTATTTTACATATGATGGAAATATATTCAAGTTTGTTTGCATAAGGTATGTTGTATGAATTCATTTCGTGGAAGTGTGTACGCTCTTTATCTTGTTATATTATGCTTATAATATGCGATCTGAGTGCTGCACGGATCCGATTATTGCAACTTAGATTTTCCGAAACGGGTCATGAACAATGAATTATAATTAGCGACATTGGCTGCCGAAGTTTTCTATTATAGTGCCGCTATACAGGGTGGTCCTTTAATCGTGACCGGGCCAAATATCTCACAAAATAAGCGTCAAACGAAAAATGCCGCACCACACATTAACCAGCCAAGGTCGCTGATGTTCCACATGTCGCCGCCATCGTGGATTTTCCGTTCCCCATTTGTGCATGTTATGGCGGTTTACGTTACCGCTGTTGGTGAATGACGCTTCGTCGCTAAATAGAACGCGTGCGAAAAAATCTGTCATCGTCCCTTAATTTCTCTTGTGCCCAGTGGCAGCACTGTACACGACGTTCAGAGCCGTTACCATGCGACACCTGGTGCATAGAATATGGTACAGGTGCAGTCGATGTTGATGTAGCATTCTCAACACCGACGTATTTGAGATTCCCGATTCTCGCGCAATTTGTCTGCTACTGATGTGCGGATTAACCGCGACAGCAGATAAAACACCTACTTGGGCATCATCATTTGTTGCAGGTCGAGGTTGACGTTTCACATGTGGCTGAACACTTCCTGTTTCCTTAAATAACGTAACTATCCGACGAACGGTTCGGACACTTCGATGATGTCGTTCAGGATACCGAGTAGCATGCATAGCATACGCCCGTTGGGCATTTTGATCACAACAGGCATACATCAACACGCTATCGACCTTTTCCGCAATTAACGGTGCGTTTTAACACGGGTAATGTATCACGAAGCAAATACCGTCCGCACTGGCGGAATGTTACGTGATACCACGTACTTATACGTTTGTGACTATTACAGCGCCATCTATCACAAAGCGAGAAAAGTGGTCCAACTAAAACATGCATGTTTCTTTACGTACTACAAGAATATGTAATGAAAATGGGGGTTCCTATTTAAAGAAACGTAGTTGATATCCGTTTGACCTATGGCAGTACCATCTAGCGGGCCAACCATAGCACCATCTAGTTTCCCCCTTCAAGCTAGACGATTTTAGTTTTTTAGTTTGATGCTTATTTCGTGAGATTTTTGGCCTGGCCACTATCAATGACCACTCTGTATCTTAAGAGCACTTTCCAAAACTAATCTCCTCCAGAATTAATTAAGAAGTTATCTACGCATACCAAGATTTCGTTATTTTTCCTGAATTGGGACATACTCACTAATCATCTTGAAGCAGATGTACAACGTACTTAAGTAGTTTCATTCAAGTGGCGACCCAAGCTAAATTCAGATAACAATGTACCAAATTAGATTCACATAATGATTTTGCGCAGGTAAGTCTAGCAACTACTGTATTTTCCCAAAAGGCACGTTGCAATACACTTCCTAATAACTCTGTGTCCTGAGGAAGTAAACAACATGTGACGTCTAGCAAACGTAGTGACATATTCTTCGGTATCCGAACAGTAATTGAAAAGTGTGGAAATACTGAATGCGGTAGGTAACTGGAATCCTAGGATTTGAAGAGAGCAAATTCAAATACATTTGTTACCGAAATAGCTTCTTTGAACCTAAACCATTTACATGTGAACATAAGCCTTCGGACGCATACTCCCACCGAGCTCCTTCAGCGGAGGCAGGTGAATCACATCCCGGGGAGGCAAAATGGAACTGTCGCAAAGACACCGTGAAGTATGGAACAGACGCAGTTGCGCAGTAAAGTCCGTAACACAAGGACTAATTACGAGCGCTCACTAGAAAGGTAACAGAGAGATGAGAGGCTAAATATGTACCGGTATACAGAGACGTGATCTAAGGACGAACATGACAAATGGCTAGAGGAATTCTGCCAAATATTTAGTAAACGCTCGTTTGGAGGACGACTCTGCGAATACAGACGACTATTCATCACTTCTGCGTGACCAGATGAGTTCGCCCAGGACGAAGCAGCGGTAGCAATAGCCACGCCCCATTTAACACGCAGCTCCTGAAAGGCGTCACCCACTGGCGGTTTGCAGGCGCGTCCCGCTGCCCACCCGCCAATCCCCGCAAACTGGTCGCGTCCGTCCAGCCTTTCAATTCTTTCTCCGCGTGGCTATCCAGCAGCGCGGGTACACTGCAGAGGACGAGAATAGTTCGTGCCTCGCTAGGTTGTTCGGGATTTGTCGATTGTTACACTTTCCGATTGTAGGATCAAGTGCAGTCCCTGCGTCATTTTAAAGAATGTTGTGCGCTTTCCAGCTGCAAAAATGATTTCCGACGTGAAACTTTTCGACACTGAAGTAGAAAGTCGTCATGTAAATCGAAATTACAGAAATAAGTTACTTTTGGATAGGCTTACCGCATTTCTGTGGAAGTGGCTGCATTTTCGACATTTGAAGTAGCGTCCGCATACATTGTTGCGATTTCTGATAATATCCGCACTTTTTGATTTTGGAAATTACGACCTTTTGAATTTTGTTTTCAAATAGTGTCGTTAACAATTTAATAACTTCTTACATCTGTACTGAGTTACATCATCATGGACTTATGTGGAAGAATCTATCGAACCTTTGTTGTATAACAATATTGAAATTAGTGTTGAAAAATATTTTATTAGTTTTCAAATCTAAAAAGAAGTCATGGCGAAAAACTGGAACCAAGCCAGCTGATATGGTGCAAGTACCGGGTGATCAAAAAGTCAGTAAAAATTTGAAAACTGAATAATGTAGATAGAGAGGTACAAATTGACACACATTCTTGGAATGACATGAGGTTTTATTAGAACCTAAAAAATACAAAAGTTAAAATAATGTCCTACAGAAGGCGCTTCATCTGACCAGAATAACAATAATTACCATAACAAAGTAAGACAAAGCAAAGATGATGATCTTTACAGGAAATGCTCAATGTGTCCACCATAAATCCTCAACAATATCCATAGTCGAGGAATCATGTTGTGAACAGCACTGTAAAGCATGTTCGGAGGTATGGTGAGGCATTGGCGTCGGATGTTGTCTTTCAGCATCCCTAGAGATGTCGGTGGATCACGATACACCTGCGACTTCAGGTAGCCCCAAAGCCAATAATCACACGGACTGAGGTCTGGGGACCTGGGAGGCAAAGCATGACGAGAGTGGCGGCTGAGCACACGATCATCACCAAACGACGCGCGCAAGAGATCTTTAACGCGTCTATCAATAAGGGGTGGAGCGCCATTCTGCATAAACATCGTACATTCCATCAGGTGTTTATCGGCGTACCTCACGGTAGCCGTCACGGTAGCAGTTACAAAACCAGAATCACGCATTTCCTCGAAGGAAAAAGGCCCGATAACGGTTTTTTTTGGGTGTACTAAAACCCCATGTCATTCCAAGCATGTGTGTCACATTTTACCTGTCTATCTAGATTATTCCATGATTTATTAAGTTTTGAAATTTATACTGACTTTTTAATCACCCGGTATATTGATTTGTGTGCTAGTGAAGAGCAATGTAGCGAATTAATGGAAATTATGCACCTCTTTTTTGCAGAGCCGGCCAACAACAGTTGTATTGTGAGGTCGTTCTTCTTAATACAGTCTAACTGCACAAAGGAAGAGAAAAAGACTGGCAGTAGAAAACTGTAAAAGGGATCGCAATGATAAAATGTGTCAAATTATATGTCTAACAACAAAAGGAATTTTTAAACAGTGAAAAATCAAAATTATGTGTCAGTGATGTGGGACGTTTTACGATACAAAATGAAACTAATAATATTTAATTCGGCTGTCGAAAACGAATCTCGATAGGAATGGATCTCTATAGGAACATGGGAACCACCGTTTTATGGCTCTCATACATTCTTATTTGCAATCAAAAAACATCCCAACCGACTACCGATTACCTGGGCAAATGCGCGATAGTCAGATAAAAAAGTCTAGCATCGCTATGTATGATATGACTTTAGCAATATTGACCTTTTCCAACGATCTTATCGAGATCCGTACTAGAACCGTCCACCATCCTAAAAGTGCACTGATTTGTCCCATTGAGGGTGTACTTATGTAGGGGTTCCAAAGTATTTGTTACGGATTTCGAAAAGAGAACTGTTAGCAGGGCAACGAATGTAGTAAGAGTTTTGTTGTTTATTATTAGAAACGCATGTTATATCCTGTCCATTTGCCACACAAAAGCACCTTCAGTACTATCAGAATAATCTGCGCACTGTAGTCAAGAAAGCCACCTCTTCTATGAACGAAGTTGCAAATGGCCTTGAATAGAAATGCTTCATCTAGACAAAAGAGAATGGAAGAGGATCACCTGCATCAGACAGAGGTCGAGACTTCGGCAAATTAAAATTATTATTTCACTTTTTTTCATTTTTTATAAAGGCTACTGGCTTTATTAATTTGTGGATCTACACTTTTTCACGTCGTTGAATGTAAATTAATAGTTAGCGTCACAAACTGCTAGTAGCACGATTGAAAAATGTGTTTCTACCGGTGGTAGAAAGAGCCACTGAGTCTTACGTTCGAATATGCTTCCCGTCAACTACATCCAGACAGTTTGGAAAACCAGTGTACTTTTTAAACGTATGTTACGATACAAGTGGCGTGCATATACTTTGTAAGTTACCCAATTTTTCTGAGAAGTGACATGCACGATTTTGGATGCAGTGGATACACCATATTTGAAGAAATTACCCAACTGTTAGTGTCGGCCCGTAGTAAGATACCTGAAGCATGAGATGTTTATTCTAATGGATGCACACAGTTACATAAGAAGTGAAAGAACTTTAGCGATTATTACACAACGGAATTCAACATTTGGAAAGCCCAAAAAACTGGTTCGTCTGCAGAATCTCACATAAAGTATGTACTTTTTGCTATGCTAAATGTCCTGTCGCCTTTAATAGTCACTAAGCCATCTTAGCTAGAGAAGCTGTTTCTTATACGTCTTAAAACAAATGCTGCTGATATTCAGGATTGGGAAGCTGGAATTCTCGTAAGAGACAAAGGTCGACAAAGGAGCGGAAATTGTTTCAGTCAGCCTACTTGGAGCAAACATCAAGAAAAAAACATGACTAATGTCTGAAATAGACGAACCTGACAATCATTTTTCACTATCATTATTAGGCGTCTTGAAATCTGTGCCACAGTATTTGGACACGGACGCTAAATTTGAAATAGTTTCAGTTTTCTGGAAGTACCGCAGCTCTTAAGTTCACTAGAAAACTGTATTTTCACTTTAGTTCACATACATTTCGTTCGATACCTCTTTATACAGATCCGCCCGTAATAGTTCTTGCAGCCAACCCAATCCCAAGTACGTGAAATAGTGATACTGCATTTTCACCTATAGCATCCGATTCATTTGGGGTTACTGATGTATTTTATATAGTTGTTGTTGTTGTGGTCTTCAGTCCTGAGACTGGTTTGATGCAGCTCTCCATGCTACTCTATATTGTGCAAGCTTCTTCATCGCTGATTTCTGAAGCCATTTTGTCCAATGTAATATGATGATACTCCATTGGCGGAATGGGGGGGGGGGGGGAGGGGCTATAGCCCCCAAAGCCCCCTCCCCTTGCCACCGCCCTCCTAAGTCACTATGATTCTGGACTACTGGTTAAGGCAAATGGGAAAAAGTAAGAAAGACTATAGTTAAATAGGTAGCTGAAGCAGTAGGTTTGCTTGATGGAGGATAGGAAGAAATTGGACAGTGTTCTTTTTAATGGAACCATCCCGACTTTTGTCTTGCGTGATTTAGCAAAGACACGAAAAACGGAAGGGATCTAAACGGCCATCCACTTAAATTCGAATCCAGTGTCAAAGTACCGTTTTTAATTTTTTTTACTTTTATTCGTCTACTGCGATCATAAAATCAAATCTTAAAACTCGTAAAACAATTATCGGTTGTTGTTGTCTTCAGTCCTGAGACTGGTTTGATGCAGCTCTCCATACTACCCTATCCTGTGCAAGCTTCTTCATCTCCCAGTACCTACTGCAACCCACATTCTTCTGAATATGCTTAGTGTATTCATCTCTTGGTCTCCCTCTACGATTTTACCCTCCACGCTGCCCTCCAATACTAAATTGGTGATCCCTCGATGTCTCATAACATGTCCTACCAGCCGATGCCTTCTTCTGGTCAAGTTGTGCCACAAACGTCTCCCCAATGCTATTCAATACTTCCTCATTAGGTATGTGATCTACCCACCTAATCTTCAGCATTCTTCTGTAGCACCACATTTCGAAAGCTTCTATTCTCTTCTTGTCCAAACTATTTATCGTCCATACAAATACTTTCAGAAATGACTTCCTGACACTTAAATCTATACTCGATGTTAACAAATTTCTCTTCTTCAGAAACGCTTTCCTTGCCATTGCCAGTCTACAGTTTATATCCTCTCTACTTCGACCATCATCAGTTATTTTGCTCCCCAAATAGCAAAACTCCATTACTACTTTAAGTGCCTCATTTCCTAATCTAATTCCCTCAGCAGCACCCGACTTAATTCTACTACATTCCATTATCCTCGTTTTGCTTTAGTTGATGTTCATCTTATATTCTCCTTTCCAGACACTTTCCATTCAATTCAACTGCTCTTCCAAGTCCTTTGCTGTCTCTGACAGAATTACAATGTCATCGGCGAACCTCAAAGTTTTTATTTCTTCTCCATGGATTTTAATGCCTACCCCGAATTTTTCTTTTGTTTCCTTTACTGCTTGCTCTATACAGAGATTGAATAACGTCGGGAAAAGGCTACAAGCCTGTCTTACTCCTTTCCCAACAACTGCTTCCCTTTCATGTCCCTCGACTCTTACAACTGCCATCTGGTTTCTGTACAAATTGTAAATAGCCTTTCGCTCCCTGTATTTTACCCCTGCCACCTTTAGAATCTGGAAGAGAGTATTCCAGTCAACATTGTCAAAAGCTTTCTCTAAGTCTACGAATGCTAGAAACGTAGGTTTGCCTTTCCTTAATCTTTCTTCTAAGATAAGTCGTAGGGTCAGTATTGCCTCACGTGTTCCAACATTTCTATGGAATCCAAACTGATCTTCCCCGAGGTCAGCTTCTACTAGTTTTTCCATTCGTCTGTAAAGAATTCGTGCTAGTATTTTGCAGCTGTGGCTTATTAAACTGATTGTTCGGTAATTTTCACATCTGTCGACACCTGCTTTCTTAGGGATTGGAATTATTATATTCTTCTTGAAGTCTGCGGGTATTTCGCCTGTTTCATACATCTTGTTCACCAGATGGTAGAGTTTTGTCAGGACTGGCTCTTCCAAGGCTGTCAGTAGTTCCAATGGAATGTTGTCTACTCCGGGGGCCTTGTTTCGGCTCAGGTCTTTCAGTGCTCTGTCAAACTCTTCACGCAGTATCGTTTCTCCCATTTCATCTTCATACACATCCTCTTCCATTTCCATAATATTGTCGTCAAGTACATCGCCCTTATATAGACCCTCTGTATACTCCTTCCACCTTTCTGCTTTCCCTTCTTTGCTTAGAACTGGGTTTCCATGTGAGCTCTTGATATTCATGCAAGTGGTTCTCTTTCCTCCAAAGGTCTCTCTAATTTTCCTGTAGGCAGTATCTATCTTATCCCTAGTGAGATAAGCCTCTACATCCTTACATTTGTCCTCTAGCCATCCCTGCTTAGCCATTTTGCACTTCCTGTCGATCTCATTTTTGAGACGTTTGTATTCCTTTTTGCCTGTTTCATTTACTGCATTTTTATATTTTCTCCTTTCATCAATTAAATTCAATATTTCTTCTGTTACCCAAGGATTTCTACTAGCCCTCGTCTTTTTACCTATTTGATTATCTGCTGCCTTCACTACTTCATCCCTCAAAGCTACCCATTCTTCTTCTACTGTATTTGTCTCCCCCATTCCTGTCAATTGTTCCATTACGCTCCCCCTGAAACTCTGTACAACCTCTGGTTCTTTCAGTTTATCCAGGTCCCATCTCCTTAAATTCCCACCATTTTGCAGATTCTTCAGTTTTAATCTACAGGTCATAACCAACAGATTGTGGTCAGAGTCCACATCTGCCCCTGGAAATGTCTTACAGTTTAAAACCTGGTTCCTAAATCTCTGTCTTACCATTATATAATCTATCTGATACCTTTTAGTATCTCCAGGGTTCTTCTACGTATACAACCTTCTTTCATGATTCTTAAACCAAATATTAGCTATGATTAAGTTGTGCTCTGTGCAAAATTCTACCAGGCGGGTTCCTCTTTCATTTCTTAGCCCCAATCCATTTTCACTTACTACGTTTCCTTCTCTCCCTTTTCCTACTGCCGAATTCCAGTCACCCATGACTATTAAATTTTCATCACCCTTTACTATCTGAATAATTTCTTTTATTTCATCATACATTTCTTCAATTTCTTCGTCATCTGCAGAGCTAGTTGGCATATAAACTTGTACTACTGTAGTAGGTGTGGGCTTCGTGTCTATCTTGGCCACAATAATGTGTTCACTATGCTCTTTGTAGTAGCTTACCCGCATTCCTATTTTCCTATTCATTATTAAACCTACTCCTGCATTACCCCTATTTGATTTTGTGTTTATAACCCTGTAGTCACCTGACCAGAAGTCTTGTTCCTCCTGCCACCGAACTTCACTACTTCCCACTATATCTAACTTCAACCTATCCATTTCCCTTTTTAAATTTTCTAACCTACCTGCCCGACTAAGGGATCTGACATTCCACGCTCCGATCCGTAGAACGCCAGTTTTCTTTCTGCTGATAACGACATCCTCCTGATAAGTCCCCGCCCGGAGATCCGAATGGGGGACTATTTTACCTCCGGAATATTTTACCCAAGAGGACGCCATCATCACTTAATCATACAGTAAAGCTGCATGTCCTCGGGAAAAATTACGGCCGTAGTTTCCCCTTGCTTTCAGCCGTTCGCAGTACCAGCACAGCAAGGCCGTTTTGGTTATTGTTACAAGGCAAGATCAGTCAATCATCCAGACTGTTGTCCTTGCAACTACTGAATAGGCTGCTGCCCCTCTTCAGGAACCACACGTTTGTCTGGCCTCTCAACAGATACCCCTCCGATGTGGTTGCACCTACGGTACGGCTATCTGAATCGCTGAGGCACGCAAGCCTCCCCACCAACGGCAAGGTCCATGGTTCATGGGGGGGGGGGATTTTATGTAGAGGGTGACAATTATTGAACTATGTGAAATAAAGTCATCATAACTGCTGAACAGTTTGCATTAGGACATTCAAACTGCACAGTTGGCCGCGAGTCATGATGGGAATGATTATACTCATATATGGTTTGGTTTAGCGACGAAGCCCATTTTCATTTGCATGTGTTAGTCATCAAGTAACAACGCCGCATTTGGGGGACTGAGAATGTGTATTTCGCAATCTAGAAGTCTCTTCACCCTCAACGTATGACTGTGTGGTGTGCAATGTCCAGTCGGGAAGTAATCGGTGCGATATTCCTTGATGGCACGGTGGCTACCGAACGGTACGTGAAGATTTTGGCAGATGATTTCATCCCCGTTATCCAAAGTGAAACTGAATTCGAAAAGATACAGTTCATGTAAGACGGAGCTCGATCCCACCGAAACAGGAGAGTGATGTCCTGGAAGAGCTCTTGGGAGATCGTATTCTGGCTCTTGGGTACCAAGAGGCCACTGCCATGGGCATCGATTGGCCGTCATATTCTCCGGATCTGAACACATGCTACTCTTTGTTGTGGGCCTATATTAAAAACAAGATGTACAGCAATGACACCAAAACCATTGCTGAGTCGTCGGTGTTTTCTTTTCAATAACAAAGTGCATATCAACAAATAGTCATCAGTAACATTATCTGTCTATGTGGACTTGCTTCTTGACGAAAAGTATTGTACACAATTATTGTTGTGGGAAATTTTTTACCTGTTATGATTGGCTTATAAGGCCAAATTACTTGTTCACATTATGGTTTAACTTTGGTTCTGTTTATGGCGGCTAAGCTTGATAGTAGTCATTGACAGAAGCTGGTAGCGAACTGTGCAAAATAAATGACAACTGAAGGTTTCACCATCAAATTTAACAATCATTTGGCGGCTGAGTATCCCCAACTGCCAACGTAGCCTAAGATGCGATCGAATTCCAAATTGCCTTTATTTGAGACTCATGGACTACAGTGATGGACGCATAGTCGAATGGCTTGCTTGGCCCAAGTCGTTGAAAAGGATTACAAAGGGCCGCCCGTAAGGCATGATACGTAGGCCAATATTTTGGGATTGTCAAATCGAGTCGCTGCTGAAACTTCTGGATGGGACTGATGATGCGAATGGAGTTGTCGCTTCTGTGGATGATATCTTGGTGGGGATCTCTGGAGATTCCAGACGCAAACTTGACGAAAATGCAAACCACGTGCTCACAAAGATGCAGGTTGTGCAGGAGCAACAAATTAACAGTAGCTGCCAATAAAACTACACACATGCAGCTTAATAGCAAACTCTCCGTAAGCAGTAATATAACCGTTATGTTAGATAAAAGCCCAATTATGCGAAGCGAAGCTCTATTCGCAGGTATTTGGGAGTTTTGGACAAAAGAAAAATCTTTTCAGCATATGTAGATACAATATGTCTAAAGGCTCACAAAACCGCGCACAAAATTGCCAGTTGAGGCACTGCCAACATCTCAGGAGACTATAAAACAGTTCCACAATGTAATTCAAGTTTCCACTGTGCACATTTCAGGAAGCGCTCGGGCTCACCAGCTCGGTGACGCCAAGATGAACGCAGCGAGGCGTTCCCCGAAGATTGACGGCAGCGCACAGTACCACATCAGCAAAGGCTCTTCTCATCAGTCTGGGAATGCGTCCCGCTGACATCTCAGTACGACATCTCGCCGCAGCAAACTGGTTGCGACGAGATGTCGAAAATACAGTTCAAGGAATTACAGGTTCCAGAATAAGTTTGATCTTCGAGACTGGACACTTGATGAATTGCACCGGGATAGGGAGAGTGGAATTAAAGGGCGCCAGGTGCACAGCGTCATTCCGGACATCAGAGACTGCTAATTAATCATACAGCAACGACTGGAATTTTTATCATTCAATCGTAATGAAATGTTGCAGTGAATGCGGCTGTCGTCAAATCAGTGGCGACTGAGATTAAAGGAATGAAGGATAGCCTAACACCTTTATCCCTATCAGATGGCGAGAGAGTCTGTAATATTTCTGGCTTTGCAGCCATCACATTCGCCTCCAAGAAGCTCCTTTAGACCAGTTGAGAAGGCAGCTGTGGCAAGGTGAAGTAATGTGGTGCGAGGTACCGGCGACAGATGGTGAGCTCGGTACGGGTGTCGCGAGAAAGACCGCCTAAATTGTAGTTCTTCTCGGCGTTTGGCTGCTGCTTTCAGAAGTTGCGCGCCAAAATGGTAATCTTCCATTATTAATATTTGCAGAATAAAACAGCGTATTTACTTGAATTTCAAAAGCATATCTCAATTTCACAAATATTAATAACCAGCAGAATAATAAAGAAATACTGCAAAGCGAAAAGGCAGACGAAGCACTTCGGTGATCTCCGGATCGCATCTAACCTGGTTGGCGGGCGAAGCGGTTCAGTTGTAAAATCAGAGCTCGTTCGGCAGTCTCGGGAAATAGACATGTTGTCTTCCGCGGTATCTGTTAAGACTTAGTTTTCCATGTCTAGCTTGTAAATGTGAGAGCTGGTTGGGAAGCTTCGGAGGAGAGAGGTGTTGTCTGCGCGGTATCAGTTAAGGCTAAACTTGCAGTATCTAGTTGAGAACAGTATGACTGTAATAAAAATAAGAAATAAACAGTTAATTATTTTGTTTAAGAATGGAAAGTATTTGTGACTCTAAAGTGGAATGTAATTATGCAGTTTCTCGTGTTCTGCCAGTAAAAATCGAGTGGCATCGCGTATAAACAAACTAATCGGAAATTTAATCATTTATAAAACAACAATTCCTCGTTAAGAGTTTCTTCTAGCCTCAAGATTACGGATTGAAGACCTAGATGCTGCTTACTGCGCAGGGGACAACAACTATAGAAGACTGCAGTCTGGTGAACATTTGTTAGAAGTTACGCATTCAGGGCAGTGGAAGCAAATAGGCACCTAGCGTGTACCGCAATCTTAGTGCAAATGAGATCCGTGACTCGCCATCTGCGGTAACACAGAGGCGGTACGAAAGAGAAAAATGATTATGAGGGAAGGGGTTTATCTTACTCATGTATATATCCCCCTCTCTCTGTTACACTCTCTTTTCCAACTTGCCGTAAGTCGTACAGCTGCTCTTGTTTTGCACCTTTACAACGTAGGCTTTCTTCTTTATAGTCAACTTGCTAAGCTTTGTTATATAGTCGGTAATATAATTAATAAAAAAGGAACAGGGGTAAGGTACAGTAAGTGAAAGGCTTTCAGAGAACATGACTGCATATTTTAAACCAAAAGAAACAAACACTTCTTTCTTCACAGTTACCAGTGATCTGGTGACCTGCCTTTCTGGTGTAGGCAAGGTACTACACATGACGAACATATTAAAAAGTTCAGTAGAAAAAATTATGTGGAAAACGTGTACGTAGACGGAGAGATCGGAAACTGATGGCGAGAGCTGAACTTCGAAAATGACGAATGCAAGCCAGGTGCGGGAATCGAGCTGCGTTCGCAGAAACTGGTGCGGCACTTTGGGTGAAGCTTACAAGGGGTCCGTACGAACTTCCCCTTGTCGCCTTTATTTATAATGACAGGGTATGTAGGGTACGACATAGGTGACCAGGAATGCATATCTCTCAAACATTTTCGAGAAGATCAAATTCGAAAATTTGAGGCGTGCTTATGTAGTATGTACGGTCGTAAATATTCAAGCAGTCCGCAGCCGACCGAAAATGCGCGTAGCTTTGAGAGGTTCCATGCCCTCTTTTGCATATCGCCTCTCGTTTTCATCAATTTTATTAATGTTTTATGTCATTGCACGGTGCTAACAGGCCAAATAATGTTATTGTAATGAGAGTATTTGTACTGAGATCTCAAAATACTATTCACTTGATTCCTATGCATGTTGGGTTACTTCTCTGGGTGGCATGTGCGAAGCGAGTACCGGTGGACGCGGCACACTGAGTTTCCGGTTGGGGGCTGCACTTCTGCAAATACTGACAGGGTCGTACATCAAAGGGCTTAAGGGGAGACGGAAGGCAATTTTTATCCCTATTCTGCCAATGCTATTTTACCCTTTGAATAGGTACGCGTTTTAAAAGAACTGTAAGTGATAAAACAATGAAATTGTTACTGTATAGCATATATGCCTCAATTTATGAGTAAAATGAACATAATACCTCTTATGGTTTTGAAGAAAAAGAATTTCATTCTTTCACTAGGGAACTTTAACTTTTTTTATACATTAATTTTTAGAAAACGGTTTCTGATTGTTTGGTGGTTCTCAATTTACTTGTAATAACTTATTACCCTCTGCAGTACAAATTGACCAAATTTCATATCTATAACGCCATTAGTTTATCAAATAATGGTCCCTGAAAGTAAAAAGAATGTACTTTTGAGAAAAATTAATTTAAAGTTTAATATTGCAATTATAGGATAGTTATTGATGAGAATTACTTATCACTAATATTTTCCTGCACCATACTCAGCATCATGTGAATCATACTGATCTTCTTTTCGTCTCTTGGTCCCTCTTCTTTTCTGTCTAGCTTTCTTTTGAGCATTTTAAATTAGGAATATCTGCTTTTCAGATTCTCTCTATCTATTTGGACCAAGGAGTTTTCAGTATTTCCACTAGATTTTATGCCCAATAATTCCAAAACATCCAGTTTTCTAATGACACCATCACTGAAGCATAAAATAGCATCGTAAACATAAAATTTAAGGGCTGTAAGCTGACGAAATACAGTTTTCAGTAATCGGTTCCAAATGATAGACTTCACACACTCATTTAAATTTTGGGTTTTCCAATGAAGACATTTCTTCAACAAGGTGTCTTTACAAAGATCTCTAAATATGGGTTTAATTCCATTCATTTCATTCATTACTGTTGCAGGTAGAGAATGTTTGTGGTTATATCTGGCACATCTCCTGTACTTGCACAATCATTCGGGCAAAGAGCGTGCACTGGATTTTCATTAGTAGAAAGCTTATGGAAAAAGATAGTCCATACAGCTTTTTTGATGTTTTCTAAATTCCCTACATTTCATCTTATGGCCAATCCATAATAATTCTGTAATCTATTTCAAGATTTGTCAGGCGATCTTTACCACCTATGTTCTTACCATCTTCCAATACTATTTTTTACTTTTCTTTCAATAATCTTCTCAACCTGGACCCCATTCTCTTCTGGACAGGCCAAATGCACTCTGATTTAGAAATTGTTATATTAGGACCATAGGGTTGTTCTCCACATACCTGGTCATAACCCTTGCTAATATTGTCCACTAAATTCTGAGTGTATATGACACCTGTACCCGTGGTCTAGGGTTAGCGTCTTTGACTCATAATCAAAACGTCTTCGGTCCCGGGTTCGATCCCCGCCACTGCCTAAATTTTGATAAATAATCAGCATTGGCGGCCGAAAACTTCCGGCATAAGAAGTCAGCCTCATTCTGCCAATGGCATTGTCAAAGAGGGCAGAGGAGCGGATAGAGGTTCAGGGCACTCTCTTGTCCTAGGGGTGGGAAATTGCCCCTAAAAGCGGAAGAATCAGCAATGCTCAACGACATGAGGATGCAGAAGGCAATGGAAACCACTGCATTACAGACACGTAACGTGTATCCACAGGACATGTGGCCTGTAGTTGAAGAAGTGTCATCATGATCTCTCCATTGTCAAAAGATTCCGGAATGGTCCCCCATTCAGTTCTGCAGGAGGGGACTGCCAATGGGGAGGTTACCATGGGAAAAAGACTGAATAATCAACGAAAGGATACTGTTCTATGAGTCGGGGCGTGGAATGTCAGAAGCTTGAACGTGGTAGGGAAACTAGAAAATCTGAAAAGGGAAATGCAAAGGCTCAATCTAGATACAGTAGGGGTCAGTGAAGTGAAGTGGAAGGAAGACAAGGATTTCTGGTCAGATGAGTATCGGGTACTATCAACAGCAGCAGAAAATGGTATAACAGGTGTAGGATTCGTTATGAATAGGAAGGTAGGGCAGAGGGTCTGTTACTGTGAACAGTTCAGTGACCGGGTTGTTCTAATCAGAATCGACAGCAGACCAACACCAACAACGATAGTTCAGGTATACATGCCGACGTCGCAAGCTGAAGATGAACAGATAGAGAAAGTGTATGAGGATATTGAAAGGGTAATGTAGTATGTAAAGGGGGACGAAAATCTAATAGTCATTGGCGACTGAAATGCAGTTGTAGGGGAAGGAGTAGAAGAAAAGGTTACAGGAGAATATGGGCTTGGGGCAAGGAATGAAAGAGGAGAAAGACTAATTGAGTTCTGTAACAAGTTTCAGCTAGTAATAGCGATTACCCTGTTCAAGAATCACAAGAGGAGAAGGTATACTTAGAAAAGGCCGGGAGATACGGGAAGATTTCAATTAGATTACATCATGATCGGACAGAGATTCCGAAATCAGATACAGGATTGTAAGGCGTACCCAGGAGCAGATATAGACTCAGATCACAATATAGTAGTGATGAAGCGTAGGCTGAAGTTCAAGACATTAGTCAGGAAGAATCAATACGCTAAGAAGTGGGATACGGAGGTTCTAAGGAATGACGGAATGACGAGATACGATTGAAGTTCTTTAACGCTACAGATACAGCAATAAGGAATAGCGCAGTAGGCAACACAGTTGAAGAGGAATGGAAGCCTCTAAAAAGGGCCATCACAGAAGTTGGGAAGGAAAACATAGGTACAAAGAAGGTAGCTGCGAAGAAACCATGGGTAACAGAAGAAATACTTCAGTTGATTGATGAAAGGGGGAAGTACAAACATGTTCCGGGAAAATCAGGAATACAGAAATATAAGTCGCTGAGGAATGAAATAAATAGGAAGTGCAGGGAAGCTAAGACGAAATGGCTGCAGGAAAAATGTGAAGACATCGAAAAAGATATGATTGTCGGAAGGACAGACTCAGCATACAGGAAAGTCAAAACAACCTTTGGTGACATTAAAAGCAACGGTAGTAACTTTAAGAGTGGAATGGGAATTCCACGGTTAAATGCAGAGGTGAGATCAGATAGGTGGAAAGAATACATTGAAAGCCTCTATGAGGGTGAAGATTTGTCTGATGTGATAGAAGAAGAAACAGGAGTCGATTTACAAGAGATAGGGGATCCAGTATTCGAATCGGAATTTAAAAGAGCTTTGGAGGGCTTACGGTCAAGTAAGGCAGAAGGGATAGATAACATTCCATCAGAATCTCTAAAATCATTAGGGGAAGTGGCAACAAAACGACTATTCACGTTGGTGTGTAGAATATATGAGACTGGCGACATACTATCTGACTTTCGGAAAAGCATCATTCACATAATTCCGAAGACGGCAAAAGCTGCAAGTGCGAGAATTATCGCACAATCAGCTTAACAGCTCATGCATCGAAGCTGCTTACAAGAATAATATACAGAAGAATGGAAAAGAAAATTGAGAATGCGTTAGGTGTCGATCAGTTTGGCTTGAGGAAAAGTAAAGGCACGAGAGAGGCAATTCTGACGTTACGGCTAATAATGGAAGCAAGGCTAAAGAAAAATCAAGACACGTTCGGCAATAGAAATGGTGCAAGCTCTTCAAGATTCTGAAAAAAGTTGGGGTAAGCTATAGGGAGAGACGGGTCATATACAATATGTAAAACAACCAAGAGGGAATAATAAGAGTGGACGATCAAGAACGAAGTGCTCGTATTAAGAAGGGTGTAAGACACGGATGTAGCCTTTCGCCCATACTCTTCAATCTGTACATCGAAGAAGCAATGATGGAAATAAAAGAAAGGTTCAGGAGTGGAATAAAAATACAAGGTGAAAGGATATCTATGATTCGATTCGCTGATGACATTGCTATCCTGAGTGAAAGTGAAGAAGAAGTAAATGATCTGCTGAACGGAATGAACAGTCTAATGAGTACACAGTATGGATTGACAGTAAATCTTAGAAAGACGAAGGTAATGAGAAGTAGTAGAAATGAGAACAGCGAGAAACTTAACATCGGGATTGATGGTCACGAAGTCAGTGAAGTTAAGGAATGCTGCTACCTAGGCAGTAAAATAACCAATGACGGACGGAGCAAGGAGGACATCAAAAGCAGACTCGCTATGGCAAAAAAGGCATTTATGGCCAAGAGAAGTCTACTAAGATCAAATACCGGCCTTAATTTGAGGAAGACATTTCCGAGGACGTACGTCTGGAGTACAGCACTGTATGGTAATGAAACATGGACTGTGGGAAAACCGGAACACAAGAGAATCGAAGCATTTGAGATGTGGTGCTATAGACGAATGTTGAAAATTATGTGGGCTGATAAGGTAAGGAATGAGGAGGTTCTACGCAGAATCGTAGAGGAAAGGAATATGTGGAAAACACTGATAAGGAGAAGGGACAGGATGATAGGACATCTGCTAAGACATGAGTACTAGAGGGAGCTGTAGAGGGCAAAAACTGTAGAGGAAGACAGAGATTGGAATACGTCAAGCAAATAATTGAGGACGTAGATTGCAAGTGCTTCTCTGAGATGAAGAGGTTAGCACAGGAAAGAAATTCGTGCCGGGCCGCATCAAACCACTCAGTAGTCTGATGACCAAAACAAAACAAAAAAAATGTGACACCTCTGTTTGCCACTGAACAATTGAAAGTCCTGAAAACTCCTGCTACTCCCATCCCAACACTTGGAATAGTATAATTCAACTGACAGTTATGTTCATGCTCTTTCTCAGTTCCAATGCACAAGATTTACGGTACTTGTTTAGAATCTCTACATCAATTACCTTGACGGTATCAAATGCTGTAACTGTCACGACACCATTTAGTGAAGCGTGTGAACGTTTCTTCCAGCTGCTATCAGAAGATGCACAAATATCACCACTTTCACCGTCATTACTTTCATTGAGTGTCTTTTCAGCCGCTTCCTTCATTGAGATGTTACATACTCCATTAACAATAGTAACAATAACATTATTACAAGTCATAAATTTTGCAGGAGGATTTGAAATGTCAAGTAATGCACATTAGAGTTTGCACGATCTCCTTACGAAGGCGCTGATTCTCAGCCAAAGATAAGTCACCACCACATATTCTGCACACAGTATTTTTGGAAATGAAATCACAGAGCATGCTAAGGTTCACCATAATATTTCCAGACGAATGTTCATCTCCACAAGCTGAATGGAAGGAAATGCCTTTAAAACATTGCAGTTTGTTTCTTGATGTGCCGATTTTGTTTATGTCAAAAATTCTTGGGTCCTTTGACCCACTAACCTCATTTACCTTCACGGATTTATTTCCTCTGAATTTTAATTTAGGACAGAATTTATTTATTTGCGGTATTTTTATGAAAACACGTGGACCCAAAGAAACTACAAATCAGCACGTACTTCACTCACAACAATCTTCACTAAGTTCAACCATTAACTCTCAAAAACAATAACAAACACGATAGGAAAAACGAGTATCGATAGTAGATACAGGGTAGGAACCATTCAAGCGATAAAACAATAGAAGCATGAAATAATATACACTCCTGGAAATGGAAAAAAGAACACATTGACACCGGTGTGTCAGACCCACCACACTTGCTCCGGACACTGTGAGAGGGCTGTACAAGCAATGATCACACGCACTGCACAGCGGACACACCAGGAACCGCGGTGTTGGCCGTCGAATGGCGCTAGCTGCGCAGCATTTGTGCACCGCCGCCGTCAGTGCCAGCCAGTTTGCCGTGGCATACGGAGCTCCATCACAGTCTTTAACACTGGTAGCATGCCGCGACAGCGTGGACGTGAACCGTATGTGCAGTTGTCGGACTTTGAGCGAGGGCGTATAGTGGGCATGCGGGAGGCCGGGTGGACGTACCGCCGAATTGCTCAACACGTGGGGCGTGAGGTCTCCACAGTACATCGATGTTGTCGCCAGTGGTCGGCGGAAGGTGCACGTGCCCGTCGACCTGGGACCGGACCGCAGCGACGCACGGATGCACACCAAGACCGTAGGATCCTACGCAGTGCCGTAGGGGACCGCACCGCCACTTCCCAGCAAATTAGGGACACTGTTGCTCCTGGGTATCGGCGAGGACCATTCGCAACCGTCTCCATGAAGCTGGGCTACGGTCCCGCACACCGTTAGGCCGTCTTCCGCTCACGCGCCAACATCGTGCAGCCCGCCTCCAGTGGTGTCGCGACAGGCGTGAATGGAGGGACGAATGGAGACGTGTCGTCTTCAGCGATGAGAGTCGCTTCTGCCTTGGTGCCAATGATGGTCGTATGCGTGTTTGGCGTCGTGCAGGTGAGCGCCACAATCAGGACTGCATACAACCGAGGCACACGGGGCCAACACCCGGCACCATGGTGTGGGGAGCGATCTCCTACACTGGCCGTACACCTCTGGTGATCGTCGAGGGGACACTGAATAGTGCACGGTACATCCAAACCGTCATCGAACCCATCGTTCTACCATTCGTAGACCGGCAAGAGAACTTGCTGTTCCAACAGGACAATGCACGTCCGCATGTATCCCGTGCCACCCAACGTGCTCTAGAAGGTGTAAGTCAACTACCCTGGCCAGCAAGATCTTCGGATCTGCTCCCCATTGAGCATGTTTGGGACTGGATGATGCGTCGTCTCAAGCGGTCTGCACGTCCAGCACGAACGCTGGTCCAACTGAGGCACCAGGTGGAAATGGCATGGCAAGCCGTTCCACAGGACTACATCCAGCATCTCTACGATCGTGTCCATGGGAGAATAGCAGCGTGCATTGCTGCGAAAGGTGGATATACACTGTACTAGTGCCGACATTGTGCATGCTCTGTTACCTGTGTCTATGTGGCTGTGGTTCTGTCAATGTGATCATGTGATGTATCTGACCCCAGGAATGTGTCAATAAAGTTTCCCCTTCCTGGGACAATGAATTCACGGTGTTCTTATTTCAATTTCCAGGAGTGTAGAAGGAGTAAAAGAATGGTGTGTATTATTCCTGCATGGTGCAAAAATAGAAGACGTGGTATTTAACTGCAATGTTGCACAGAGCGTCAGGAAGACCATCACATCTCACGGAAAAGTTATCTTATTTATATAAAACAAAAACTGTTTTCTCGCAGGGAAGACCAGGCATTTCAAATATGCTAAATTTAAAAAACGAATTTTTAAAGGCCACTTGCCTTCCATATCTCCTGAAGCGCCTGGCGGAACGACTGACGTCGGTCGAAAAAAATGGCTCTGAGCACTATGGGACTTAACTTCTAAGGTCATCAGTCCCCTAGAACTTAGAACTACTTAAACCTAACTAACCTAAGGACATCACACACATCCATGCCCGAGGCAGGATTCGAACCTGCGACCGTAGCAGTCGCGCGGTTGCGGACTGCGCGCCTAGAACCGCTAGACCACCGCGGCCGGCTTCAAAAAAAAAACAGTGCAGTTATTTCATATTGTACCTACTTCCGTGACAGGTATTACGTGTATACCATGGAGCACTGCATGAATCAGGACAATACTGAGTGCACGAACATAGAAAACAATACCACTGGTGGAGTGCGAATTAGTCGCAGTTCGGCTGTCGGGCAGGACCTAGGGAGGGGAGCTTGTATTGTGCATGCGCCGGCACTGCTCGGTAGCCGTCTTAATGCTTTTATAGTGCATCCGTTCCGCAGTAGGTCGATGCTTAAATTTTACTGTCGAAGCGATCGGTAGCAAATTGTGGAATGTAGAAATACACTATCGGCCATTAAAATTGCTACACCACGAAGATGAATTGCGACGGACGCAAAATTTAACCGACAGGAAGAAGATGCTGTAATATGCAAATGATAAGCTTTTCAGAGCATTCACACAAGAATGGCACTGGTGGCGACATCTACAACCTGCTGACATGAGGAAAGTTTCCAAACGATTTCTCAAACACGAACAGCAGTTGATCGGCGTTGTCTGGTGAATCGTTGTTGTGATGCCTCGTGTAAGGAGGAGAAATGCGTGCCATCACGTTTCCGACTTTGATGAAGGTCGGATTGTAGCCTATCGCGATTGCGGATTATCGTATTGCGACACTGCTGTTCGCGTTGGTCGAGATCCACTGACTGTTAGCAGGATATGGAATCGGTGGGTTCAGGAGGGTAATACGGAACGCCGTGCTGGACCGCAACGGCCTCGTATCACTAGCAGTCGAGATGACAGGCATCTTATCCGCATGGCTGTAACGGATCGTTCAGCCACGTCTCGATCCCTGAGTCAACAGATAGGGACGTTTGCAAGACAACAACCATGTGCACGAACAATTCCACGACGTTTGCGGCAGCATGGACTATCAGCTCGGAGACTATGGGTGCAGTTACCCTTGACGCTGCATCACAACAGGAGGGCCTTCGATGGTGTACTCAACGACGAACCTGGGTGCACGAATGGCAAAACCTCATTTTTTCGGATGAATCTAGGTTCTGTTTACAGCACCATGATGGTCGCACCCGTGTTTAGCGACATCGCGGTGAACGCACATTGGAAACGTGTATTAGTCATCACCATACGGGCGTATAACCCGGCGTGATGGAACCGGGTGCCATTGGTTACACGTCTCTGTCACCTCTTGTTCGCATTGACGGCACTTTGAACAGTGGACGTGACATTTCATATGTGTTACGGCCCGTGGCTCTACCCTTCATTCGGTCCCTGTGAAACCCTACATTTCAGCAGGATAATGCTCGACCGCACGTTGCAGACCTTGTACGGGCCTTTCTGGATACAGAAAATGTTCGACTGCTGTCCTGGCCAGCACATTCTCCAGATCTGTCACCAATTGAAAACGTCTGGTCAATGGTGGCCGAGCAACTAGCTCGTCACAATACGCGAGTCACAACTCTTGATGTACTGTGTTATCGTGTTGAGGCTGCATGGGGTGCTGTATCTGTACACACTATCCAAGCTCTCTGACTATGCCCAGGCTTATCTAGGCCGTTATTACGACCAGAGGTGGTTGTTCTGGGTACTGATGTCTCAGGATCTAAGCACCCAAATTGCGTCAAAATGTAATCACATGTCAGTTCTAGTACAATATCTTGCTCCAATGAATACCCGTTTATCATCTGTATTTCTTTTTGGTGCAGCAATTTTAATGGCCAATAGTGCAGATGATGAATGTTATCAAAAGTGTTACTGTTCACTAAGTGTTTGAATAAATTATATATCGTGACCCCTTAAAAAGTGATATTCTGACATGAAACAGTTATCACAGTATCCCTGGAGGTCATATTTAATGAGATTAGCTGTACAGGAAGTTTGTCGGAAAAGTAGGGAGAGACTGCGACCTAATATTGCGAGCTTATAGGAATACCGACTTCGTTATACAGTCTTTCGATTAGCAATAAGAGGATAATTTTCTATTCGTTTGGTTAGCAATGGTCGTCAGCAGTTCATTAGATACACGAGGTTCCTCATCTACTGAACCAAATTTTGATTCAAAATGGCCCCAGACTTCCTCATTTTTCTTAATGACTTTCCCAAGACATCTCCGTTTCTGGAGTTCCAGAGCCTGAGCAGCTGTGGCAGTTAAAATTTTCACTGTGTGGTTGAAGGGCTTCAGCGAATGAGTTTCTCGTAGCTTCAAGAACACATAATGGCAGTGGAATTTGGTATTTAATTGGGAAATTACATTGGGATTCAAATTAACTTGATTTATTAGTCTGTGTTACTAATGATGCGCCCAATTTAGCACTTATTTAGGTGCATAGCTCCATACTTGTGCTGTCATGGTGGCCAGCATCTGACCCATCACAGTTTACATGTTATTATTGACATGAGTTTATTCCGAAGCGGTACTTGTCTTGTACGTAGTTCTCTCTCCATCCTGTGGCACCGATAGCTGGGCATCAGCGCCCTCGATGTCTACACGCTGTGTGGCACTGGCGTCGACTGCGATTCAGTCGACTACGATGTTATCACCGTTAGCAGCGGGGGAAGCTGCGGCGGCGGCGGTGTCTGCGGGTACTATGTCAGCTGTGTGTGGGACGCCGTTGATGCCCGGTTCAGGGTGGTGCGGCGCTCCATGTTGGGCAGGAACAGAGCGTTGGTCTTCTGCGAACTCGGCTATACCCGTCCGCTCCTCCATACACGTCTTAAGCCTTACACAGAAATTGCTACAGGCCTCGACAACAGTGTCACTTTCTAGAAGACAGAGGCGTGATGACTCGCCATGCTAGGCATCCGTCATCACCCTGTTTGACAACGTCCCTGTCACTGCTGCGTTTGAATCGACAGTACAAAGAGACAAGAAACTGTGTAAAACTTTGGTAAATCAAAAACATGCGGTCGCCACCGAAAGTGTAGCTAGCGGGAAAAGGATTGTCATTCTGTCACTGCTACTTGGTATGTCAAATATGGCCACCAACAAGCTTCACTTGCAGCAACTGTGGGGAAGAGTGGGAACAGGATAGCCTAGCAAATTCACCTATCGAAATTCTAACCAACAATCTTAGTCCTGGTATGGTCGCCACCTTCTGTAGCAACTGGAGTTTGTGTCACATACTCTTAACAGAGTGTTAAAATGAACGTGGCTCTCGTTAAGTCATTGGCGACTGAGATTAAGCGAATGAAGGACAGCCTAACTTCTACATCTACATCTACATCCATACTCCGCAAGCCACCTGACGGTGTGTGGCGGAGGGTACCTTGAGTACCTCTATCGGTTCTCCCCTCTATTCCAGTCTCGTATTGTTCGTGGAATGAAGGATTGTCGGTATGCCTCTGAGTGTGCTCTCATCTCTGATTTTATCCTCATGGTCTCTTCGCGAGATATACGTAGGAGGGAGCAATATACTACTTGACTCCTCGGTGAAGGTATGTTCTCGAAACTTAAACAAAAGCCCGTACCGAGCTACTGAGCGTCTCTCCTGCAGAGTCTTCCACTGCAGTTTATCTATCCTCTCCGTAACGCTTTCGCGATTATTAAATGATCCTCTAACGAAACGCGCTGCTCTCCGTTGGATCTTCTCTACCTCTTCTATCAACCCTATCTGGTACGGATCCCACACTGCTGAGCAGTATTCAAGCAGTGGGCGAACAAGCGTACTGTAACCTACTTCCTTTGTTTTCGGATTGCATTTCCTTAGGATTCTTCCAGTGAGTCTGCCATCTGCCTTACCGACGATCAACTTTATATGATCATTCCGTTTTAAATCACTCCTAATATGTACTCCCAGATAATTAATGGAATTAACTGCTTCCAGTTGCTGACTTGCTATTTTGTATCTAAATGATAATGGATCTATCTTTCTATGTATTCGCAGCACATTACACTTGTCTACATTGAGATTCAACTGCCATTCCCTGCACCACGCGTCAATCCGTAGAATTTTCCTCTCGATATACCACAGCATCATCTGCAAGGAGCCTCAGTGACAGTGAACTTCCGATGTCATCCACAAGATCATTTATGTATATTATGAATAGCAACGGTCCTACGACACTCCCCCGCGGATCACCTGAAATCATTCTTACTTCGGAAGACTTGTCTCCATTGAGAATGACATGCTGCGTTCAGTTATCTAGGAACTCTTCAATCCAATCACACAATTGGTCTGATAGTCCATATGCTCTTACTTTGTTCATTAAACGACTGTGGGGAACTGTATCGAACGCCTTGAGGAAGTCAAGAAACATGGCATCTATCTGTTAACCCGTGTCTATGGCCCTCTGAGTCTCGTGGAAAAATAGCTCGAGCTAAGTTTCACACGATCGTCTTTTTCGAAACCCATACTGATTCCTACAGAGTAGATTTCTAGTCTCCAGAAAAGTCATTACACTCGAACATAATACGTGTTAAAAAATTCTACAACTGATAGAAGTTAGAGATATAGGTCTCTAGTTCTGCACATCTGTTCGACGTCCCTTCTTGAAAACGGGGATGACCTGTGCCCTTTTCCAATCCCTACGGTACACCGCTGCAAGAAGGGGGGCACGTTCCTTCACGTACTCTGTGTAAAATCGTACTGGTATCCCATCAGGTCCAGTTGCCTTTCTTCTTTAGAGCTATTTTAATTGTTTTTCTATCCCTCTGCCGTCTATTTCGATAACTACCATTTTGTCACCTGTGCGACAATCTAGAGAAGGAACTACAGTGCAGTCTTCTTCTGTGAAACAGCTTTGGAAAAAGACATTCAGTATTTCGGCCTTTAGTCTGTCATCCTCTATTTCAGTACCATTTTGGCCACAGAGTGTCTGGACATTTTGTTTTGATCCATCTACCGCTTTGACATCAGACCAAAATTTCTTAGGATTTTCTGCCAAGTGAGTACATATAACTTTACTTTCGAATTCATTGAACGCCTCTCGCATTGCCCTCCTCACACTGCATTTCGCTTCGCGTAGTTTTTGTTTGTCTGCAAGGCTTTGGCTATGTTTATGTTTGCTGTGAAGTTCCCTTTGCTTCCGCAGAAGTTTTCTAGCTCGGTTGTTTTACCACGGTGGCTCTTTTCCATCTCTTACGATCTTGCTTGGCTCATACTCATCTAACGCATATTGTACGATGGTTTTGAACTTTGTCCACTGATCCTCCACACTATCTGAACTTGAGAGCAAACTTTTGTGATGAGCCATCAGGTACTTTGAAATCTGCTTTTTGTCACTTTCGCCAAACAGAAAAATCTTCCTACCTTTTTTAATGCTTCTATTTACGGCTGAAATCATCGATGCATGAACCGCTTTATGATCGCTGATTCCCTGCTCTGCGTTAACTGTTTCAAATGGTTCGGGTCTGTTTGTCGCCAGAAGGTCTAATATGTTATCGCCACGAGTCGGTTCTCTGTTTAACTGCTCAAGGTGGATTTCAGATAAAGCACTTAAAAAAATTCACTTTGTTATTTGTCCCTGCCACCAATTATAAACGTGCACTCAAAAATTGATATTAGTCTTGACCACTGTTAGCTTGTAGATCTCGTTTTCACCTCTAAGTGCGCGACCAGGCATAATTTCAGCCAAGTGTTCCGTTTCTTGACCGTTGAAATGGGAGTCAGCTGCAATACTGTTCACATGTACCACGTTACAGAATCATATACATGATGGTGTCTGTTACGAGGCGGTGTAAGTATTGATTACTAAGTCTTAACGCCATAACTCTTTAATGACCTACACTAATCAAGGTTGTTTTATGTTCTGAAGATGACAAGATTTTTGCCGAAACCAGTAATCCACCAAATAAAGAAGATCTCATATTTGATCTGGACTTCATTGGTTTTCAATCCTTAAGATATATAAAAAATCGAGGTAGATTGAAGTCACCGTTACTTATAGTTGTGTGAAATGAGACTTAAGGCTTCTTTGAATTGTTCAGCAATTGTATCATCTGAATCGGGAATCGATGAAAGGAATCAATTATCATATTCTCTCGGTTGTAAAGTACCAATAACAAATCACAGAAATTACCTACTTCAATTTCGCTATATCATATGCTACTTCAGACAGCAGAAAACACACCACCACCAACTGTACTTCAGCTATCTTTTCTGAAAACCTTCAGACCTTTAGCCTTTTGGCAATGAAACTTTTCCTGTTCTTTCCTCTAACCTAAAAAAACTGCCCAGTCCTCTCAAAACAACCTGTTCTACCCGGTTAGCCACTTTCTGTGTGTAGGGGACAGCCGATCTATTAACCAGAACCCGGAGACTAACCACCCTAGTGCGAAAGTCGAGGAATCAAGATTTTACAAGGTCGCAGAATCCTATGAGCTTCTGATTCAGACCCCTCACACGGCTCTTGAGCAAAAGACCACAATCACTTCTGTCGACGAGGCTACAAATGGTGAGCTCCACCTTTATCTCGCAACAAAGACTGGCAGTCTTTACCCACTCCGGTAGCCCCCCCCCCCCCCCCCCCAACAGCAGTGGGAATCTCTTCCGATCCAAAGCGACCAAATTATTAGTACCAAGATGAGCCAGCACCTGAAGTTGGATGCACTGTGTTCCACATCTGGAATTACTTCTCCCCCGTTGGAAACAGTGCTCCTAAGGGGCCCCATTATGCGCCTAAAGCTGGAGCTCCCAACTACAATTAATGCCGTCTTCTGCGACTGTCCAAATTTTGCTGGTCAAGTAGGTGGGCGCGGGGCGAGCGACTGCATCTGGATCAGCATCTTTGTCAGGCACCGGCAGCACTCGAAACCTACTCTCAGACTCCAAGGGGAAACTAGGAGGCTTGAAACTCCAAGCGTGAAATGATCTAGGTAATCGGAAATGATGGCACTTTCCACTTACTGAACATAACCATATTCACAGGCAATATACTGTGTTTGGGTATTCAAATTCATCCGAGTTAACGTCCCAAGAATTAAATGTGGCGGGGGTTCGATGAAGATTAGGCAGCGATGTCGTGGTGTTCCGTGTACCTCATGGTTACTTCCGCAAGTCCGCATTACTGCCATGGATTATGTAACCATTTTAAGTGATCATGTTCGACTTCTCGTACAATGTTTGTTGCCCAACGCTGACTGTGTACCAAACGACGGCGACTCTGATCACACAGCTCCCATAGTGCAAGTTTGGTTTTGTGAGCCACCTGTGTCATCGTTTCCTGAAATTGCTTCTCTTTTGCTGGGAAAATGGTATAAGATGCCCGTAGAAAACACGCACGACTTTTGTTTATCCATGAGATGACTGGAAGCTGTTTTGAGTATCAACGGTTTTTTCTTTACTGTAGTATGGGTGGTAATATGTTCTTTGTGTTGCCATCTGTTTGTCCAATCTTGCATGGTATCTGGGAGCTTGTACAAAGTTACTGCATTTCGTCTGGCTTCTTGCTCCAGTTATCTTTGTATCTGTATGCTCTGAAACTACTGTACAAAATGGCAGATGTCGACGGTATGTGGTACGTATCTTGTTTCCATTCATTCAAGGTTTCATCACTCCTGTGCTCGGCACACTTTGCAATCGATGGGAAGAACGACGTTGAATTACAGTTTGGATGACAGTCTTTTTGCCGCTATAATCCTGATTCATGGTCACCTGTATTACCAGACATGACACAAATGGACTTATTCTTCTGGGGGCACATGGAGAGTTTAGTTTACGAGACTCCGGACTCCGGGTCGATATTGACACTGATCTGGTTGCTAGGATTACCACAGCTGCGGAAGTCGCACACCAAAATTCTGGAATTCTTGAGTGTGCAAGTCAACGGTGCGTCGCTGTACGCTCTTCCGTGTTAATGGTGGTCGATATTTTGAATAATACCTGTAAGCGAACATTTCTGCATTTGGTACGTGCTGTATTGCACGCTGACAGAACAGAATGAACGCGCTACGATAAAAGTGCACGTGTTTCGTATGAGAATTTTCGCATTACTCTTTGTTGTGTTGTGTAAGTTTTGGTTGATGCATTTTTCGGGTTTTTGTAATATTGTGAAGATAGTTTCATAGAAACATGGATGATTACAGTAACAAATAGAATAAATCACAATTATAGCATTACTTTTGAACGAGCCGTTGAGTCAGTAAGTCTCTTACACCAAAATACTCAGAGCGTATCCCTGGACAACTTCTGAAAGTTTGTCAGGGGAGTTGTGGTCTAAACCAATCATAAAAAGGGAACGTAGAGTTGAGCGTCGTGTCGCTGGCGAGACGCTGCGAGGAAGCAAATCTCAGTTCGGTGAGAAGCGTTGTGGTTGATATGGCAGTGAGAGTGGGAAGCTGCTGCCCGCTAACAGGCCGAAATGTCCGCCTCGTTATGGGGGCCAGCAGTTGGCTAACGTGGAGGGACTCTGACAGTGCCGATGTGCGATGTCTCACAACATTCAGCACAAGCCTAAAATTTAGTCCCAAAATACCTACAGCGAATCTAACTACAACTTTAAATTAGTAACAAAAAGGCGATTCCAGTAAAGTTATCATCATAGTTGTACAACTAATATTGGCGACGTTACTGTTCTTTAAGAGTAACACCGTTTATGAAAGAAAGTAGCGAAAGTTACATACTATAAACTACATGTATTTAAGATGTGCCATTTGAAAGAGCATGAGATCAGCTAGGAAACGAACATACACTGTAAGAAAAAATAAGAATTAGAAAAATTGAATGATTTATTGAAGACAAAGAGCTTCATGAATTTAGTGAGTCAAAAACACGTTGTACGAATTGTGGGCCTTATGCAAACAGTTATTTAGCTTGGTATTGATTCAGAGATTGTTGGGCGTCCGCCTGAAGGATATCGTGCAAACTTCTGTCCAGCTGGAGCGTTAGATCGTCAAAATCCCGGACTGGGTCCAACTGGGGAGAGATCCGGCGACCTGCTGACCAAGGTGGGGGTTGCAAAGCATGAAGCAGGGAGGGTGTGGGATGGCGGTATCTTGCCCAGGATGGCTTACCATGAGGGGCAACAACATAATACCTCAAACAACACTGTCACTCAATAGGAAGCTAAATAACTGCTTCCGTATCGATCAGAGTCGGACCACGGCGTTATTGACTTCCTCGATTAGTAAAGGTCTTTCTCTTGAATAAAGCAACCACATTTTCTGAAACTGTAATCATTTCTTTGTATGTTCGTGTACATCACATCTACTAATTTCCGTGCGATTCAGATAATTCATGGTGCGTGGCTCCTGATTTCCTTGGACTTCATTAAACATAACAGTAAATGAACTACATATCTGTTACAAATAATTATATAACTGCCGCTAAAGTGCCAAAGTAACGTGTTCTCCTTATTTGCACAAAAAGATTAGACTGTGCGTGAAATAATCATACTACTGTTTCTAATTTTTTACATTTATGTAACAACAAATTTGTGCATGTATGTTCGTAACATCTTCATTTGAAAACGTTGTGAAGAAATTGGCGAAAAGAATAAAGATTCTCAGTTTACAATCAATCGCTGTTCCGCTTTGTGCAAAGTATAAAAATGTATTTTAGTGTTATTTATTCGCCGACGTATCACTCCCGTGAAATGTAAACGAGACACAAGGAAAAGCTCAGAGGGTTCTGCGACCTTCTGAACTCTAGATTCCTCAACTTTCGCCATAAGGTGGAGAGTTGTCGGGTTCTACTTAATAGATCTGCGGTCCCCTACGCACAGGAAGTGGTTACCCGGGTGGAGGGGGTTGTATTGAGAGCACTAGGCGGTTTTTTTAGGTTAGAGGAAAGAACACGAAGAGTTGCAGTGTCAAAGTGTGCAGGTCAAACACAGGACAAAGGTTCACGTAGCAATATAATGTCTTTGAAGTGTTGTAAAAGAATCACAGCTCCAGGAGTTAGCAGAAAGGACTGAAGCGCTAATAGCTGCAGGTACTGAAAAGTGACTAAAGCCGGAAATCAGTTCAGCCAAAATTTGTTTATAATTTCAAAAGTTTATCTCCGTAATTGTTAATATACTTATTCCACTGTGGGACAAAACAGTCAAATCCTTCATGGAAAAATGTTTGCTGTTACCTGCGCAACCGGTCTGCACCTCTTCGTCCGAAGAAGATCGACGTCCACGAAAGTTTTTCTGCGGAGCTCATAAAATACGATTATCACGTGGGGAAAGATGGAGACTGTATGGAGGATGTGAACGGCTTCGCAGCGAAACTCTTCCAGCGACGTCGAAACAACAGGCACGCCTTCTAGGGAAACGTCGTGATGAGTTTTTTCTTTGACTGGAAGGGCCCGCTGCTCATTGGCGTTCTGAAACACGACGCCACAATTAACACACAGCAGTACGTGGACGCATTGCAAAAACTAAAGCACGCCACCATGTCCGAATGCCCAGGAATGTTGATGGACAGCGTCAGTCACTCGCACCACGATGCTCGCACACATGGTTCCGAGGTAGTTTCGCGTACGCTGCACAAGTTTCGATGGGGAGCTCTTACACATCCACTATACGCTCCCGATCTCTTCCCGGGCGATTTCCATATTTCTGGAAACCTGAAGAAAGACTTGCGTGTTCGTCAATTTGCTTTGGAAGAAGAAGTGTACGCCTGGATACAATAATGGTTCCGTAAACAATCGCAAACATTTTTCTGTCAAAGCACTGTCTCACAACGGGAGAGTATTACTTCTGAGATAATAAAGAGCTTACTTGCTTCTTTTGTCGTATGTCTCGATTTCATCTGAGTCCCCCTTATATAACCGAAAATAAATGCAAAACTGTGTAGTTTCATTATGGAGATCGTTCCTCTTCATTTTCAAGTAATCGGTTCCGTATCTGTCGCCAGTCTTCGGGTCCGCTGTTACAGTTATGAAGTAACTGTAAGTTCACAATGAACTTAAAATGCCGTATTGACAAGTTACTCCGTAACTGTAACAAATGACATGAAACCAGTTGTTTGAAAATAAAGAGAAACGATCTGCAGACTGAAATTGGACAGTTTTCTATACATTAAGAACGCAGACATTCCCTAATGAGGAACTGGTCTAGTTTTGATAAAGGAAGTAATATTTAGCTGAAGTTGTTGGTACTTCTATACTATTGAAAATACTAAAAACGTGTGAAGAACTGTTGATGAAATGGTGGGCAGATCTGCAGTTATTCTTTAGACTAAAGCTGTCAGTCTCAAGACAGCGATTTTAAATAAACAAATAGAGCATAGATAGGGTTCTTCGTGGTGTTCTCGGCTTTTTGGGTAAGTTTGTTGGTAATGTTGTGTGGCTAAAGAGCCGCATGTGTTCATGTGTGTTGGCCTTATTTCGATGTGCACTGATTCAGGAGTTACAGTTAGTCATTTTTTCCATTGCAACAGTTAAGTATATGTTAGAAAATATTTTAAACAGCGTGTGTTAGTATCGACACCTGTTACTGAACTCTGCTTTGCAGCACTGCTTATCGCAAACAGACTCAAGTGAACTGGTTTAATGTTAGGATTCTGTTCAGATTAAAGATCTGGTGCGCTTCTCAGTGCCTGTGGACGCTCTGCTGGCACAGTCGTCCCGACTAATTTCTTTCACGGTGTCCGCCTGCTTAGCTGGGTGGTAACGTGTTCGTCTCCCGCGCAGCGGGCTAGGGTTCTATTCCCAGCCGGTATGGATATTTTCTCCGCTGTTGGACAGGGTGTTATCCTCATCACCCTTTCATCCTCATCACCGGCGCGCAAGTCACCCGATATGGCGTCGACTGCGGTAAGGATTGCACTTGGCGGCCGAAATTCCCCGCATGGGGCCTCCCTGCCAATAATGCCATACGCCATTGCCATTTTGTTTCACTGTGTATGATATCAACCTCTGCTTAGGATTACTTTTTTCCTTGTGCTAAATAAAACTGAAAGTGTATCTCAGCACCGATGACAGTGCAGCTCCTTGTTTTGGTTCAAATGGTTCAAATGGCTCTAAGCACTATGGGTCTTACTTAACATCTGAGGTCATCAGTCCCCTAGACTTAGAACTACTTAAACCTAACTAACCTAAGGACATCACACACATCCATTCCCGAGGCGGGATTCGAAGCTGCGACTGCAGCAGCCGCATGCTTCCAGACTGAAGCGCCTAGAACCGCTCAGCCACCGCGGCAAGCTGCGACTGCAGCAGACGCGTGCTTCCAGACTGAAGCGCCTAGAACCGCTCAGCCACCGCGGCTGGCCCTTATTTTGACTCTTTATCATATTCTTTAACATTTCACATTCATTTGTGCTTTACAGTCCACTTGATTGTCCAGTAGGATGGGCTTTCGTTATTTAAAAGATTTCATTAGGGCAAAATGAAATAGTGTACATCCACGCACCTGGGTTAGCAGACGAACCACTAAAGTAAAATATGGCTGTGAGCCCGCCCTCGGATTCTTACACAGCCCCAAAGTGGTTTCATCTGAGAATTTCTTTCAGTTTCATTTATTTGTTACCATAAACCTCCCGGTACGTTAATATCACAGCGCCGTAGTTATTTCCCATCAGCTCTGAGGAATCTTTAAGAGGCATCCTGTGATTGTAACAGTCCGTGCAGTCCATGCTTTCCTTAAACGCAAAGAAAATTAGCGGGCGACGACAAAATTTTTCAAGTGTTCTTGGCTTCTTAGTAATTTCCATGTCAATATGTAAAAGGACTGCAAACGACCTTCAAGTGTTTCAAGAGCCTGAAATGAGATTGCGCCGGAATTGTGAGCGGTCTTTTCCAAAGGAAATTTACCAGCCGAGACCAAACATGTTCATTGTCCAATTACTGCTTAACGATGAAACCACTAACAGTTAAAGTAGGATGGGATGCTACAGTACGCGGATACCAACTGGATCTCGCCGCTATTCGCATTTGCCTCATTTGCATATCCCGAGAGAACAGTATACGACGCTGTAAGATGAAAGTGATTTCGGAAATCATTACACGTTTCCTCAATACTCAAAGTAATAAACACTCTCTAGTCAACTCGGAATTAATTTGCAACCTTGCCTCTAAGAGAATGATACGGTTTTTTTATTTAGTTGGAAATGCACGCTTGCTTTCCGATGTTCACTTGTACGCTACACCATGTCGTGCGTTATTTAGCTGTGGGTTTTAGCCACGGTATGCAGTTTCACAGCTGTTTAGCACATTTAATACAATATACCCTGTAAGTCCACTGCTACTTTCCTCTTCACCTTTTTTATATCTCCAAATACAAACTAGCATTGCTTTACGATATTTACCTGCAAGGGTCAGAACACTGGATCGGATGTGTGCTGTGACAACTGTAACATTCAAATGAAAAGTGCCATAGGGTCGCTGACATTTTAGGAGTGTTACAAAACCGTGGTACACACTGTAGAGCTACTATTTATTATGCGGGCTAAGGAAATGAAAGAAAAAGGCTTAAGGATTAAAATAAATCACGAATATATACATTTTTCATTATAGCATTCGAATTATGCAATCAGTAAAGACAGAAGGTATTTACATATGATATTTTTGCTATCGAATTGTTCATTTTGACGTCCATATCATCACTGTAGTACCATGTGAACATCGTTCACACCGTGCGTAGTGACAGCACAAACACCACGACCATTATAGTCTTGATCATCAATAAATCATCCAGCTCCGTTATCACCTTCTTCATAGATATCTACTGTATCCAGTGAAGTAAATTATTTGTACAGAAAGGGTTACACGCATTTCAAATGAGCGAATATTCTTACATTCATATGAATGCTAGATGTCACACGCTCTCTGCAACAGAGTATTCGGCACTATAAGATCACCTGTCTCTTCGTTTTCGATCTGTAACCGACCTGATTAAACTGCATATGTTGATTATCAACACGTACATACATATTCTGCAGATAACTGTACAGGGCGTGGCGTAAGATAGTATAGCATCATATGTCAGCGTTTTTTCTCGTTCTTATCACGTTTGGAGTTCGGAAAACATGATTGCTTAAACGTGTGGTACGATCAGTTTAATTTAAATTACAAAAAGAAAAGCACCACATCTGTATTTCAGGTACGTTTATTATTGTGGCGTACATGAAGTACAGTTATAGTGAAATTTATGGATGTCCATCTTATTGCATGGACAGTTGTAGTGGTTTTATTGATATTTGTATTAATCAGCACTGGCGCACAAATTTCTCCTCTCGGTCCCTACGGGGACGGTATGGAGGCTGTTGATGAAATTTCGTGATTTCGTTCCTGAAGTTTTCTAAGTAGGTTTTTTACGGGGTAATTTTCGTTTACCTTCAAGCTTCTGCCAATCACCGGTTTTCAGCATTTCCGTGTTGTCCTTATACGCATTCATTCAAAATTCTTCGGTAGTTCTATTAGGTATGGATCCCACAAACTTTAGCATCATTTTAAGGTAGAACGGACAGTTATTTTTATGCATCCTTTCTTGTAGGTTACGTGCATTTTTCAAGTATCCTGGCAGTGAAACGAAGTCCGCCACGTCCCTTACATATTATTCAGTTTCATATCATTAAAAAAATTTTTACCCAGATGTTTTATATATTTTGCAAGATTCTAAATGTGAATCACTGATACTATAGTCACAGGATAACAGTTTTTTGTCCATTGAAGTGCGTAATTTTACATTTCTGTAAATTCAAAGCAAGTCGTCATTTTTCGCATCACTCTGGAATATTATCCAGATCTAAGTGAACATCTGTAAAGGATACGTGATTGGGGAGTGGAACGCTGACTGTTTGTGGCAGCAGACTGTGATAAGACGGTCTTTTACCTAATACTTCAGTTTCGAATTTTCAGTGTTCGGAATCATCCCATAATTTCGACCTTGCAGCGTCTTGCGAGTGAACCCGACTCCAAGATGTCAGAACCTGACGCAGATCGACCGGCTCGGCGTCAGTAACAACGACGGCGAGAACATCAGAATTGCTGAGAGTGTGTGGTGAATGGAAGGAACAAGGGATTTTGAACTGAAACAACTACCTGTGATCTATTGAACGTTGTAACTCTCTTCTCACTCCAGTTAATGCCACAACTGGCCAGGCATCCTCCTATTTAAAACATACCCAGTGAAAACATACAAGACTTAGAGGATTGGGTCATCTTTAGATTCACTGATAAGAATTAGTTGACCACTTCAAGAAGGTAGAATTCTAGTATCTAAGGATATAAGATGTCAACAACGGACAAGCACTCCAATTCGTGATACTTTTTTTTTTAATTTTTCGATATCTTTCTTCTGAGTGGTTTGATGCGCCCTGCCGTTAATTATTCTCGTGTGCTACTCTTCATCTCAAAGAAGCATTTGCAACCTATGTCGTTCGTTATTTGTTCGATCTGTTCCAGTCTCTGTCTTCCCCTACTTTCTTTATCTTCTACAGCTCACTCTAGTGACGTGGAGGTTCTCCCTGGTGCCTTAGCAAATGTCCCACCATCCTGCCCTTCTCCTTCTCAATCTTTCGATTTGTTCCTTTCTTTGCCGATTCCATATTTTAGTACTCCACTTAATTTCCAACATTCTTCTGAAGCACCGCATCTCAAACGCTTCGATTCACTTCTGTTTATTTTCCCACTGTCCATGATTTAAGGCCTATGTTTGATACCAGTATACTTCTGTTGTGCAAGGGCGGCCGGGATGTTAGAGCGGTTCAAGGCGCTACAGTCTGGAACCGCGCGACCGCTAAGGTCGCAGGTTCGAATCCTGCCTCGGGAATGGATGTGTGTGATGTCCTTAGGTTAGTTAGGTTTAAGTAGTTCTAAGTTCTAGCGGACTGATGACCGCCATTTGAACCTTTTTGTTGGGCAGGAATGTCCTCTTTGCCTATGGTAGACTGCTTCGGCCGCCATGGTTGAGGAAAATTCCTTGACTTCGACTGCCTCGTGATAACCAATATTGATGATAAGCTCCCGCTGTTCTCTATTATGCTACTTCTCACTGCTATTGTCTTTTTCCTGATTACTTTGCATCCATTTTCTGTACTCACCACACTGTCACTGAGGTTAGCAAAATCAGCGTAACTTATCGGTGATATCCTTTCACCCTGAATACTAATCTCACGCTTGACCCGTTCTTTGATTTCCAACATTGCTGCTTCAATATTCAGGCTCAACAGCAGGGGCAAAGACTGCATCCCAGAGTTACACCCTTTTTGATCCTATCACTTCTTTCGTGATGATGCTGGGTTTGTGGGGCACTCAACTGTGCCGTCATCAGCGCCCGTACGAAGTCCCAGTTTTGACACAATCCAGTTGAGCCAGTGTCACGAGTGATAATGATGAGGGAGTGATGAGGAAAACACAAACACCTAGTGCCCGGGCAGAGAAAATCCCAAAACCGGCCGGTAATCGAACCCTAGACTCCGAGATCCAGAGACAGCAACGTTAGCCACCAGCCACAAGCTGCGAAAATCGATCACACATTTTTTAGTTTTCAAGTGTCATTGTTTCCTCTTGTTCAAATACTTACTTTATATTACCCGTCTTTTCATATAGTTTATTCCTGAAACTTCCTGGACGATTAAAACTGTGTGCCGGACCGAGACTCGAGCTCGGGAACTTTCCCCTTCGCGGGCAGGTTTTCACTGGTCGTGGGTCGTGCTTGGCTTGCTCAGATGGTAGAGCACTTGTCCGCGAAAGGCAAAGGTCCCGAGTTCGAGTCTCGGTCCGGCACACAGTTAATCTGCCAGGAAGTTTCACATCAGCGCACACTCCGCTTCAGAGTGAGAATCTCATTCTAGTTTATTCCTGCTTTTCTCACAATTTCGAACATCTTGCATCGTTTTACATTGTCGGACGCTTTTTCTAGCTTAACAAATCGTATGAAGGTGTCTTTATTTTTCCGCAGTCTTGCTTCCATTATCAACGGCAACGTTAGAACTGCCTCTCTGGTGACTTTACTGTTCCTAAAGCCGAACTAATCGCCACCTAATAAATGGTAATTTGTTAGAGTTGGTAATCTGTACGTGCCGCTTCACGCTAACACAACCACCACCACCTAGTGGTAGTGATTACCACACAGGTTAAATGGTCAAAAGAGGTTTGAAGATACGCTATGTGATAGAACGTATCCGAACACCTGGCTGAAAATGGCGCTCTCATAGGTAATTATGGAATTCAATATGGTGTTCGCCCACCCTTAGCTTTGATGGTAGCTTCGACTCTCAAAGGCATACGTTGAGTCAGGTGCTGGAAGTTTTCTTGGGGAATGGCACAGCATTCTTCACGGAGTACTGCACTGAAGAGAGGTATCGAAGTCGGTCGTGAGGTCTGGCATGAAGGCGGCGTTCCAAAACATTCCAAACGTGTTCTATAGGATTCAGGTCAGGACGCTGTGCAGACCAGTTCATTACAGGGATGTTAATGTCGTGTAGCCACTCCGCCATAGGCCGTGCACTATGAACAGGCGCGCGATCCTGTTGAAATATGCAATCACCATCCCCGAATTTATCTTCAAAAGTGGGAAGCAAGAAGGTGCTTAAAACATCGTTGATGGCCTGTGTTGTGATAGTGCCACGCAAAACAAGGGGCGCAAGCCCCCTCCATGATAAACACGACCACACCACAACACCACCGCCTCCGAATTTTACTGTTGGCACTACACACGCTGGCAGATGACGTTCACCCGACATTCGCCATATCCACACCCTGCCATCGGATCGCCAAATTGTGAACCGTGATTCGTCACTCCACAAACGTTTTCCCACCGTTCAGTCGACCAATGTTTACGCTCCTTACACCAAGCGAGGCGTCATTTGGCATTTTACGGCGTGATGTGTGGCTTATGAGCAGCATCTCGACCATGAAATCCAAGTTTTCTCACCTACCGTCTAACTGTGATAGTACTTTCAGTAGATCCTGATGCAGTTTGGAATTCCTGTGTGATAAATGTCTGCCTATTACACATTACGACACTCTTCAACTGTCGGCGGTCTCTGTCAGTCAACAGACGAGGTCGGTCTGGTACGCTTTTGTGCTGTACGTGTTCCTTCACGTTTCCACTTCACTATCACATCGGAAACGTGGACCTAGGGATGTTCAACACTGTGGAAATCTCGCGTACAGTCGTATGACAGAAGTGACACCCAAACACCAGACTACGTTTCAAGTTCGTGAGTTCCGCGGAGCGCGGTCATTCTGCCCTCTCACGATGTCTAATGACTACTGAGGTCGCTGATATGGAGTACCTGGCAGTAGGTCGCAGCACAATGCACCTAATATAAAAAAAAATGTAGGTTTTTCAGGGTGTCCGGATACTTTTCATCGTATAGGGCAGTTCTTAACTTGCGCCCCTCTTTGATGTTTATTAACATTATTGAACAGCTACGTTTATATCTAAGGCAGTTATGATATCACAGCTATCGGGAAATATATTGCACGACGGCACCGGTCGTAACCTACATACGTTTTCATTAAGCAAGGCGAACAACCCTTTTATAACGACATTGTCTTTAGACTGGTCAGTACTAATAGTAAAATTAGTATCATACAGCAGTAGCCTTGCTGGTAGTTAGTGCACTAACGATGATTTATCACAGATATATTCACTATCACTATGAGCATAGACTTTTTGCGTTTAACAGTTCAAGATATCCATTGAGCTAACAGTGAACCGTGATTTCTACCATACTTAGTCTCTTAGAACAAATCTCCAACGCTCGACACTGATAGACATGTAATGTCAAACACTCAACGACAGACTCAAACGAAAGACTGATCAACACACCGCAACAGCTGAACTTATACGCACCACTGTGTGCATTATGAATAAAGAAAGATTAAGAAAAGTACATAAAACACAGTCAGCTAACTTAACGCTCGCAAGTGCTTGGCTTTCGTCACCAACACGTTCCTGTAAAATCCACACAGGGGGAGACACGCTGAAGCGAGACACTAAAGCATTACTTCAAAGCGTCATCTGCTTCTAAGTACACAGTTAATTAAAAACAATTTTTTTAGTGACAGTGCACTATTTTACTAAAGAAATATTTCAAGTCGTCTATGAAAAAAGTAACTAAACACTTATGACCTGTAAATTCAGACCAATGATATCAAAGAAATTAACCTGTGGCTGAAACAAATCAAGCAGATTGTGTTTAGGAGATGTGAGGAGCGAAGCGTCTCTCAAATAATTTGAGACCCACTTCTTATCTTGTCTACATCGAGCTGAGCAGACGTTTTTCGTGTCTCTCTCTGTAGTGAACGTAGATTTGATTTATAATTAAATGTGTTAGAAACGGATTGCATTCTTGTCCTCATTTATCAGAAAAAAAGCCTGGAACCGCAAGCTCAGCTTATCACAATGTGCTGAATGATACTCGCGTTCAGCCACTGATTTCATTCTTCTATAATCAAAGCGCTTTCCTGAGATTATTAGCGGATCATTGAACAGTGACTTGCAATCATTTTGACCAAGAGCGAATTATGTATGGTCTGGCCGCTGTCTCCAAACTGCGAATCTACTGTTTTAGCTTCTGTCAGATACAGAACCCACAGAAGTGATGGTGGTGTTAAATTACTACGGCTCGTAAATGGTAAAAACTTTTGAAATTATTGCATTCTTTTTGGATGCGTATTAGATGCAGTAGAAAGAATGCGCGCCAATGTCAACAGTGACCGCTGTTTCACTGCATAATAAGAGAGAAAATAAATTAATTTGACAACTTCATTTTTACATTTTTGCTGCTTTATTCAGATACCGGAGTAAACCGTGTGATTGCCGGCCGGTGTGGCCGAGCGGTTCTAGGCGCTTCAGTCTGGAACCGCGTGACCGCTACGGTCGCAGGTTCGAATCCTGCCTCGGGCATGGATGTGTGTGATGTCCTTAGGTTAGTTAGGTTTAAGTAGTTTTAAGTTCTAGGGGACTGATGACCTCAGAAGTTAAGTCCGATAGTGCACAGAGCCATTTGAACCATTTGAAAACGTGTGGTTAACACAAAGCTACACTTAAACCAGAAACTCACGCGTATCTGTATAAAACACGGACACGCAGACTAAGAAAGTTCATAAAATACAACCACTTAAAATTGAATGCTTGCGCCGCGACGGCCTTCGCTAACCACGCAGCCCTCTGACAGTCCACACACGGACACACTCGACCGATTACCAAATAAAACAACAACGGTTTTGCCACTCTTACTTATGACAACTAAATTCAGTTGGAGTTGAGTAATAATGCACACAGTACTCGAGAGAGTTAATGGTCATTTTCTCCTCCTACTGACGTGAAAACTTCATTTCCACATCAA
This sequence comes from Schistocerca gregaria, assembly GCF_023897955.1. Classification (NCBI taxonomy): domain Eukaryota; kingdom Metazoa; phylum Arthropoda; class Insecta; order Orthoptera; family Acrididae; genus Schistocerca; species Schistocerca gregaria. Next base: position 522,504,269 of record NC_064926.1, read on the forward strand.
CAAACTCAATTGGCAAACAACAAGATAGCTGACGCAGAAAACCCGTACAGGATGTCAGATTTCACATCTTGAAAAATCTCCATAAACAACTGACAGTACTTAACACAGATAAATTGTCTGTAACTTATCCTACAATCGGCTTGTGTGCGAGAAAAAAAATGAAGAAAACAAATCTATCGTTCCACAGATCTTGTCAAGTCTCAGACGTCTATGTTGTATAGATGCAGACTGAAGCTGCGCGTGGAAATTTGTACTAAGAGATGGTTTCGGTCCCAGGTCTACTGTTCGTATCTTTGCTCAACTGCACAGAATACCCTTGCACGCCCTCCTCCTCCATCCAAATTCCCATTCACGCCTCAGTTCGTTTGATGTTCCCCCCTAAACTTGAACAGCCCATAGTTTCATTTGATCACAGAACCTGTGGGTTTCAGACAGGATCCCTCGATTCGTTCGAAGCTGAGGTGCTTTGCCAATACAATTGGAGAGCCTCTTCAATGCTGTTTGAGAGGAATCCCAGATGGGCTGGGCCGTGAATGGGAATTTGGACGGAGGAGGGAGGGGTGCTGGGATAGTCCGTGCAGTTGTTCAAAGCCACTGTGCCAGGGTGGCGTAGTTGTTTTCGGATGTGCTCAATGAGCAGGAAACTCAGGTTCGAATCTACGCCTTGATACAAAATTTCATTCGCCACTTCAGTGTGCATATACAGGGTGTTACGAAAAGGTACGGCCAAACTTCCAGGAAACATGCCTCACACACAAAGAAAGAAAATGTGTTATGTGGGCATGTTTCCGGAAACGCTTACATTCCATGTTAGAGCTAATTTTATTACTTCTCTTCAAATCACATTAATCATGGAATGGAAACACACAGCAACACAACGTACCAGCGTGACTTCAAACACTTTGTTACAGGAAATGTTCAAAATGTCCTCCGTTAGTGAGGATACATGCATCCACCCTCCGTCGCATGGAATCCCTGATGTGCTGATGCAGCCCTAGAGAATGGCGTATTGTATCACAGCCGTCCACAATACGAGCACGAAGAGTCTCTACATTTGGTACCGGGGTTGCGTAGACAAGAGCTTTCAAATGCCCCCATAAATGAAAGTCAAGAGGGTTGAGGTCAGGAGAGCGTGGAGGCTATGGAATTGGTCCGCCTCTACCAATCCATCGGTCACCTAATCTGTTGTTGAGAAGTGTACGAACACTTCGACTGAAATGTGCAGGAGCTCCATCGTGCATGAACCACATGTTGTGTCGTACTTGTAAAGGCACATGTTCTAGCAGCACAGGTAGAGTATCCCGTATGAAATCATGATAACGTGTTCCATTGAGCGTAGGTGGAGGAACATGGGGCCCAATCAAGACATCACCAACAATGTCTGCCCAAACGTTCACAAAAAATTTGTGTTGATGACGTGATTGCACAATAGCGTGCGGATTCTCGTCAGCCCACACATGTTGACTGTGAAAATTTACAATTTTATCACGCTGGAATGAAGCCTCATCCATAAAGAGAACATTTGGACTGAAATGAGGATTGACACATTGTTGGATGAACCATTCGCAAAAGTGTACCCGTGGAGGCCAATCAGCTGCTGATAGTGCCTGCACACTCTGTACATGGCACGGAAACAACTGGTTCTTCCGTAGCACTCTCCATACAGTGACGTGGTCAACGTTACCTTGTACAGCAGCAACTTCTCTGACGCTGACATTAGGGTTATCGTCAACTGCGCGAATTGCCTCGTCCATGTCAGGTGTCCTCGTCGTTCTAGGTCTTCCCCAGTAGCGAGTCATAGGCTGGAATGTTCCGTGCTCCCTAAGACGCCGATCAATTGCTTCGAATGTTCTCCTGTCGGACACCTTCGTTCTGGAAATTTGTCTCCAGACAAACGTACCGCGCCACGGCTATTGCCCCGTGCTAATCCATACATCAAATGGGCATCTGCCAACTCCGCATTTGTAAACATTGCACTGACTGCAAGACCACGTTCGTGATGAACACTAACCTGTTGATGCTACGTATTGATGTGCTTGATGATAGTACTGTAGAGCAATGAGTCGCATGTCAACACAAGCACCGAAGTCAACATTACCTTCCTACAATTGGGACAACTGGCGGTGAATTGAGGAAGTACAGTACATACTGACGAAAGTAAAATGAGCTCTAACATGGAAATTAAGTGTTTCCGGACACATGTCCACATAACATCTTTTCATTATTTTTGTGTGAGGAATGTTTCCTGAAAGTTTGGCCGTACCTTTTTGTAACACCCTGTATACATCAAAAAAGAAAAAGTTATGTTCCGAACCACCAGCCCCACGTCGCTGCGGACCAGAGTCAGTTTCCAAAGACTAATACCAAAATCGACCAGGAACTCATCGGCAAAAACATTGAGATCTGCTTCGCGGTGGCCGCAGCAGCAAACAAGCACTAACCTATAGCGGGTAGAATGTGACAGACACGACACGGTGCTTTCACAAGTCGTGAGTGAGTTAGCAAGCCATCTAACAGAAAACAAGTCCAAAAAAGTCTATTTCACTAGATTGAATAGTATGCAATTCCACTCTCATGTACACGACAGCCCGATGAGAACCTGTCACATCAATACCCAACTACTTACTTACCTTCCTGTCAGCACAACCGTGAGAGAGGCTTGCCCCGCTGGTGAGTTCCGCTCGAATGGATTCATGAGAGGAGTAGCGCTGTCTCCGGGCGCTGCAAGTGTCGAGTCGCGAAAACTGCCTCCAGGCAGCGCCGGACGAGGCAGAGCGTTGCGCGTAGTAGGCAGTGGAATTTTGAAGTCCTCGAATGCGGGAGCCATTTAATTTACGTACTTCATTATAGTTAACTGCATCGACCGCCAAAAATCTATGATAGCTTCCACGTCATTAAAATACGATATGAAACAAAAGCGACCCAACATACGTCGCGGGGGCACACTTCAAGTTTCTTTCATTCCTGTCGATGACTTCCATGATTGGACGAACTCAAGAAATTACAGAGAGACTTAGACAAAATTTACTATTTGGTGTTGTGAGTGGCCGCTCTCTTTAAATATGGATACATGCAGGGTATTTCAGTAGAAAAAAACCAGTAGTACACGATTACAGGATAGATGGTTGATACGTTGAACACATTGCATCTTACAGGTATTTATGGATAGTACTAAGAAGCGACATGAAGTGGAATTTTAACTTAAAATTAGTATTAAAAGCCAATGAAAAATGTAGACTTGCCGGAAGAGTTGTGGAAAATTCTGTATGAGAAGAAAGTGGCATACAAGGCACTATTTCTATGTAGAATATTAGTTCGCTGTTTGGAGTTCTACCAACTATAATGGGCGTACTATTAGGATATGATAAGCAGATTAGGCCAAGTACAGAGATTGCCATTTCCCCTCGATCAATACAAGAACGGAAGTATGCGTACGATGCATTGTCCGCCACGATCTATATGTTGACATACGTACATTACTGGAGTTTGTTGAGCATCTCCGTCACGTTCTCGTAACGAGTAAACGATCTCGTGACAAAATGCGTCATTCTCTATGGGAACTTCTCTCCCTATTTCTCTCGCTCTCTCTTCTATTCATTCAACCTGACAACGATCCAGACTGATGAGCTATATTCGAGAGTCAATTGACCAAGTTTTTTGTAAGCCACTTTTTTCGTGGTATCAGCTTTATTTTATGGGGTCATTTCACTTTAGGTAGCCCCGGATGGTTAGTCCTAGATATATTACAACATTTCCTATCGAATCGTGGTACACTTTCTGGTATTAGAGTACGGTAAAATCGGGAACCAAATGAGGCGATGGACTCCTTATTCTGCTATTAAGATGGTAATAATAATAATGAGCGTATGGCATTGGTGGCCGGGAGACCCCTCGCGGGGCGGTTCGGTCGCCGCTACACAAGTTCTTTAATGCCACTACGGCGACTTGCGAGTGAATGAGGATGAAAGACATACAACACCCAGTCATCTCGAGGCAGAGAAAGTACCTAACCCCGCCGGGAATCGAACCCCGGACCCCGAGCGCGGGAAGCGAGAACGCTACCGCATGACCACGAGCTGAGGGGTTGTGAGATGGTGTTTTCTGTTATATGAAGAGGTTGGCAACTGTGGTGTTTGTATTTCCACTTTTCATTGCTTTAGGTATTCTTATTGTAAAGTTTGTTCATCTTTCACACGTATGCGGAATGACAGTTAAAGGTTTGTTGAATGTTGTCACAACTTAATAAATTCAACAAAACAGAATGCAATTTTGCTTTTCAGTGTCACGAGTTATCGTCGCCACTAAGTAACAAAACATTACTTCTTTCATCTCATGCATTGGTAAGACTTCTCTGGTAGAGAGAGAGTGTAAAGTATTCTCCTCGATCTTTTTAGGGCAGATACGTCTCATTCATAGGCATGCGGCGTTTACGTAACAGTAAAAGCCGCAGTGCAGCGCTCGTCTCCAAGCACAGAGGCGTCGGGGCATTCATTCCACCCTAGGACGTTAAAAATCGAACTTACTTCATACAAAGAATAGATTCTAAGATAACTTTATCCAAACTAATTTCCCTGACAGTCAAAAACTGACGAAGGAGCTCGGACGCACTGTGACTGAGCTATCTGCAGACGTTGTCGGCGACCTCTGGTGACGGCATCTGACGACCGTTGCCAGTGGCACGGTGAGCGCAGCCTGCGCGGTTGCGAACTGGTGACTTATCGACCCAGACAGGGTGCGATCGGCTGTCTGCTTGTCAAATGAGCAACTTAGGCGTGCAGACGTGTGAACACAGTTGCTGTCATCGTAGAGAACGGGCATGTCCACTGCATACTAGCTATGAAAATGTAAAAGAAAGGGCAGCATTGCTTCACCCAGAATGTAGAAGTAAACACTCTGGTTCATTCTCGCAGTACACTAAACTGTGTGCAGAAGCCATGGTACGAAGATCATGCCAGAAACATCACCCTTCACACACTGCGGGTTGAAAGTCTCATTAGGTCGCCATTGCACTCGACTCATAACGTCATTTGAAAAGTGGCAAAACCGCAACTCTTTCTATTTAACAGGTCTTGTAATGCAAGGAAATGTATATCTTCCTATTTCCATCTATTGTACTATAAAGTTTTTCCTTATTTTGTTACCTGAAGATATGACACTGTGTGTTTATATACTGTAATTGTTTTACAATTTGAATGTATATGTTTATGCATTTATGTCGATGTATAATTGCTTTCTTTTGTAAATATTTGTATTTTTACGCTGGGTCTTGCCTAGAGAAAACTATGCTATCGAACGATTACATCGATAGGTCGTGTGGAGAACCAAAGTGTTTAGGATCTTTGGTGGTATTAACTCTGTCGCGTGGAGCGCGGGTAGAGCAGAGTCTGGCTGGAGTAGGGCAGTGGAGCACGTGTGTTGTATGATGCTCCCTAGAGTTGCCGCGCTTTCAGGGTTTGGCAGCATGTAATTGCGCTCGACTTGCTATGATAGTTTCTGACACTGTTTCGCGGACGGGAAGCATTAGCTGGCGCACATCAAGAGGCCGTTTCGCCGAGTGACCGTGTCGAGAAGCAGGAGCGCCAACATCCAGCTTCTGCAAAAGCGACGGCCGACAATGAGAGACTGTCGCCACCTCCTCAACCGATGACTTCAAACCTTCAATCAACCAACAAGGAAGACTGGATCACGTAAAGTTTCAGAATTGTATGGCGGACCTGAGCTTTTAAAATTGTTGCATCACAAAACTTAGCATGAACGTTTGTCGCTCATTGTCCCGATTGCATTACCAAGCAGGGTCCCTTTTCCGAAATGAACCCGAGTGTCGTTGAAATTCATACTCCAGCATTCAAGTAATATCATTCCTTTCCACTGCTTTCATTTCCAAGTTCAGTTAAGGTATTCATAGCTGGCTACAATATTTAGATTACACAAGCACAAATTATGAGTGCGAGTTTTGTTACCATATTTTAGCTTACCTGTGACTGCAGCTCAGCTTGGTACGTACTAAATTTTACTATAGCTAATTATTCCTAATCATTTAATTCAAGTTTCTAAGTTAAATCTCTTAATTCTTAATTGCGTAGATTCAAGTAGTTTTTGAAATGGTTGTTGAGGTAGCCCAAGACTAACTTTATTTTATTGAATTTCGCAGTGCTTCAGAAACAAAGTTCACTACTTATTTCAGTCACTAAATTAACTTTCAATTTTCTGGGTTTATTAATTTTTTGCTAAATAAAGTCAGTGTGTAGCGAAATTTATTACTTTTGACAAACATTTAGTTTTCACACAGCACGTGTCAACCTTCAGATGCCACACTTAGTGCTAATTATATGTGCATTATTCTTTCATTTTCAGTTATTGTAGTAGTTGTTCGTAGGACTGGCGACCCTGATTTTCCCCAATTCTCAAATATCTAATTAACGCGAATTAATTGTTTACGTAACGACCGCACATTAACTTTATTAATTTTACCCTTTTCTCAAAATTAATTTTCACCCATTGCATTTGCATTTTTCCTTTCATTTAGATGTAACTCTTTCCTCCTCCTTTACCGACAAATTAACTTCGGTGACGATTGCTTTTCCCAAATTTCCATTACGTGCACGCAGTTTAATGTTTCACTGTCATTAAGGTCGATAAGTGAGTGGGAGGTTAAAGTCTCCAGTTAGATATTGTCCAGTTCCATTTTTTGGTCCTTACAAGACGTGAAGCTTGTAGGCTATGTTCTTTGAACTGCAAATACCGAGTGAACGCAACTCGCTTCACAAAGTTCAATAGGAAGATGGCTGAAATGAACCTGCACGCACTAACATCAGCAATTACAGTATAACTGGAAACCGACTGTCATTGGCGAGGCGAGACAGGCATCCGTCAACGGTCCCTAGCGTCTAGGCTCTTTTAACGAGCGCTGTTCTTACGCAGTGTCACACTGTCGTGAATCGAACAGTTCCTTGTAGACACGTTGGATAGTTCCCGTCGATAGGGCAACTTCATTCATGGTGTGGTGCATTCCGCCATCTTAGTGCTCTCATTCCATCCAACGAACTGGCAAATATACGCCACTTAAGTGCCATGGCAGAATGTCAGTGGTGGAGTGTTACATGACAGCCTGGTACCAGCTCTAGAGTGTTCTAAAGCGACCAGCGTCCTTTCTTAAGGACGTGAGTGATATTTTGTCCAGAAATAAAACGTATTTATTCAGTGTGCATAACGTCCTTACGTTAATACAGTTTGTGTAAATCTTGGTGTTGTTCTGATAGTAATGTTGATAATATACTAGTTTGTGTCAGAGACACTTCAACCAGAAAAGTTTTGTTAGTAGCTACTGAAATATTTTTATATTTTCATGTGAAATGTGTATATCCTGCGCCTAATACTTTCCATCTACTTACAGTATAAGGAATCTAAAAGGTAACAGTTTACAACATATCACATTGGTGCACGGGAGTTAGACATGAACAATATAATAAAGGACACTTGCGGCGTGCCAAACCGGTAAATAACGTCAAATATGCCTAAGAAACCACCTGAACCTGAGGTTTTCAATATTCCGTCGCTTACGCCACTGGCTTACTCGGCTGCTTTGTCATTATTACTAATTTGTCATTTACCGTGAGCGTTATGAAAGAAACAAGACTTTTGTTAACGTTACGCAGGACTTATGTGTATTTTTGTGCTGTTCAAATTCACAATACGCTAAAATAAAATTTAAACAAACGTCAGTTTTGCCTATGTAAGTGCAAGAACAAGTGGCCTTTTGTATTACAGGACGATTTTAGCAAAAACGTCGGTCGGCGCCCATGTCGCGGTAGCTTACGTAGTTTTTTTGTCCTGCTTGAGGTTATTTCCCTGCTAGAGAGACCGCAAATGTGTTCGTAGGCCAATTTGAGGCTGTTCCCTCGCTTGACAGACCACAAGTGTCCTGTATCGATTTGTTCGTCTCGCCGTCGTCTACACTGTTGTGGTAAGTTGTAAATAGTTGTCCTTCACACCTTGTGTAATGGATACCGACTGTTTAAGTGGCCTTATAACCTGTTCCGTCTTCACAAAGGCCACATTTTCCTTTATTCTTCTTGTATGTCTCTTTCCTTTAGAACTCTGGTCTGCTACGAGTCTGTTTATTCATACAGTCCCAATTCTTTCAACATGCTTCTTCATTTTGTTAACCCGTATTCTATGATTCCGTTCATGTGAAATAGATTTCATTCAAAGCTGATTTCAGAGTTTTTTATTTGCACTCTCAGAGTGCATCCTTTGCCTTTACTTACAAATTTAATTTGAGCTCACTCTATCCGTCTTTGGTCTTTCTTGCTTATTCTCCAGGCCTCACTTCCGTATGTGTGCATAGGTGTTGCCATTATTTTGTATAAATTTCTCTTTGTGTCTTTACTGGTTTTATTGTCTAATGTCCCATTTACAGCGCCACATGTAATTTGAAATTGGTTTAAATTACTGGAGATGTCATTTTCATATTTATAACAGATTAGCTGGACAAAAATATGAAACGGAGTGTAAAATTCATGCTTAAACATAAGTCCAGTTGCTGGCCAAGCCCGCATGTTACGCTGTTGTAATTGACCACAAACGGAAGCTGTGCTGTGTCCCCAAAACGTTGAAAGGGTTAGTCGCACTCCGAAAAGTGTTCTGTGTACTTGTGATGGCACGATGTCCAATTGAATTTAAACGTGGGAAAATTGTGGACGTTCATACGGTGGATGCTTTCGTACCTGAAGTATTTTAACTAGTCGCTAAGTCAGGAGGCGGACAACAACAACAACAACAACAACAACAAAATGTTCAAAAGTGTGTGAAATCTTATGGGACTTCCCTGCTAAGGTCATCAGCCCCTAATCTTACGCACTACTTAACGTAAATTACCCTAAGGACAAACACACACACCCATGCCCGAGGGAGGACTCGAACCTCCGCCGGGACCAGCAGCACAGTCCATGACTGCAGCGCCTGAGACTGCTCGGCTAATCCCGCGCGGCGGCGGACAACACTATGTGTTTAGTGATGGTGATATAAGGTCATTGAAGAAGACTGTGACGAAAAATAAGAGAGTAACAGCTGCCAAAGTCACTGTAGAACTGAATGTCACACACCTTGCGAATCTTGTCAGCATCAAACAACACGAAGTGAGTTACGTAAGCACAGGACTGGTGGGCGAACTGGAATTCCAAAACGATTCATCAGTGATGCAAATGCCCGTAATTGGAGAGCGTGGTGCCGAAGCCAAACAACATGGACTTTGGAGCAATGGAACAAAATCGTTTGGTTGAATGAATCTTGCTTCCACTTCTTGCTACACTTCTCGCCTAGTGTACTCAACAAGACTGAAACATGGTGGGAGTTCGGCTATTATTTATGCAGCCATATCGTCGTATCACATTAGTATCTTGGATACTGTGGAAGGTCGCGTTACTGCAAAGGACGAAGTGCCAGTTATGGCCGGTCAGGTACATTCCCTGGTGTTATGCTCATTGATAGTGATATTGAGGTGTTCTCAGAGGTCAGGGCCCCGATTCACGCTGCTCACATCGTCCACGACTGATTTTGCGAGCACGAGGATGAACTGTCGTATCTTCTCTATTCACCGTAATTACCAGATCTCAATATCAATTAGGCTTTTCGTTCTGCTCAGGAAAGAAGGACATGTGATCACTATCCATCTCCATCATTGTTAGTTGAACGCCCCAGGATGTTGCATGAAGAATCACGTAACGATCCCTTGAAAAACCACACAATCCCTGTGTTTGTGCTTTGCGATACGATTTAAAGTGTTTTCTTACAGGCATTAACTATATGTGTGTTATTGGTGTTTCCTTATTTTTGTCGACCCCTTGCATACCTCATCCTAGTAGCTTATTTTCCTTTAGCCATTACTAGAGAACAAACTGGATACTTTTCCTTTGGTTTCATCGTCATTTTTTCAAGTTATAGAATTTGTATCTAAAGTCCAAGCGATGTAGAGCAAACTGAAAACCATCCTCCGTCTTTTGTGAAATTTATTTGGTCATCAGCATGGAGTACAGTATTTAAACGTGTGTTTCTAGGAATTAATTTTATTCCTGTGTTAACTTTCCGATTCTATATCAATGTCGTCAATATTCTGTATTAAATAAAGCGGGTAAGCGACTGTACCCACATAGTCAAATGCTGTTGGTCCTGCTCTCTCTTTGCCTGTGTCAATTAAAATTGCTATTTTAAATACAAACTATTTATCATTTGTATTAAACATCATTCCGTTATAATTCACAGCATATAGCTATTCCCTCTGTCGAATGATATTTCATTATCTGATAATGCAAAATGAGCCTTCAGATTGTGTTCTCGTCTCTTCCAGTTATCTACCGCAATATTCTAATATTGTCACAGCATGATAATCCTTTTCTAAAGACATGTTGTTCTTCCAGTAAGAGGGCGCCAGCTACTCTTTTCAGTCCGTTATTAATTATTGGTGCCTATAATTTGAAGCCAGTATTCCACAGACTTATTCGTCTGTAATTTTGGCAAAAATTTCTATTTCTAGTTCCTTTTTAGAGAGGGATATTATTTCCGTTACACTCCGGAGGTCGGGTATCACTTTCCATTTCCGATATTTATTTGGTAACTGTAAAAGGCCGGCCGCTAGTAGCCGAGCGGTTCTAGGCGCTTCAGTCTGGAACCGCGCGACCGCTACGGTCGCAGGTTCGAATCCTGCCTCGGGCATGGATGTGCGTGATGTTAGGTTTCAGTAGTTCTACGTTCTACGTTCTAGACGACTGATGACCTGAGATGTTAAGTTCCATAGTGCTCAGAGCCATTTGAACCATTTTTGAACTGTAAAAGTCTCAGTTCCAACATTAATCTTTCACATTTGATAAGTTCTGAATTAATATTATCAGGTTCTGTTGTTTACTGCTCTTCATTTTCCTTAAGCTTCTTGTATCTCCTCCAATGTGATACTGTATCGTTAATATGTTTCGTCATCTCGTTAATTTCCTGGTGTATTTTTGTTAATTCAATTTTATCTTTGTTTCCTACCCTAATCCTTGACAGTCCTTTGTCCAACTTTTTTTTGTCTATTACGTGTATCCGTGCAGATTTACTTACCTGTGTGTTTCTTCAATAGTTTACTAGTTATGTGTTGTCTGCCATGTAGGTCATTGTCAGTCTTTCATATTCTACCCCAACGTTCTTCATAGGATTCGCGCACCGTTTTCTAAGCGTAGTTACGGTTCTCTTTATATTACGCTTCAGTTCCTTTTTTATTATGTTGTGTATCTGTAAGGGAAGATTTCTGTCTATTTAACTACAATTGCTGTATCTTGAAATAAAATTTCATTCCTAAGTTGGTTTTTCTTCCCTATTGCCTCCTTCGCCGCTCAAATCAGATTTACATTTACGTTTCCCCAAACTCTATTTATATTATTTTCTGCAAATTTATTTTGTAAGTAATGCGTGAGACGCCCATGAAATAAAATTCTTACACTGCCTTCGTGCAGAGGGTAGAATTTGAAAACTTCATCTTAGAGTTCACTCCTTGTAATAGATTCCTTCTTCCGTCTGGTAATCAGTTTTACCTTAGCAAGCACCAGGAAATTATCTGTCTTTATGCCGCTGTCTCTAAGTACACTTACATTTTTAGTCCTTCGACTTTTGCTATTAGCTATGACGTAGCTTTAGTCGATCTATAGCCTTTTGCAATCCATGAGAATTGTGAATTTATGAATCTAATTCTTAGTATAGAAAGACTGTGTAGTTTCCTTTTCGTTATAAGTTACAAAGTGTGGTACGTCGTGTCCATTATTCTTTATTACCTACTCTCCAAATGTCGCTATTGTTTCAGGTTTCGCAAATTTTCTACAGCTGCGTTAACGTCTCCACTTATAAACAGATAGTCTTTCTTGTTTTGGTCTACTTGCTTTTGCAGGTCTTCATAGAAAACTACAGTTTCTTCCCTGCTTCCTTCTTTAGAAGCAAATACTCCTTTTTAGCCGTACTGATCGTATAGGTTCATTTGTTGACACTTCAATTTAGTTGTCGGGCTGTCTTCACTGTAAACCGTCAGATAATCATCCTAATACTTAGCCCGTTTCAGTTTCTGTTTAGTTCCACTTATTACTGCCATACCGATGTTTCTAGCTTTTAACTCAGTGTTAGGTCGTTGTTATTTTGGTTCCACTTCCTGTACATACTAACTTCCTGTTTTTATCATGTCCAAGATTCAGTATAGGTTGACCTTGTGCCTTGGTTGTTTCCTTGAGGTGTTCTGACTCGCCTGTTTACTATCGGGATTTTCTCCCTTATACGAAGGTCGCAGTTACTAAATGATAATCAATTGAAATTAGTAACAGATACATTATTCCTACAAAAAGTATTAGTGTTTCATTATTACACTCTTCATCCCATTACATCTCTCTTTACTGAGGTTACACTTTTTATAAAAAGTAGAACTGTTATGAAATACAGAAAAAAATGGCTCTGAGCACTATGGGACTTAACATCTGAGGTCATCAGTCCCCTAGAACTTAGAACTACTTAAACCTAACTAACGTAAGGACATCACACCCATCAATGCCTGAGGCAGGATTCGAACCTGCGACCGTTGCAGTAGCGCGGTTCCGGACTGAAGAGCCTTGAATTGCTCGGCCACCTGAGCCGGCTATGAAAGACAGCACGAGAACATGCAGACATCTGAAATCCCCATCAAGCACACAAGAAACGTAGGTAAAGAGGAATAATCTATAGTGCAGAATGCTTACACATAAAGAAACATTATTCTGCTGGTTTCTTCAGTTACATTCATATGAGGGTAGTTAGAAAAATTCTCGGAATGGAACAGAAAGAAATGACCTACCTCAGTGAAATTTCTTTCCAGTGTAGTCACCTTCTGCAGTAATGCCCTTGACCCAGCGATGATCCAACTCCCTGATCCCCTCCTGAATATTTGAGTCCTAAGGCCTGCAAACTGACCTGCCAAGTTCGGCTGCCAGTTCCTCGACAGAAGAGAAACTCCACCTACCGAGGAAAGCTTTGAGTAAGGAAAAAATATGGTTGTCTGATGGAGCCAAATCAGGTTAAGAAGGAAGTTTTGGCAACATTTATTGTCTTAGTTAATGTATTTTTGATCTAGCAGCGACACGCCTGTGTGGATGTCAATTGTGTTGATGAAAATTGACTTTCTTCTTGCCAAACTAGACCTTTTTTTTCACGTCAATTCTGCTACAGTTGGTCCCGGAGATTCGTGTAATATTATCTCTTAATTGGTTGACCTGTTGGAAGATACTCTATCATCAGAATAAGTTTCACATCCCAGAAAACAGACGCCGTGACTTTTTTTTGGCTGATCATACTCCCTTTGTTTTGTTTTGTGGTTGGTGGTGAACCAACATGTTTCCACTGCTTTGGCTGCTGATTGTCTCTGAGAAATAGTAGTAGACCGAAATTCACAAACTGGCGCAAAATATTCTGGTTGCTAAAAAAACGGGTTAAACACTGTTCTAACATTTCCATTCTGATGTGTACCTCATCCTGAGTTGAGTCCCGACACCCACGCAGCAGATAATTTTCTCATACATAATTCCACTACTAACATGTGATACGTCCATCCGGATGAAATCCCTACAGCTTCAGCAGTTTCTGGCACTTTTAGTCAGCAATCCTCCATGAACCTTTCATGTCCTTTTGCAATAATTTGTTGCGTAGGAGGCAGTATGTGGATCATCATCTAAGCTGTCCCGACCCCGATTTTAAAGCTGTCCACTTGGCTGCAGCTGAATATGAAGAAGCAGAGTCTCCCAGTGTGTTCTGAAAATCGGCATGAATTTCCTTTGCTTTCGTGCATCTCTTTACGAAGTACTTAGTCACTGCTCGAATCTCAATATTTTTCCATCTTCACAAATCACTGCATGGGACTAACAGAGAGACATCCGGACAACAGCTCTCTACCCAGAGAGCCGCATCACGTGTCTGTTACCTCATGGAGCAGGATCTGTTATTACGTGATAACATCGGGATGGGAGAGAGTGGCCATAGGTGAAGTTGCCCGTGATTGGTTGATTAGCTTTGGTAGAAAAATGACGCCAAACGTCACTCGCGCTTCGTATTTTAGCCGTGCTTTTGAGTTGAATTGAAGTTCAGAGGACTTTTGGAAACGATTAAAAGGTATTTGAATTATTGAGAGACTTGTTATGCGTTGTGCATGCATGTTCGATTTAGCTGTATATCGTTTTTAGTACGTAATTAGCGTTTGAGATCTTAAGCACGAGTTGAAATAATGAAGCGTTTTGTGAAGAAGTCGGTAGGCCTACATGTTTGAAGTAGACACGTTAGTAATTGTACAGTATTGTTTTTGAGATCTGTAATTCGTTTTGCAGACGGTTGTAAACGTTGCCAGGTAGTGTTGCATTTTGTTGTTCCAATAGAGGCGAAGGTGGATTTCGCCTGTTAGCATTTCCACGCAATAAAGAAAGACGAAAGCAGTGGGCAGTCACAGTCAACAGGGCTGACATAAATCAAACAGGAGCCTTGAGAAAACCAACTCTTATCTATGCGAAGTAAGTCGTATTTGCTTTTTACTACATATAAAACAATTTGCAATATACATAGTTAAATTTGAAAACAGTACTGTAAATAGGCTGTGTGAAAATTATTATAACACATTCTTATAAACAAAGGCATTTAACGAATGATTTCGCCGTATTGTCTTGTGCTTTAGATTCGGCGAGTGTGTACTCCACTACTTCACTACTGGCCACTCAATAGTTCCGCCCGCAGTTTGGCAGAACAATGGCCGCAGTATCGTGCGGTTGGTCACTCTCTCCCTATACAGGCTCTTTACCTCGCTGCGCTAGCACTGACATCTGGTGCTGATTCCGCGAACTTTTCTAAATACCCTTTTATTTCACCTTATCACTGTTAAAGTGAGATTAAGTAAACATCCTGAGAAACACGTTTCAGAAATAATGAAATAGCAAATAACAGCATAAAGTACAATGAAAAATAACAAATGATCGATGAAAAATTTGAGAATGAGAAGACACGCGAAACAATGCATTCTTTGACATGGATTGGATGAAGGCAGTAAACAGAAGCCGCTTCTCTTGGTTCCTTTCGAAAGCACGGTTACGTAACGAACGAGTCTTACCAAGGCCACGGCGAAATATCTGTAATCTAAACGGTGATTGGGCCACTTAGAATTCTTACGTAAGAGGTCGCTCTATCCGTGCGATAGCTCTCGTTGTGTGATTTAGTTAGATATGTAACCACACCACAAAACTAGGGTCCAGAAGTAACAAATTTTTACGAGGTCAGGAAGCTCAGAAATCAGTTTAAACTGCCAAATTAAGCACAAAGGAAAGAATTATGACAATATGCGAGGCAATGACTGTTGGATATCTAACCGCCTGATTGTAGTCTCGTCTAAAAAAATGGTAACTCTGTGTGACGCTCTTACAGCCTCGGAGTCACTGACAACCGAAACCGCTCGATTTATTGTGGGCTCATCACATACCCACATAAACATTCGTAACGCTGAATGACAGGTATCTGCTTAGTATGCCGTAGCGTGAAATTGAATTACTGTCGGAATCTCTATCTTTCTCACGTTAATTAACAATTCAGTTTTCTATTTCGTTAAAATGGTAGTTCAGTCTGAAGATATAGTCATTTAGCAGTTGTGATGTGACCTTAGGACCTGACCTGAAATATTACGTTTTTTTTCTACATTTGGTTAATCACACACTGTCGGGTACTTTTGAGTTCTGCGAGGGAACAGTTTAATGCCATTTACGTTCACCAGTGGTTGTAGTCGTTGCGGAACCTACATGACGTGGGAGAAGAAATTACCAACATTGGTGTCCATCACTCTAGGACGACATCACAGTCACCTCAATATAACTGTCGAAAAGATATGGTTTTGTGATGACGTATTATATATGACTAGAAAAAGTTGACTTGTTTCTAGATTCACAAGTTCAGCTGAAATTTTACTTTCGAAGACGTTTATGTCTTTTCAAGAAAACTAGTATTACCTGTGGTCGAAATGCAGATTCTTAATTCTTATCTCAACTCCATGCAGATTTTAGGTCTTGCCGGAATGCTATGATGAAAAGATTAAGGAAGGGCGAAGAGGAATCATAAGGAAATGAAAGACAAAAATGAGGGAAAGGGTTTACGAGTTTTTAGCATATTGCAGCCCCGTCAGCAACTGCGATAGACTAAGATATTGCAAGATCCGCCTCAGTTGCGCAAATTTTCTGATCTTTGCCCAGCACCTGTACAACCGTGGCACCATGTCGAATTAAAAGTACTTAAGTGAAGTCCAGCCCCAGCATAACGTCACCACGCGGGTCAGTGCCAACGTAGCTGCCGCTGCCAGCCGACAGCACATTACTGGAGAACTGAATTACAAGGTGAAATGAGTTTCACAAATTCCATCAAGTTGTCAGTAAAGTGTAGAAATGTCTTTCGTTGATCGTTGATTTTTACCAACGAAGCTACTGCACCCTTCTCATCGAGGCGATCCTTCCTCATACTGTATCAGGTTTGAAAGCGACAGCGTGCTGAGACTTCATGTTTCAGGGTGACTATTGAATAATTCTCGTTGAAAGCTTTCGCTATTTGAGTTAGCTAGTCTAGCTTTCCACTGCAGTACTTTGAGGCTTCATAATTTCGGCTGAGAATAATATATGTCTGACGACGTGCGAGATATCGTTATGGTTATCCTTCGTCGCATATTCTGAAGGACAACGACAATACCATTCATTATCTTATCGATGGAGTCAGCGTGAACGGGAGACTGTCTTCACTGTGTGCTTGCTTCCACTCGCCACCGGTGAGGCGATGAGGCGATGAGCGGGGTCTTTGTGCCGACGCAGATCCGCACAGTAAATTTCGTCTCTGCTTTCGCGCTGCTTCCTTGTGGCGGGAAAAACTGGCGTGTCTTGAATATCTTTAGCGCAGAAGTATGTCGGAGCAACAATTAGCAGCACAGACCAGATATTGCGCTATTGAACAGCGAGGGACGCGTAGCTTGGCAAGCTAATAATAGCAAACGCATCCCTGAAGTGGATTTTATCGTCGCCGTGTATGGTATTCAGAACAGGACCGATACCTGGGTGGTTACTGTCCCTCGCAGTTAGCATAAATAGCAATTGGAGAGGCGCAGAAGTCAATAGAATGAGCGTGCAGTACATTTCACGCATTAGATCTAGGACCGACATCGTTTACTGTTGTGCCCGTAGCCGGTGCGTTACTAAGACGCTGCCTCACAGCTGGCACATGCATACCTGCAGGACATGTAGCTCCATAAACAGACACAGCGTATAGTAAAAGTTGAGACTGGAATACTAACAAGCCGGTCTACAATTTGACAGTTTGTTGTGTATCATAGCTCCTTTGAAACCGTCGAACACTGATAACGTGGAAACCTGATTGCATTACTTCCAAAACCTTCACTAGTTGGACTTCTGAAGTTACGCCCAGTTTTTGGACAGCAAACGAAGGAATACACTACTGGCCATTAAAATTGCCACACCACGACGATGACGTGCTGCAGAAGGGAACTTTAACCGACTGGAAGAAGATGCTGTGATATGCAAATGATTAGCTTTTCAGAGCATTCACACAAGGTTGGCGCCGGTGGCGACACCTACAACGTGCTCACGTGAGGAAAGTTTCCAACCGATTTCTCATACAAAAACATCAGGTGACAGGCGTTGCCTTGTGAAACGTTGTAGTGATGCCTCGTGTAAGGAGGTGAAATGCCTACCATCACGTTTCCGACTTTGCTCTCGTTGGTCGAGATTCAATGACTTAGCAGAATATGGAATCGGTGGATTCAGGAGGGTAATACAGAACGCCGTGCTGCATCCCAACGGCCTTGTATCACTAGCAGTCGATATGACAGGCATATTATCCGCATGGATATAACGGATCGTGCAGCCACGTGGCGATCCCTGAGTCAACGGATGGGGACGTTTGCAAGACAACCATCTGCACCAACAACAGTTCGACGACGTTTGCAGCAGCATGGACTATCAGCTCGGAGACCATGGCTGCGGTTACCCTTGACACAGTGCCTGCGATGGTGTACTCCACGACGAACCTGGGTGCACGAATGGCAAAATGTCTTTTTTTCAGGTTAATCCAGTTTCTGTTGACAGCATCATGATGGTCGCAACCGTGTTTGGCGACATCGCGGTGAACGCACATTGGAAGCGTGTATTCGTCATCGCCATACTGGCGTATCACCCGAAGCGATGGTATGGGGTGCCATTGGTTACACGTCTCGGTCACCTCTTGTTCGCATTGATGGCACTTTGAATAGTGGACGTTACATTTAAGATGTGTTACGACCCGTAGCTCTACCCTTCATTCGATCCCTGCGAAACCCTACATTTTAGCAGGATAATGCACGACCGCATGTTGCAGGTCCTGTGCGTGCATTTCTGGATATAGAAAATTTTCGACTGCTGCCCTGGGCAGCGCATTCTCCAGATCTCTCATCACTTGAAAATGTCTGGTCAGTGTTGGTCGAGCAAATGGTCATCACAATACGTCAATCACTACTCTTGATGAACTGTGGTATCGTGTTGAAGCTGCATGGGCAGCTGTACCTGTTCACGCCATCCAAGTTCTGTATGACTCAATGCCGACACGTATCAAGGCCGCTATTACGGCCGGAATAGGTTGTTCTGGGTACTGATTTCTCAGGATCTATGCACCCAAATTGCGTGAAAATGTAATCAGATGTCAGTTCTAGTATAATATATTTGTCCAATGAATAGCCATTTATCATATGCATTTCTTCTTGGTGTAGCAATTTCAATGGTCAGCAGTGTATAAGCTTCTGTATTTTTAGATTTAAGTGCACTACGGCTAATTAAGATATTAGCCTTTTCGGGAGTTTTGAGTTCGACCTTTTGTTTATCCCAGTGATGAGATATTAATTGGTAAGGAAAGATGCAATAGTTGCGAGAGCCACATGGTGCAGATGTCCTATGTTTTAGTCCAAACATTAGATATAAACAATGTAGGGCACACTATCTGTTCACCGGCCGTGCTGGCCGAGCGGTTGTAGGCGCTGCAGTCTGGAAACGCGCAACTGCTACGGTCCCAGGTTCGAATCCTGCCTCGGCCATGGATGTGTGTGATGTCCTTAGGTTAGTTAGGATTAAGTAGTATATACTTCTAAGCTGTACCCGTGGTCTAGGGGTAGCGTCTTTGATTCATAATCAATTCGATCCCTGCCACTGCCCAAATTTTAATAGATAATCGGCATTGGCGGCCGAAGACTTCCGGCATAAGAAGTCAGCCTCATTCCGCCAACGGCCTTGTCAAAGAGGGCGGGGGAGCGGATAGAGGTTCAGGGCACTCTTGTCCTAGGGATGGGAAATTGTCCCTAAAGGCGAAAGAATCAGCAATGATCAACGACGTGAGGATGCAGAAGGCAATGGAAAATACTGCAATAAAGACACGTAACGTGTATCCACAGGACATGTGGCCTGTAGT
The DNA here is from genome assembly GCF_023897955.1 of Schistocerca gregaria. Classification (NCBI taxonomy): domain Eukaryota; kingdom Metazoa; phylum Arthropoda; class Insecta; order Orthoptera; family Acrididae; genus Schistocerca; species Schistocerca gregaria. The sequence continues at coordinate 522,523,766 of NC_064926.1, forward strand.
TGAAGAAGTGTCATCATGATCTCTCCATTGGCAAAAGATTCCGGAATAGTCCCACATTCGGATCTCCGGGAGGGGACTGCCAAGGGGGAGGTTACCATGAGAAAAAGATTGAATAATCAACGAAAGGATAATGTTCTATGAGTCGGGGCGTGGAATGTCAGAAGCTTGAACGTGGTAGGGAAACTAGAAAATCTGAAAAGTGAAATGCAAAGGCTCAATCTAGATATAGTAGGGGTCAGTGAACTGAAGTGGAAGAAAGACAAGGATTTCTGGTCAGATGAGTATCGGGTAATATCAACAGCAGCAGAAAATGGTATAACAGGTGTAGGATTCGTTATGAATGGGAAGGTAGGGCAGAGGGTGTGTTACTGTGAACAGTTCAGTGACCGGGTTGTTCTAATCAGAATCGACAACGATAGTTCAGGTATATATGCCGACGTCGCAAGCTGAAGATGAACAGATAGAGAAAGTGTATGAGGATATTGAAAGGGTAATGCAGTATGTAAAGGGGGACGAAAATCTAATAGCGATGGGCGACTGGAATGCAGTTGTAGGGGAAGGAGTAGAAGAAAAGGTTGTAGGAGAATATGGGCTTGGGACAAGGTATGAAAGAGGAGAAAGACTAATTGAGTTCTGTAACAAGTTTCAGCTAGTAATAGCGAATACCCTGTTCAAGAATCACAAGAGGAGGAGGTATACTTGGAAAAGGCCGGGAGATACGGAAAGATTTCAATTAGATTACATCATGGTCAGACAGAGATTCCGAAATCAGATACTGGATTGTAAGGCGTACCCAGGAGCAGATATAGACTCAGATCACAATATAGTAGTGATGAAGAGTAGGCTGAAGTTCAAGACGTTTGTCAGGAAGAATCAATACGCTAAGAAGTGGGATACGGAAGTTCTAAGGAATGACGAGATACGTTTGAAGTTCTCTAACGCTACAGATACAGCAATAAGGAATAGCGCAGTAGGCAACACAGTTGAAGAGGAATGGACGTCTCTAAAAAGGGCCATCACAGAAGTTGACAAGGAAAACATAGGTACAAAGAAGGTAGCTGCAAAGAAACCAGAAACAGAAGAAAAACTTCAGTTGATTGATGAAAGGAGGAAGTACAAACATGTTCCGGGAAAATCAGGAATACAGAAATACAAGTCGCTGAGGAATGAAATAAATAGGAAGTGCAGGGAAGCTAAGACGAAATGGCTGCAGGAAAAATGTGAAGACATCGAAAAAGATATGATTGTCGGAAGGACAGACTCAGAATACAGGGAAGTCAAAACAACCTTTGGTGACATTAATAGCAACGGTGGTAACATTAAGAGTGCAACGGGAATTCCACAGTTAAATGCATAGGAGAGAGCAGATAGGTGGAAAGAATACATTGAAAGCCTCTATGAGGGTGAAGATTTGTCTGATGTGATAGAAGAAGAAACAGGAGTCGATTTAGAAGAGATAGGGGTTCCAGCATTAGAATCGGAATTTAAAAGAGCTTTGGAGGACTTACGGTCAAATAAGGGAGAAGAGATAGATAATATTCCATCAGAATTTCTAAAATCATTAGGGGAAGTGGCAACAAAACGACTATTCACGTTGGTGTGTAGAATATATGAGTCTGGCGACATACCATCTGACTTTCGGAAAAGCATCATCCACACAATTCCGAAGACGGCAAGAGCTGACAAGTGCGAGAATTATCGCACAATCAGCTTAACAGCTCATGCATCGAAGCTGCTTACAAGAATAATATACAGAAGAATGGAAAAGAAAATTGAGAATGAGCTAGGTGACGATCAGTTTGGCTTTAGGAAAAGTAAAAGCACAAGAGAGGCAATTCTGACGTTACGGCTAATAATGGAAGCAAGGCTAAAGAAAAGTCAAGACACGTTCATAGGATTTGTCGACCTGGAAAAAGCGTTCGACAATATAAAATGGTGAAAGCTGTTCGAGATTATGAAAAAAGTAGGGGTAAGCTATAGGGGAGACGGGTCATATACAATATGTACAACAACCAAAAGGGAATGATAGGAGCTGACGATCAAGAACGAAACGCTCGTATTTAGAAGGGAGTAAGACAAGGCTGCAGCCTTTCGCCCCTACACTTCAATCTGTACATCGAGGAAGCTATGATGGAAATAAAAGAAAGGTTCAGGAGTGGAATTAAGATACAAGATGCAAGGATATCAATGATACGATTCGCTGATGTCATTGCTATCCTGAGTGAAAGTGAAGAAGAATTAAATGATCTGCTGAACGGAATGAACAGTATGGTTTGAGAGTAAATCGGAGAAAGACGAAGGTAATGAGAAGTAGAAATGAGAACAGCGAGAAACTCAACATCAGGATTGATGGTCACGAAGTCAATGAAGTTAAGGAATTCTGCTACCTAGGCAGTAAAATAACCTATGACGGACGGAGCAAGGAGGACATCAAAAGCAGACTCGCTATGGCAAAAAAGGCGTTTCTGGCCAAGAGTAGTCTACTAGTAACAAATACCGGCCTTAATTTGAGGAAGAAATTTCTGAGGCTGTACGTCTGGAGTACAGCATTGTATGGTAGTGAAACATGGACTGTGGGAAAACCGGAACAGAAGAGAATCGAAGCATTTGAGATGTGGTGCTATAGACGAATGTTGAAAATTAGGTGGACTGATAAGGTAAGGAATGAGGAGGTTCTACGCAGAATCGTAGAGGAAAGGAATATGTGGAAAACACTGATAAGGAGAATGGACAGGATGATAGGAAATCTGCTAAGACATGAGGGAATGACTTCCATGGCACTAGAGGGAGCTGTAAGGGCAAAAACTGTAGAGGAAGATAGAGATTGGAATACGTCAAGCAAATAATTGAGGACGTAGATTGCGAGTGCTACTCTGAGATGAAGAGGTTAGCACAGGAAAGGAATTCGTGGCGGGCCGCATCAAACCAGTCAGTAGACTGATGACAAAAACGTTCTAGGGGACTGATGACCTCAGAAGTTAAGTCCCATAGTGCACAAAGCCATTTGAACCATCTGTACGATTTTAGAAGTCAGGAGATCACTAAGTAGTAGCAGTTCCCATGGAAAGAGTGTCGATAACATTTTGTTGTTTGCGAGCTGAACCAGGAGGTACTGTTACAAGACTATCAATTACATCTGAAGCATTAGTAGCAGACAAGGCTTGGTAACCTTCTGCAAATAAGGTTTTTGAAGTTCTTAAAGCCAGACTAATTTTGCTTGTTCGTTTATTTCTCGCACCGGGGAATCTAGAGGGATCCGGTGCAGACATCTTCGTCTTCTCTCCTTCAGGTAATAAAAATTACGGAAGTGTGATACTGCAGGCATTACCAACAGAAGCCGCACAACTAACAACAAAGTATTGTGAGGATCCACACAGACCTGGCGCCGCACATTTCTTCCAAATGGCTCTGAGCACTATGCGACTTAACTTCTGAGGGCATCAGTCCCCTAGAACTTATAACTACTTAAACCTAACTAACCTAAGGACATCACACACATCCATGCCCGAGGCAGGATTCGAATCTGTGACCGTAGCGGTCGCTCGGTTACAGACTGTAGCGCCTAGAACCGTACGGCCACTTCGGCCGGCCGCCGCAAATTGTTGTTTGTCAAGTAACGTATAATGTCGATGATGCTTTGATTCTGTTCTGGTGAGATCTGGAGAATGTGCTGGCCTGGGCAGCAGGCGAACAATCTCTGTATCCAGAAAGGCCCGTGCGGGACCTGCAACATGCGGTCGTGCATTATCCTGCTTAAATGTAGGGTATCGCAAGGATCGAATGAAGGGTAGAGCCACGGATCGTAACACATATCAAATGTAACGTCCACCGATCAAAGTGCCGTCAATGCGAACAAGAGGTGACCGAGACATACAACCAATGACACCCCATACCATCACGCCGGGCGATACGCCACTATGGCGATGACGAAAACACGCTTCCAATGTGCGTTCACCCCCATGTCGCTAAACACGGATGCAAACATCATGATGCTGTCAACAGAACCTGAATTCATCCGAAAAAATGAACTTTTTCCATTCGTACACCCATGTTCGTCGTTGAGTACTCCATTGCAGGTGCTCCTGTCTGTGATGCAGCGTCAAGGGTAACCGCAGCCATGGTCTCAGAGCTGATAGTCCATGCTACTGCAAACGCCGTCGAACTGTTGGTGCAGATGGTTGTTATGTTGCAAATGTTGACTCAGGGATCGAGATGTGGCTGCACGATCCGTTACAGCCATGCCGATAAGATGCCTGTCATCTCGGCTGCTAGTGATACGAGGAAGTTGGGATCCAGCACGGTTTTCCGTATTACCCTCCCGATTCCATATTCTGCTATCAGTCATTGGATCTCGACCAACGCGATCAGCAAAGTCGCGGTACGATAAACCGTTATCGCTGAGGCTACAATTCGACCTTTTTTAAAGCCGGAAACGTGATGGTACGCATTTCTTCTCCTTACACGACGCAGCACTACATGTTTCACCAGGCAACGCCGTTCAACTGCTGTTTGAGAAATCGGTTGTAAACTTTCGTCAGGTCAGCACGTTGTAGATGTCGCCACCGGCGTCAACCTTGTGTAAATGTTCTGAAAAGCAAATCATTTGCATATCGTAGCATCTTCTTCCTGTCGGTTAAATTTCGCTTTTGTCGGACGTCATCTTAGTGGTGTACCTATTTTAATGGCCAGTATTGGATAATTCATGCAAAATCGTGCGATGCTAAACGGTATAAAAATGTCTGTTTTCATTCAGTATTGTATTGGATGATACGACTGCCTTTGCCAGAAGTCGAGGCAGGTGAGAGATCTTCGTGCAGATTACAAAAGGGTATGGCAGATCTATGGTTATGTGCGTATGCGGTAAGTCAGCCCGCAAAGAGCAAGGACCAAAATTGAGAAAGAAGTGTAATTTTGACAGAACGGCTTATCGTGGCACAAATCCCGATAAACTCGAAAAGATTATACGAGAATATGAAGTAAGAGTTACCATTATAACCGGTAATATATTGGGATTCAAGATTCGTCATAAGCTTTCACAAGGAAGGAAGAAGTACTTACACTTCGTTGTCCGTAAGATCACCTGTGATGACTTAAAAAGAATTACATTGAACAGACAGGTCAGACATTTAAAATTCAATTTAATGAACATACGCTTACACACTGTGAAAGTGCACTAAGTACACTTTTATCAAGACTTTCAAATGAAATAACTAGGACTGACAAATGGCTCTGACCACTATGGGACTTAACTTGTGACGTCATGAGTCCCCTAGGACTTAAAAGTACTTAAACCTAACTGACCTAAGGACATCACACACATCCATGCCCGAGGCAGGATTCGAAGCTGCGACTGTAGCGATCGCGCAGTTCCTGCCTGTAGGGCCTAGAACCTTTAGGCCACCACGACCGGCGCCAGATGTTCTTCCCCATTCCACAAACTGGATTTTATTTACGGTGATGTCTGCCTGTAGTGGAAGACAGACTGCGTGGACTGCGGCCCGAGACGCGCCTGAACACAGGCACTGCTGCGTTGCTCGTTACTCAACCTGCTGTACTAGGGGGCGCACTCCAGCGGCCATTCTGTTATGTTTCCCACGCTGGTAGCATTAAACACCTTTGCAGTTTTTAGTACATGCCACACGATATCGTAATTTTTGTAGCTGTAAACTATCTCTGCTTCTCCCATTATTTATCTTACAGGAAGGGTTGTCATTTCATTTTCACTCTTATTCATTAAAATGAAGTCAAATTCTTAAAGTTGTATTTGAACAGATGTAAGACAAACTGTGGTGTCCGGCGGTTGGCAGAAAAAGAACTAACAATCAAGTTTGAACACAGCTTATTATCATAAAAAACGCCTTCTTGGCGTGCAGTAATTTGCAAACACAAGAACAAAACAGGCTCAACTCTTGTGGTGAAAAAAAAAAAACTAATAAGAATAGAAGACAATGACAAGGAAATAATGATCAAAATACTACTTTACCAATTACAAAGATACAACGTTTTACTGAATGCTGCGGCAGGTGTCTACTATTCTAGAGCCGACGTAAGTATTGCCCAGAGCTGCCCTAACTGTAGGTACACACTGCCGGTCTGACTCTGCTGGCGTGCTTATAACGCCGATTCGGCGGAGTGCTACACATAGTCACTTAGTTCCAATTTATGGATCACTGTCACATGGTTTTTCACGAAGTAGTTCCATGTTTATGCGGAAAGCCTGTTATTGTTTACATCCACTGGTGACGGCCGGTCGTGATGGACGAGCGGTTCTAGGCGCGACAGTCTGGAACCGCGCGACCGCTACAGTCGCAGGATCGCATACTGCCTCGGGCATGGATGTGTGTGATGTCCTTGGTTAGGTTTAAGTAGTTCTAAGTTCTAGGGGACTGATGACCTCAGAAGTCCCTTAGTGCTCAGAGCCATTTGAACCATTTTCAACCACTAGTGGTGTTTCGATCTGAGCTCTTTAAGATAGGTCGGTAGCCCACTTTGCTTGTTGTGTGGGCGCTCTAACTGATAATGGGCCGCTACGACGTGATTAGATCTGTTCCTTAATTTTACAATCTCTTTTAAAACATACAAACAAGAATAAAAATGTGCAATGGACACTATAGGCCCAATTTGAGTTTGTTTTCGACGTTTTTATTTTACCTTTTACTGTACAACGCATCATCCATAATGAATTTTATTACATTGTCACATCTTTTAATTCTTGACTATATTATTTATTTTATTTAATAATGGAGGAAGTCTATGATACTGTATTAATATAGTGGCCTATGATATACGCACATTCTTTTAGCCCATCCACAACCTCTGTATTATACGTTACTTGGCAATCGCAATTTGTAACGCTAAGTATCTGTCAGTTCTGATACCATTTTGTTATTAATTGTGCAACCCTGATGATAGTGTTTGTAATATGAAACTTTCGTTATTTTTATTGTTATTGCCTCTTTCTTCCTGCTCCCACTAGAACTAAAGATGATCTTCAGCTCACACTGAAACCGGCATTCGGTAAAGAAAGAAGTTATTATACGTCGATTGTTTGTTTACTACAACCAGGGGACCTGCGTGAAACACTCACGATTTTGTAGTTTTGAGTAGTGACAGTATATCAAACAAGTGTAGTCGTTGGTGTATGGGTGGTTGTGGAAATGGAGAGAAAACATCTTCGGAAATGAACCGAACGACGTGAAATAATAATAATAAATTTATAATACAACCTTGTATATACATTTATAGGTGTCCAAAAATGTTTTTTGCATTCGGAATATTTGTCCCAGCTTGCACGACGGGCAGAGATCGGCGACTATCACTAGCACTACATAGCCTTTAACCTTAACTCGACAAACATTATCAGTTACAGGTAGCACGTTAGGCCATAGCAGCATTAGGTAGATCACAGTACAATACCAAAAACGTGTTTGCTGTTTGGGAAAGTTAATTCGTTTCGATAAGTCAAGTCGGGCCATGGGCAGAGATATTGTAATACCAGTGATCACTGCTGTTACCTATGACATGCTGCATACAAATTATCGAGTTAATAAGTACTTTAAAACAAATTAAATGGTATTTGTAGTAGAGTCATATGAGCAAGGAATTTCTTGATCGTGACTAAAAAGTTAGCTTCCTAAATTATAGGCATGAAGCTGGGCACGCACGATGCCCTTTTGCCTTTGATAATAAAAGCCTCTTTTATGACAAAAATTTTTCCGCAAATAGCAGGTCTTAGTCCAAAGTAGGTGCGCTTCCTGTTAAAAACATTTCTAACGATACCTTATTCATCGCTGTACGATTAATATGTGATGAGAAACGTGGATGTTGACTGGAGAAATAATACTTGTGGTAGTTTTTAAACAGAAAGCGGATCATATGGTATAACAAACAGAGAATTGCACGAGGAAAAGAACGGTCCCTTTCATTTCAGCATACCTCCATTCACCCTCGGGTTACGACTTAGGCTTCTTCGTTACAGGTGACGTAAAATCTGATAGCGTTAACGCAAGACGAACTCGCTGACACGCTGTGGTAACAGAAGAGGGGAGTATCCTTGTTATCGCAGAGGATTTCTGCAAATGCCACCCAGACAGGCCATCCCCTACCCACGCCGCAGTGACGAAAGTTCTCGCCAGATTCCATGAATCTAGTTCTGCCACCGATTAACCGAAAGCTGACGATCCAAAACGGTTACTCGTGAAGCAACATTAACCGCTGTTATGGCAGCTTCCAATACGTGTCCAGGCCACAGCACTCACCGCATTTCACAACTGGGGTCAGCCATACATCACCAATTAAAATTTAGACCACAGATAAATGGTGCACTTACAAAAAGCAAAAGTTGCAACACTTCACCGTGAACCATCTAACAAGTCGTGTTCAGTTTTCAGAATGGATGAAACGCACACTGGATGAAAACTGTCGTTTCCTCTATGACGTACTGTTTACATATGCAGATAATTTCTATATGAACGCAGAGGGAAGTGAACGGAATTACATATCGCTGATCGCTGCTGATACATCTTTTGAGGTATAAGGTCGTGATCCAAGAAACTCTTCTGTTCCTAAGGTTTCGTCCAAAACTAAGCTGGACATCTTCAGCGGCGTTACTCCGCCGCTGAACCTTGCCGGCTGACGTGTCAGACGTCTATGAAAGGGGGGCGTGGCCGCAGTTAAACGTGATAAAGAAAACTGTTTAGCGATTCGGTAGAACTGCTATCCATAATTGATAATTTCCGTTGTCTCTTGTTTCCTATTAAAATTATTCCTATGTTTATATATTTCAGTAGCTTCTCTACATAACCATGGATGAAAGGAGAGTTGTCCGTAATACGTTTCCGAGGACCTGCAGAAGCGAGTAACGCTGTTACGCGGTATCCGGCAACACTGGTTTGTAGCTTGGTTCCCCCTCTCCCGTTTCCCGCTCCGGCGAGCTGTCTGGCGTTCGGTGTTGGCAGCCGTCAGAAATGCAACTCCCACTCACCGTCTCACGTCAGGTGCGAATTATCCTCTTTGATTCGTTTTTCGTGTGGAAAAGTGTACGCCTGTGGGAATCCATTCCCAACTGCGTGAAGTCTACGGAGAAATGTGTATGAGAATACAACCTCTGCGTAAATGGTGCAGAGAATTCAAAGATGCACGTACAGACGTTCCAGCGTTCTGGAAAGCCATCGGTTTCTGACGAAACGATTGCGAAAGTGGAGAAGCAATGATGGAAGATCGGAGGGTGACGGTTCGAAAGCTCAGCGAGGTGATCCCTGATGTCAGCATTGACAAAATTTTGACGGACTATTTAGGGCACGCCAAGGTACTTGCAAGGTGGGTCCTGAGAATGTTATGTAAGACCACAAACGGAAACTCGTGGAAGCGGGTCGCGAATTTCATCATGCTTACGCAATCGATGGTGAGGAATTCTTTGTTGTCAGTGGGGACCGTTCTTTTTTCAGGGTACCTTATCTGTTGCCCGTTATCTGCAGCTGTTAGACGACTGTATTTGGGAAACTAAATAAAATGTCTATCTGATGATGAGGACGGAGTCAGTAAGCTTTGAGACTGAATACCAGTTTGACGCCGCGAGTACTCCATGGAGCGTTCATTCAAGAATATCGCCGCGAAAATCTACGCTTTGATGTTATCGCCTGGCATTCTAATTGCTGTATAACGATCTCTCGTCATACATCTTACTTGCTTACCACTCTATCTCCCGCATGTTCTTGGTCGACAGGCGGGATGACATAAAACAGACACATCGCTGTCCGTTCGTGGAGCAAGTTCTGGATGCTTGCAAATTACAAATGACTGTACGCTGTCTGGGCAATTCAGATGAGATTATCAATGAGACTGCAGCAGCGCTCTAAAAGAACCGATGAACTAGCTTCCTAGCTGACGTACGAGATAATTCTAGACACGGGACTGTCTTCATGAAACACTCGTTTATTTATCGGAATGTCACTAGAGACATTATTCCACTAATGACTTGCACTTTTGTAGCACCTTCGCGCATCATTTCTCATCTGGGAGTGAGCTAATCGATCGGCGGTTCTCCGACTCTTCATTTTTCAGAACAATTACGATCCTGCTTCTGGCACCTACTTACGGTTGGCTTGTTCATTAAACCTGGCAGCAGCAAATTAACTGTGATTTCTTTAAATAAATCGTTGCGGTAACCTCCTCAGTAATTGTGTCTAGATTTAACAGCAGATAAAGTTACCGGCGGAAATCGTGACCGCGATTTGCCGTGCATTTTATTAAGACATAAGCTTAGCTCTGTAGTTGGCAGCCACCCGAAATGTAGCCTTAAATTCTATTACTTAGATACTAACAGCTACTTAGATTACATATTTCGAAAAAGACGTTAAAACTGTTCCCATCAAAATGTAAAAGTAATCGTATAGTGGACTACGATCCAACCTCACGACTTTACAAAATCTTGTACATGACTGCACGTTCAGAGACCGTGAATAGTTACAATTGAAAGAAAATCAGTCCCCGGTCACTATTTTTAACAAATTAAGCTGGTCTCAACACTGCTAGGAGTGTCTAGCCTCAGAATTTAAAACAAAGAGTGGTCTATATTCTATAACGTGGTCGCAGAAACGTGACTAAAAGAGTATGATAGAGTATAAGTACGGAATCGTCTTGAAAGACTGGCAGTACTTATTTGTCATTTATAAAATAATAAATATGCCAAAAGGGCATTAGTCACAAAGATATTTAAAATAATGAAAACTGTGATGGCGAGCCACTAAGGGCTGCTCGTTACTTGCGTGGTGCAGGTTGCGCAAAAACTATTTTGCAATACCATTTTACGCTAGGAGAACTGCAAGAAAGAACATCACTCGGAATTGACTGAGCCAAATGTTTAGGGTCGTTTTCAGTAAGAACTTCTTAGTCTGCAACGAAATAAGCGCTTACAGAGATTCAAATCCAGATCCTAGTCTTTCGGGCAAGATACTAATTCAGAGCTATGCAGGCACGACACACAGCTTCATTTCCTTCAGTAAAATTCGCTACGTTGTGGATGAGTCCTATCTCTGCCTGATCATTTCTGTTAGGGGAGTTAGACCAACAAGTCTGGCTAGGGAGCTTTCGTGAAATTGGAGATTAACAGGAATGTACTGGCATATTGTATTTGCGATGAAGGGTATTTAGTCGTGTTTACAAACTTCAGTCGGTAGCAGCACAGCTCTCGACAGACCAGGTTCAGAGTCTCAGCCTACAACCGCACACATCTATAGTGCGAAGCTTCAACACAGTGATAAGTATGCTGCAGTACGAAAAATTTGTTTTAGATACAAACTCAAATTATCAATCCTCACTGCTGCTCTGAAAACAATTGTTCTTAAAACAGTCATGATGTGCACAGTAGTTTCACTGCAAAAACCAGTTTTGGTCACATGATAGACCATCCGCAGGTATGAAAGACATAGATTATAAGAGATGTTTATAGTCACGATTACTTGTATTTACATCGGTACTAAATTGCTGCTGGATTAAAATCAAAGCATGCAAGAAGACAACCAACACACTCGAAAGCCAATAAGATCATGGGAGCTTTATCTGACACACGTCCTGTAAACACCAGAGGATGGTCTAACAAACTGATATATAGCTGTTGCGGAAAGCATGATTTTCCAAAAATAGGTGTATTTAGAACCTGTAAATCATTGCCCATTTAAAATATAAGTCTTTAATATTAACTGAATTTTCAGTGAGTGGTTGCGAGAATATGCCAACAACATCAAAAGGAAACACTTTGCCAATGTACTACAAAATATTATTCATTTAGTCACGAATCGGCTTTTGGTGTCGTAGGTTAATTTCAGCTGCCGAAGGCAGGAAAGTGTTTCGTATTTAATGTTAAATATCAATAAGCCCAGTAAATTGTAACAAATTCTTTGCTCCTCCTGTGATCCATTTCTGATCAACCGAAGTACGTGAACAATCTTTTTGGTAAACTGTTAAGATTCATCCTTTGGATGTAATTGGTTTCAATATGTGTATAAAGTTTACTATTATAACGCCTCCTGTGTTGTGTTGGCTTTTTAACTGATCCCAGAATTTTCCTTGCCATTATTGTTTCTGTGATTTCCAATGCTTCCATCATTGTATTTTTGTACAGAGTTAAATATTGTGCATCATAAAGTACTTCTGGACGAGTTACTGTGGATTTGGGTGTAAGTTTAGTATTTATGGATACAGCTTCCTAATTATGTACGTCATTTGTGAGGCAGTATGCTCTTTTCATCTTATTAACTCTTGCCTTAATGGCTTGTTTCTCCGAAACGTGTTGTTCAGGTAGTTGTCCTAGGCACCAGAAATTGTTGGTTCTCTGAACTTTTCCATATTTAGTTTACAATACATTTGGGGCTGCCTTAAGGTTAGTCATAAATTTCGTTTTCTGGAAGGAGATTTGTAAGTCTGCATTTTTTCCTTGTTGTTTCAGCTATTCTAATTGTCTGGCGGCTGTTTTATTGAGTCTGAAAAAATAGCGTGTTCTTCGACAAATGCTAAGCAGTCTATCCATAAACGGTCCCTTTTGTAATGAAATAAGTCTCTTGTTTGTATAGCTTTCTCCTGCTGAGATTCTCCACTTCCTTATGAATTTTTGTAGAAAATAGTTAAAGAACAGCGGGGAGAGACCAGCTCGCTGCCTCACTTCAGTTTTGATATCAATTCTTCAAAACTTCTAGAAATTTCGGTTTAGAATTGGTGTTTGTTAGTGACTGCTTAATTAGGTCTCCTGTTTTACCATCTAAGCCCTGTTCGCTGAGCATCAAAAAATGGCTTCTTGTAAACTGGGTCAGGCCTTTCTTGAAGTCAGCAGAAGTGAATACGAAATTTTATCTCCTTTTCAGAAATATTATTATTTGGCTGTCATTATCGGGTGTTGGTTACCTAACAACCGTTCTGGCTCTCCGGTATGTCCAAATTGTCGGACGTGGCGCTCCTAGGATTGCTACGAGTCATCGCAAAGAAATGATGCAGGCTCCCAAAAACTACTTCCTATATTCACCCACGAATGAAGACGCACGAGACAACCAAGCGTATCCGTCGATAGATCCTGGTCGTGCCCGCCTCACTTCAAATTTTCAAATGTGTGTCAAATCTTATGGGACTTAACTGCTAAGGTCATTAGTCCCTAAGCTTACACACTACTTAACCTAAATTATCCTGAGGACAATCCACACACCCATGCCCGAGGGAGTACTCGAACCTCCGTCGCCTCACTTCAGAATAGTCTGCGTGGAAAAAGAGGTCCCAGTACAAATTAATTCAGTTCGACAGGTTACGTAGAATGATGGGATCCGCAGTAATTGGCCAATGGCGAATCACTACATAGGTAGCAGGAAGCTGATAGGAAAGTTGGGGTCCTGGATTCTACTCCCGGCCAAATTAGAAATTTTCTTTCGTCTCATCATCATCGTCGCACAAGTTGCCAAGTGACGTCAAATAGAAAGACCAAACTACGCGGTCGAACTACCGCATACGGGGCCTCCTGGCCATTAGTGTCATACAGCCATTCCATTCATTTGGCTGGACAGCTGTCAGTCGTGTTGGAATTATAAATCATGTTTCACAAACATTTAATGCTGATTTAGACGCTCAGGTCTCCAAAATATTGGTACGTTATCTGGAGTGTTCGATCGATTAATTACTTAGATCAATGGCCTCCTAGCACATTTCGTCCACTGCTTGACCATCTTGTTGGAGAACAGTTACCGAATGTTAATGATACCGATTACTCAGAGGAAACTTTAGTTCTCTTGAAGATACCTGGCGAGCATCATTCATGCTAGAGTGGTGCACAGAAACACACGCGAGTATCAAATGCTGAAAGTTGGACATCCGTCTGAAATTGAGTTGAACTTGTTACTACATAGGGGAGAAAGACGTTAGAGTGGTCAACTGTAAGTAAATGGTGCAATTAATACTAACAGAAGAAAGCTACCTTCTCAGGCCATTTCTGTTGTCCATGTGATTGCACCATGTTGCTATTAATTTCAGTATTAGGTGCTTCATTTACTTTTAATTAACCCTTCTCATGCCTTTCCTCCCCTGTATAGTAACAAGTTCAACTCACTTTAAGAAGGGTGTCCCACCTTAAGCTTTTGGTACTAGAGTGTGTTTCTGAGGACCACTCTAGCTTGGACGATGTTCACAAGATATCGTTAAGAGAACTAAATTTTCCTCTAAGTAATCGGTAACAAAGATTCGATGAGTGCAGCTAGTGTAACGTTCTCGAACAACATCGTCAAGCAGTGGACGGAATGTGCTGGGAAGCCAGTGATCCGGTAATTACTTGATCAAACAATCCAGATACTCAACGTAACGGCACATTTTCACCAGAAGTTTCGTGGCAAACATTTCTAATTCCAACACAACTGACAGATGTCCAGCCAAATGAATGAAATGATTGTATGAGGAGACCCCGTGTGCAGTAGTTCGGCTGTGTACTGCAAGTCTTTCTATTTGACACCTCTTCGGCGGCTTGTGCGACGATGACGATGAAATGGTGACAAGATGAACACCCGGTTTCCGACCAAAGAAAATTTCAGACCTGGTCGAGAATAGAACCGAGGACTGTGTGTAATTGTAAAGTTTATTATTTCAAATCATTTTAAAAGAACGTTCGCTTTGTGAAATCTTTGATATTGAAATAGATAAATATATTTTGTTCTCTCAACCACTCTGTAGCGATGAAGTAGTTAGATGTTTTGGCGCAACGCAGTTTACTAACTTGTATAAAATGAATTCCACACTTCGTCGGCATTCTTTTTTTTATCATTGAGTTGACTGTTGAAATTTTGTCTTTTTTAGATTCCGGTATTGCGGATGAGGCTGATCTGCACATGGCTGATGTGCTAAATTCAAAAGTTTATTGTTTACCGAATCAGGTCAGTGATTTACCTACTTCTCACACAATTAATCAGATTGCCAATAGTATGTCAGAGGAAACAATAGTGCAAAATACTCGATCTGTTTTAAAAAGTCCGCCAAATCTCATAAACGATAATTATGCAGACAATGCAACAAACGAAACGTCCGTGGTTGTAGATGTCTCCACATCACAAAACTCAACAGAGGTTACATCCGACTCATCAATTCTAAGTAATATGGAAGCGCTGTTTCAAAATCTCATGCACATGTTCAATGAACGATTTAATGAGACTGATGAAATGATGGTTAAACAAAATACTCAGTTCAATGAACAGCTTAATAAAAATGATGAAACATTTTCCTTCATACAAGAGAAATAAAATGTCACTACCACTCAGTTCAGTGAAAAGCTTTCCAGCATACGAGAAATACGAGAAAAACAAGATAACACCACTCAGTTCAATGAACGGTTTTTCAGCATAAGTGACGAGCTTAAATCATACAGGGCAAAGACAGATAACCATTTGAAACAGATACATACAGACATTAAGACCAGTGAAAAATGTCTTAGCGATAAAATTGAAGCGATAGCCAGGCAATGCGCAGACAGTACCAAATCATTAAGAGACGACACTAATGCTGTAAGACATCAATGTAGTGACACCTATCAAAATTTTGTGAGAAGTTAACCATGACCTCTATTAAGCGGCATGACATCAGTTTTTCCTCCGACACTACCGTTAGCGACAGCTGTTTCATAATCTCGGAAAACATTAATGAACCCATTGTGCCTACCAAATCGGAAAACAAAGTTAAGTTTACCACGTCAGAAATTTCATTCCATTCCATTGATACTGATGACATTACCGTCTGGAGTGAGGCATATGACCGCTCTGTTAGGCCACCCACGCCATCTGAAACAGTTAATAGTGAATTTATCAAGCACCATATTAAGCATGATAACACTAACAGTAAAGATGTTTTCTGTGAACCCAAAAATGGTATACACAACGCCGCCTTTTGTCAACACCGACTCAAAGGAAGGCCTCGGCGCTTGTTCGTGACGTCACGTCAGCTAGGCACGGTGAACGCCAGGTCTGTTGCAGGCTTACTCATAATGGTGGTGTGTCCCTCTCTGACAAAGGAAAATGTACAACTACTGGCGGTAGTTGACCAACACAGATTGTTCTGAGAGATTTCTGCAATCAATTAATGGTGCAATTCATTACACTTCTTATCAAATAGTGTACTCCTGAACTTTAATCTCCACCTGTTTTAAAGATTGACATACAAAAAAAACTTCATGGTCCAGCAGCAATAGAATTCGTGCTTCTTTACCTTATTTGTAAATCTGAGGAAGTTACGTTTGTACTGCGTTACTTTTACAAGAAACTGTGAACATATTGGTGCTCTTATTTAGGTATCTTGGTTGACTATTGGGTGAGGAGCACTGAATGTTAATGAAATATCTTGCGATTGTATACGTTGGGGGAGGGGCTGGGTGACAGAAGAAGATACCAAAGAGAGATACTGGTTTTATCATATAAATTTTTTCTTATAAAGCTTCACCTTTCAGTTGCAAGAGGGGAATATTTATCTTTTCTAATGTGCATGTTTAAGTAAGTTCAAGCTCAGCAGTACTTTCGATGCATGAAGCTATTTTGTTTCCTGTTTAAAGTTCCTTTCGTTGAAAACGACTGTAATCTAATGACTGCCAACAGCTGGACATTTACACATGTAAATTAGTTCACATTTCCAGTGACAATGTCGAACGAAAATGAATAAATAAATAAATAAATAAATAAAAGAAACGAATCAATTGGAAGGGGGTTGGGGTAAGTATCGATATCAAAATGGATCTGGCAAATATAGTTACTTGAATGCAAAATTTCCGAAGCTTGCAATGGGGCTAAGCATCATCTTATATTGACCTACGTTTGTTTCGACAGGATTCAGTAATACAGAACTATTATCTTCATTTGTAGCTTTACGTTAGTAAGAAAATCTTTCATCTAAATAAAACTGCAGAATCCAAAACAATACCAAACATTTTTTCCAAAAATAAGAGATTTATATTGATAAGCAGACCCACTCGTTTCTGCCTGCAACAGACCTGGCGTTCGCCATGCCTAGCTGACGTGACGTCACGAACAAGCGCAAAGGCCTTCCTTTGAGTCGGTGTTGCTTTTGTCGAGAAAATGTGTTCAGGAATGCAGATGAGGTGTTATAAGAAATCTCTGTGACAAAAACAACTTTGTTTCGCTGGAGCCGTGTAAATGTTTGGCTATGGATGGAACTAACGGGCTTGGGATCACCACTGCCTCAAACGGGGTGAAATACTGGCCACCATTTAGGAAATATCGCGATGTCAACGTGTGCTTAAACAGTCTCGCAATTGTACTATCAAATAACTGGGAGAGGAGATCAACACAGTCTTTGACAGGAACTTGCATTAATAGGGAGACCACATCAAAACCAACTGATATGTCACCGTCAATAAGGACGGCGGTTTGTTTGCACCTCCGCGCAGCCTGGAACCCATGCATCCCGAGGTTCAAACGGCCGCGACGGACACCGAATTGAAACATGAACCTATTCAGCGAGAGAGTGGGCACCAGTGACGTCACAGCCAGCAGCGCGGCTATGTAACGGGGACGCCCCTTGACAATGTGCGAGGAGGGCTCGGTGGAAAGTTTCGTGGAATTTTAACCATCGCATATACTTTGCTAATTTATATCGCCACAAGACCATGCATTCATACCTCATCAATAGTTTTTGCAATTATTTCCAATATTAGAGAAAGCATTTGACAATGTTGACAGGAATACTGTCTTTCAGATTCTGAAGGTGGGAGGGGTAAAATACAGGGAGCGAAAGGCTATTTGCAATTTGTACAGAAAGCAGATGGCAGTTATAAGGGTCGAGGGACATGAAACGGAAGCAGTGATTGGGAAGGGAGTGAGACAGGGTTGTAGCCTATCCCAGAAGCTATTCAATCTGTATATTGAGCAAGCAGTAAAGGAAACAAAAGAAAATTTGGAGGAGGAATTAAAATCCATAGAGAAGAAATAAAAACTTTGAGGTTAGCCGATTACACTGTAATTCTGTCGCAGAGAGCAAAGGACCTGGAAAAGCAGTTGAACGGAATGACAGCGTATTTAATGGAGGATATAAGATGAACATCACCAAATGCAAAACGAGGATAATGGAATGTAGTCGAATTAAATCGGGTGATGCTGAGGGAATTAGATTAGGAAATGAGACACTTAAAGTAGTAAAGGAGTTTTGCTATTTGGGGAGCAAAATAACTGATGATGGTCGAAGTAGAGAGGACATAAAAGGTAGACTGGCAATGGCAAGGAAAGCGTTTCTGAAGAGAAAAATTTGTTAACATCGAGCATAGAATTAAGCGTCAGGAAGTCGTTTCTAAAAGTATTTGTATGGAGTGTAGCCATGTATGGAAGTGAAACAAGGACGATAAATAGTTTAGACAAGAAGAGAATAGAACCTTTCGAAATGTGGTGCTACAGAAGAATGCTAAAGATTAGATGGGTAGATCACGTAACTAATGAGGAGGTATGAACAGAATTAGGGAGAAGAGGAGTTTGTGGCACAACTTGACTAAAAGAAGGGATCGGTTGGTAGGACATGTTTTGAGGCATCAAGGGACCACCATTTTAGTACTGGAGGTCAGCAAGGAGGGTAAAAATCGTAGAGGGAGACCAAGAGATGAATACACTAAGCATATTCAGAAGGATGTAGGCTGCAGTAGGTGCTGGGAGATGAATAATCTTGCTCAGGATAGAGTTGCATGGAGAGCTACGGCAAACCAGTCTGAGGACTGAAGACCATAACAAGAACATTAATTTATTAAAGTGAAACTAGTATACTATAAATAATGAATGTCTCTGATAGGCTCGATAATGCTGATCGCTGACTGTGCGCTGAATATCTCTGATAGGCTCGATAATGAAGATCGCTGACTGTGCGCGACCGCAGAGCCAAAGATACTGCACTGCTTTGTTGGAGTAAGAGAGTGCTGGGCGCACAGTTGTAGGTAGTTGTTTGTGACGGAATGACGAAGGAGTAGGCAGTTTCTGTGATGCGCTGTGTCAAGCCACCAAGAGTAGATTAATTAGGCATCTCAATATTGTTGAACATGGAAGCAGAAATCTTCATGCAACCAAGGCAAAAAACATTAAATAATTATGATTTTTGGTTTTGCCAGCGCGCTAGTATAGATGAGTTGGCTGATAATTTGTAATTGTTGTGTAACCCCAGAATGTACGTAAACTGTGTTGAGAAAAGACTAGTTAGTCATTTCATTTTTTTTATGGTTTTAAGATTTGTTAAAAGAGTTGTATGTAATTTGATGGTTTACATTTATGTTGAATTAATGACGTTGGATAATACGTGCTGTTTAAATCTCATTATTTGAGTCAATTGTAATGTAGGTTCAATTGTCAGATGTTTTTTAAAAGACAAACTTAACTTACATTATAACTTTGCTAAAACAACTGAGTGTTAGTAATTCACCATAATCTGTGCCGCATCCCAACCCAGGGCATATATTTTTTAAAGTAGTTGAATTTTCCTAAGTCTCGTTTACCAGCCAAAGGAATTTCATGTGCATTTCAAGTATTACCGTCAGTGTTGCACACTGCTTGGCCTGTAGCTGGCATTTACATTTTTTTATGAGAGACCAGAACATATCGTGCTACACCACTGCTGCTTTAGGGGTAAGACAATTTCATTTATTTGTTATCTGCACAGGGACCAAACTTAATAGCTTTGAGCAGGGCCTTAGGAGTCAGTGCTAGAGGGGCTGAATGTATTTTGCGGTGACTGTATTTCTTTATTGGTATTGGGAGTTGCACTGCCCAATCGATTCATGTAAAGTTTTGCTAACAATAACACAGTAAGCACAGCACTTTCAGTTACAACACGCCATACGAAAATTTGCGTTCAATGCTCGTTCCGCAGATCAGACTTCATTCTACGTAACTGTAAAGTTATTTTAAATCATTTTAAAAGAACGTTACAACCTTCGTTAATGGAAAGAGCCGTTGTCAGAGCTAAAGAATACATATTAAATCGTTCTTGTCAGTTATTTACCCTCATAAAAATTTAAGATTTCGCATCTCACTAACACAGTTAATTATTTTCTCTAAACAATTTTTCAATAATCTGAAGCACCAATCGTTCAGTCACACACCTTTCAGTATCAGCTAAATGTAACTACTCTACTTCACCGACCTTGCTGTCAATTTAGCACTTCAAACTTCTGTACGCAGATGAACGTAAACCAAGGCCAGTGCTGTTTATTGGACAAGTACATAATATTTTCTGATACTCGTTTCCGTCAGGTATAACAATACAAAGAAGCGATACCCATCTTCTTGCAGCAGCAATTCTTGTTCATTCCGCTCAGATGAATGGGTTTGTCAAGTCAATATACAACCAGCAATGAGGGTACAGCTGTAAGCACGCACCAACCGAACTTATATGAATTTATGCCTCAGCCATCCTGTCGTCATAGGAGTTTGACGGCGACCGTCAACAAACTAATGATCATTGCCGTAGTACTGTATCAGAGACTATCAAACTGTGTTTCCACGGATCCTTCTTGAGGACTGTCTTGTGGACAGTTGTACATCACCCAATACCGAGGCTCAGTTCAACAGGCTCACTACACAAAATATTAGTCGTCCCTCTGGAAACAGTGCAATGGGCGCGTTAGAGCGCTGTAGTAGGATTATAATTTGTAGCAGGCGACCGTATGAGTCTCGAACGCTGACGTAAGTCATGGCGGAAAAGTGTTGTGTAAGTGCCAGTCGCTGTGGGCGTGTCCAAACACGATTGAGTCTTTCTGCGCAGCAGAAATGCTATCGTGTTTGAACACGCCCACAACGACACCTTGTTAGGAACTCTTATTGGTAGTCGGGAGCTCCAATGTTAGGCGCGTTATGGGGCCTCTTTGGGACGTGGCTGCCAATAAGGGGAAGAAAGGCAATGCGCACTCCGTGTGCATACCGACTGGAGTCATTCCAGACGGGGAACGGGTCTTTCTGGATGCCAGGAAAAGCACAGGGTGCAGCCAGTTGCAGGCGGTGGCTCACGTTGGTACCAATGATGTGTGTCATGTGTCACTTTGCATCGGAATAGATTCTCTATTGTTCCGAGCGGCTAATAGAAGTGGTCTAGGCCTCCAGCCTTGCTTGCAAGATGAAAGCAGAGCTCACCATTTGCAGCATAGTCGACAGGAGTGGTAGCGGACATTTGACACAGAGCCGAGTAGATGGTGTATGAGGCTCCGACGGTTCTGCGACCGTGTATGCTGCAGATTCCTCAGCTTGCGGCGTAGGGTGACAGGGTTTCGCATTCCGTTGAATAGGTCAGAAGCCCACTACACACAGGACGCGGCTACATGTGTAGCAGGGGCTATGAGGTGTGGACTGGGCGGTTTTTTAGGTTAGAGGTTCTCGGGGAAACAAAAGAGGGCTTCAGTCTCAAAGTGTGCTGGTCGAACATAGGAGGAATGTGGATACGGAAGCTTCGGCACAACAGTTGTGCCGGGCGGGGTAGCCGCGTGGTCTTTGGCGTCTTGCCACTGTTCGCTAGGCTCCTCCCGTCGGAGGTTCGAGTCCTCCCTCGGGCATGCGTTTGTGTGTGTATTGTCCTTAGCGTAAGTTAGGTTAAGTAGAGTGTCAGCTTAGGGACCGATGACTCAGCAGTTTGGTTCCATAATATCTTAACACAAATTTCTAAAACTTTCCAGTACAGTTGTAAACTGTCGGAGATGTGTTGGGAAAATACCAGAGCTCTAACCGCTAATAGGAAGCACTGATGCTCAACTCATGCTGTCATAGATATTGAAAGCTGGCTAAAGCCGAAGATAAGTTCAGTCGAAATTTTCGCGAAGAATCTAACGGTGTACCGAAAGGATAGACTGAACACAGTTGGGTCTGGCATGTAGTTTATCTTGTACCGAAATTGAAGCTGATGGTTCCTGTGAGTTAGTATGAGGAGAGGTCATTCTTGGCAACCGGAATAAAATAATAATTGGCTCGTTTTACCGACCTCCCAAATCAGATGATACAATTGCTGAAAGGTTCAAAGGTAAGTTGAGTTTAATTTCAAATATGCACCCGATTCATACATTGGTTATGACTAATTTACCCTCGATATGTTGGCGAAAATACATGTTTAAATCTGGAGGTACGCATAAAATATTATCCGTAATTGTGCTAAACGCATTGTCTGAAAATTATTTCGAGCAGTTAGTACATGAGCCCAAGCAAACTATTGTGAAAACACTTGACCACTTAGCAGGAAATAATTCTGAGCTAATAACGAGTAGCAAAACAGATACAGGGATTGGTGAACACAGGTTTGTCGTAGCGAGACTGAATACTGAATACTACAACCTCCAAAAATAAACGGAAAATATACATATTCAAAAAAGCGGGTAAAAATTCAGTTGACCCCTTGGCGAGAGACATCTCCACTCCTTCCAAATTAACAATGTAACTGTAGACCGCATCTGGCTTCAATTCACAGAACGACTGAGGTGATGCCATTTAGAACACTGAACAAGTCAGAACACTGTTGCAGAAACAGCTGAAACAGCATGCCAAATTTAAACCGACGCAAAATCCCCAAGAATGGCAGTAGTTTACAGAAGCCCGAATTTTAGCGCGGAACACACTGCGAGATGCTTATACCAGTATCCACAACGAAACTTTTTCTCGAAACCTGACAGAAAAACCAAAGAGATCCTGGTCGTATGTAAAGTATGCTGGTGCCAAGGCACAATAAATGGCGTGTCTGCGCGATTTAAATGGAAATACAGTGCTGCGGCAGCTGATTTATTAAACACAGCTTTCCAAAATTCCTTCACGAAAGAAGGTTAGGTAAATATTCCAGAATTAGTATCAAGAACAGCTGCGAACATGAGTAACTTAGAAGTATATATCCTCGGACTAGTGAAGCAACGTAAATCACTTAATAAAAGCAACTCTTCTGGTCCAGTTACGTTCCTTTCTGAATACGCTGGTGGAATAGGTCGCTCGACGAAAGATCCGTACCCAATTACTGGAAAGTTGCACAGGTCACTGCAATATTAAAGAAAGGTAGTAGGAGCAATCCACTAAATTTTAGGTCCGTATCATTAACATCGAAACGCAGCAGGATTTTGGATCATATATTTTATTGGACCTTTATAAATTAACTCGAAGAGAACTGTTTATTGACACACAGTCATCACGGATTTAGAAAACATCGTTCTTGTTAAACACAGCTAGCTCTTTACACACGAAATACTGGGTGCGATTGACAGGGGATTTCAAATTGATCCCCTATTTCGAGATTTCCAGGAGACTTTTGACACTATACCACACAAGCGGCTTGTAGTGAACTTGCACGCTTATAGAATATATTGTAACAAGTAAGCCCTCGGTCACAAATATTAAGTCAAAATTGACCTGGTTTCGACGCTACTATGAGCGTCGTTTTCAGACTTAGACTAGCTGTACTAAAACATAAGGTATATAGCACATTAATAAAATTAAAGTTTGTACTGACTCGAAAAGATGCAGTACTTACAAGTCACATATTAAAAAAGATCTCAGCCGGTAACGCGACGTCATAAACACTTGTCAGATGGCGAGCCGCTAAGGGCTGCTCGTACTGTGGACAAGGGTTGCAAGAAAACTGAGGTGGCAAGAGTGGGCAAGTAAACATGGCGTTGCTACGCGCGCCATCTAGCATCCGCAGAAACAACTAGGCTACTGTACCTTCAAAATTAGACAAATGAAATTGTGATGCAGCTGATTCAGGCATAACGTAAGCATTAATAATAACAGGATTAAGTTACATATTTATCTGCTTTAAACAAAGATACATTTTGTAACGTAAAAACGTCTGCTTCGATCATATTTGATCATTATCGTAAAAACGTTAGTTATGACATTCAAGAAAACAGCAAAGATGTGACAAGAAAACAACATTTCGGTAAACTGCAGGAGGAAATCTGAATCAAAGATCAAGCAATGGCTTTATACAGTCGAAAAAGTTTTTATTTCGCAGCTGCAGCTGTTCGTTGAGAATGAGGCCATCATGACGAGTGAGATGTTTGAAAATCTCCAATTCCTCTAAGACATCTAACCTACGCCCCTTCTTTTCGGTATGCAGAATATTGTTATCGCCTATGGCTTTAGGCACGTGTCCAGTAATTAAGAGATGATCAGCAAAGGATCAGTTCAGGGGAATGGTGCCGTTCTTTCTCAAAAGATGTTCTTTCTATCTGACGGTCAGGGCACGTTCGGTTTGCCCTATATAATAAGAGGAGCAGGTATCGCAGATGATCTTATAAAACCCAGAACTTTCGGTAGGGGAGCGAATGGATTTCAAGCTATGAATGAAATTTCTCTTTAGATTATTATTAGTAGAGAAGGCAACAATGCAGTTGTACTTTTTTGCGAAGCATGCGCTGAATCTGATATTATATGGGTCCTATGAAAGGAATAGGAAAACGTTTTTTTGGGTTTGCATGGGGTGTTGAGCGTGGTAGTTCTTGGTTTCGTGATTTCCTATCAGAGTGGTCACAGTTCGCAGTAACTGACAGAAAGCCATCGGGTAAAACGTAAGTGCCTTTGGCGTTCCCCAAGACGGTGTTACAGGCCCTTTGCTGCTCCTTGTATATATAAACGATTTGGTAGACAATCTGAGCAGCCGTCTTAGGTTGTTTGCAGCTGAGGCTGTCGTTTATCGTCTAGTAGACGCATCAGAAGATCAAAACAAATGGCAAAACGATTTAGCAAATATATCTCTATGGTGCGAAAATTGGCAACTGACTGTAAATAATGAGAAGTGTCAGGTCATCCATATGAGTGCTAAAAGGAATCAGTTGAGCTTCAGATACACAAGAAATCGATATATAGGCAGTAAATTCTACTAAATACCTAGGAATTATAATTGCGAACAACTTAAACTGGAAAGAACACTAGAAAATGTTGTGGGGAAGGCGAACCAAAGACTGCATTTTATTGGCAGAACACTTAAAAATGGAACAGGTCTACTAAATAACGGAAAGTGAGGTCCCAAGGTCTCGTCAAGATACCTGACCTAACCCCTCTGGAATAATACTAAATTCGTTAATTGTTGTTGAAATATATTAACAACGCACATTTTAGAAAGGTACTGGCTGCGTACACCGAGAAGGTTCAAAGAAGGCCTGCACGTTTTGTACTATCGCGAAGCAAGGGCGAGTGTCACTGACATGATACAGGATTTGTTGTGGGCATCATTAAAACAAAGCAATTTTTTACTGCGACGGCAACTTCTCACGAAATTTCAATCATAACTTGCTCCTCCGAATGCGAAAATCTGTTGTTGACGCTGACTTACATAGAGAGAAACGAACACCAGAATAAAATAAGAGAAATGAGAGCTCTCACAGAAAGATATAGTTGTTCGTATTATTCCGCACTCTTTTCGAGATTGGAATAATAGAGAATTATTGTGAAGGTTGTTAGATGAACTCTCTGCCAGGTACTTAAGAGTGATTTCCAACAAAATGGTTCAAATGGCTCTGAGCACTATGCAACTTAACTTCTGAGGTCATCAGTCGCCTAGACCTTAGAACTAATTAAACCTAACTAACCTAAGGACATCACACACATCCATGCCCGAGGCAGGATTCGAACCTGCGACAGTAGCGGTCGCTTGGTTGCAGACTGCAGCGCCTAGAACCGCACGGCCACTCCGGCCGGCTGTGATTTGCAGAGTATCCATCTAGATGTAGATGTAGATGCGTGTATATTTACATCTACATATGGACACCGCAAGCCACTGTACTGAAGCCACTGAAGGTAGTATGTACCACAACTGGTCATTGTCTTTCCTGTTGCACATGCAGATACAGTGAGGGAAAAACGACTATCTATACGCCCCCTTGTGAGCTCTAATTTCCCTCATCTGCGTGGTCCTTACGCGAATCGTATGTTGGCTGCATTAGAATCGTTCCCCATTCTGCCTCGAAAGGCAGTTCTCTAAATTTCTGCAATAGAGCCTCGCGTAAAAAGCATCGACTTCTGTCCAGGGGTTCCCAGTTTTTCCCGAAGCATCTACTTAATGCTTGCTTGTTGTTCGACCATACCGGTAGCAAATTTAGTGGCTCGCCCCTGACCTACTTCCATGTCTTACTTCAGTCCGACTTGGTGCGGATCCTAGCACTGGAAAAGTACTCAAGAATGGGTCTCTCTAGTGTCTATTCGGTCTTCTGCACAGATTAACCACGCTTTCTAATATTCTCCCAAGAAACTGAGGTCGACCTTTTCACAATCCTCCCACATTCCTTTTCATTTACATTTGCAGCGTTACGCATAGATATTTATTCGCAGAGATTGTGTCAAGCAGCACCTCACTAAGACTGTAACCGGACATCACGGCTTTGTTTTTCCTCCACTTCTCCTTAACTTATATTATTCTTCATTCAGAGCTAGCTGACATTCTTGACACCAATAGGAATTCTATCCTGTGTTCTCCTGCATTCGCTCATCGACGACACCTTCCCATACACCACAGCATCATCGGTGAAGAGCCGCAGATTGATGCCCGTCCTATCCGCGAGATATTTTATGTATATAAAAAATATCAGCGGTCTTGTCAAACTTCCCTAAGGCACTCCTGAAGATACTCTTGTCTCTGGTGAACGCTCTCTGTCTAGGATAACATACTGGGCTCCGTTACTTAAGAAGTCTTCGAGCCACTCACGTATTTGGGATCCTATTCCGTATTCTCGTACCTTCGTTAACTTTTTGCACTGGGACACCGTGTCAAATGCTTTTCGGAACTCTCAGAATATAGAGAATTCCTATTGCCCTTCATCCATGGTTCGCAGAACTTGATGTGAGAAAAGGGCAAGCTGAATTTCGTACGAGCTTTCTAATGCCATGCTGATTAGTGGACTCAAGCTTTTCAGTCTCAAGAAAATTCACTACACGACGTAAGACAAAAAAAAAAAAAAAAAAGATTGACGCACCGTGAAGGAATTATCTGAATGGGACAGAAATCGGCAGACGTGATGCACACGTGCAGACGAACTAATTACTACAACTTCGTCGACTGAAGTTTTTCTGTCTCAAGAAAATTTACTATACGATGTCAGACAAAAAAAGGGCGACGCACCACCAAGGAATTATCCGAGTGGGACAGAAATAACGAAATGATGATTACTAATTTAAAAAAAATTGGATGATTTATTCAACACAAAGATCTTCGCAAATTCAGCACGTCTGGCGGTTATGCAAGGAGCTATTAGGCTTGACTTGGATGAAAAGTGTTGCTGAATGTTCTCCTGCGCGATATCGTGCCATTCGCGTTACATCGTCAAACGTCCAAGCTGGTTCGAGTGCCCTGCCCATAATGCTCCGATCGTTCTGGGTTGGGTAGCGGTGTGGCCACATTGCTCTCCAACCTGGGGTTTGGGAAGGACGAAGACAGGCAGTAGAACCTCTCGACATGTGCAGGTGGGCGTTATCTTGCTGGAATGTAAGCCCAGGACGGCTAGCCATGAAAAACAACGAAACACATTGCAGAATATGGTGGGACGTGCCGCTGTGCTGAATGGCACCCTAGACCCTCACTCCTGGTTATCGGGCCGTACGGGGGGGTAACAGCTAGACTGGTGTCCCACTGCTGACCCGGTGGTCTCCAGTCACATCTACGCTGCTCATCAGGGCTCATTTCGAAGTGAGACTATTCATCGAAGGCAATTCTACTCCAATCAAGAAGATGCCAGGCCGAAGACGTGTATCTGAAGACGTCCCGGACGGAAGTCGAATGCCACCGTGACCATCGCCCACCACATGACCCCACAGCCAGGAGTAATGGTGCCATTGCCTTTCGTAGCATGACCCCTCTGGTTACGCTCCGTTGCACCCATACAGCACAACAGCAAGCCATCCTGGGCTTAAATTTCAGCAAGACAATGCCCGTCCACTCGCAGCGAGAGTTTCTACTGCTTTCCCTCAAGCTTGCTGAACCCTACCTTTGGCAGAATGGTCGCCGGATCTATTACCGATAGAGAATGTTTGGAGCATTACGAGCAGGTCCCTCCGGTCAGCTCGTGGTTTTGACGATGGACACAATTTGGCACCATATCGCTCAGGAGGACATCCAACAACTCTATGAATCAACACCAAGCCCAATGACTGCTTGCATAACGGTCACACGTAGGCCGACGCGTTATTGGTTTGCTCAACTTCGGAATCTCCTTCAGTCGAATAAATCAATTTTTCATGATATTGTAATCATTTGTGTTTCTGCACATGTACATCACATCGATTTCTGTTCCGTTCGGTTACTTCCTTCGTGCTGCGATGGATTTTTCTCCATTTCTTTTACCGGAGTTGCCTTCTCTTTTGGAGTATCACGACGTAAGAAAAGAGGTTGTAAGAAGAAACCAACCGCCAGTGACGGGAGACGAGTGACACCCGTTGTCAGTGACAGTTCTGCAGGTCTGTTCACAAATGTTCAAATGTGTGTGAAATCTTATGGGAATTAACTGATAAGGTCATCAGTCCCTAAGCTCACACACTATTTAACCTAAATTATCCTAAGGTCAAACACACACACCGATGCCCGAGAGAGGACTCGAATCTCCGCCGGGGTCAGCCGCACAGTCCCGCCTCAGCCTGCTCGGCTAATAGCGCGCGCGGCAAGTCAGTCTTAACCAGTTTTGGAAATAGCATGACCAATGAAGCTGCTTGAAGTGGACTGTTGTATTCAGATACATCGAAAAGCACCATTGCTCACAGTGGATTCTGTGGTGTCACCGCCAGACACCACACTTGCTAGGTGGTAGCCTTTAAATCGGCCGCGGTCCGGTGGTATACGTCGGACCCGCGTGTCGCCACTATCAGTGATTGCAGAGCGAGCGCCGCCACACGGCAAGTCTACAGAGACTTTCTAGCACTCGCCCAGTTGTACAGCTAGACTTTGCTAGCGATGGTTCACTGACTGAATACGATCTCATTTGCCGAGACGAAAGTTAGCGCAGCCTTCAGCTACGTTATTTGCTACGACCTAGCAATTATCAGTTACTATTGATATTGAGAAATATGTACCGTCAAAACCGACGTTCGTCATTAATGGATTAAAGTTAAGTATTCCACCAGCTACGTCCGTTTTTCTAAATTCTAATTTCCTTGTCCTGTTCCAGACCTCACGCCAGCTTGCGTGAGCTAAAACGCGTGCCTTTCGGCTTCCTCTAGTGATACGGTGTCGGCTCTCCTGCCAACCACAACAGATTCTAAAATTGCACCTTTTCAAAGAGTCGAGCGATACAGACACAACAGGTGAGTAAAGGCGGAGATGTGCGATTTTTCCTCTTTTCAAATGTGGCAATGCGTCGAGTGAACCTACAGCCTAACACGGCTTTGTGATATCCGCTGGGGATAACAAAAACCTTTTTTTCGGTATTCTTATGCACACAGTTTTGAATTTACGCCACCAATTACACACAATGTTGATTATAAAAACGGCAGAAGTATCACATCACTAGTTACGCCACTGTGCACTGTCAGCTAGCTCACAGCTTCGGATGATATCGTGCGGAATACTTGCAGTAGACCTTGATTGTCATCTCTAGAATTATCTGAGGTTTGTGACGGTTGACATCCGCAGCAATGGTTTTGGACTTTCTATGGGAGAGAACACGAACTGAATTGGCATTTGTAACACTGATGTGTGCGTTACCGGGCAGTTATATTAGTGTATGAACTTTGCCTTTAGTTAACTGTTGTTGTTCTGGTCTTCTGTCCTGAGACTGGTTTGACAGCTCTCCGTGCTAGCTTCTTCATCTACGAGTACCTACTGCAACCTCCATCCTTCTGAACTTACTAAGTGTATTCATTTCTTGACCTCCCTCTATGGCTTTTAGCCTCCACACCTCCCTACAGTACTAAATTGGTGATCCCTTGATGCCTCACAATGTGTCCTACCAACTGATCCCTTCTTCTAGTCAAGTTGTGCCACAAATCCTATTCTCCCCATTTCTATGCAGTACCTCTCTTTAGTTACGTGATCTACCCATGTAATCTTCAGCATTATTCTGTAGAATCGCATTTCGAAAGCTTTATTGTCTTCTTATCTAAACTGTTTACCGTCCATGTTTCACTTCCATACTTGGCTACACTCCATACAGATACTTTCAGAAAAGATTTCCTGACACTTGAATCTATACTAGATCTTAACAGATTTCTCTTCTTCAGAAACGCTTTATTTGCCATAGCCAGTCTACATTTTATATCCTCTCTACGTCGACCATCATCAGTTTTTTGCTAACCAAATAACAAAATTCATCTACTACTTTAAGTTTCTCATTTTCTAATCTAATTCCCTCAGTATCATCTGATTTAATTCGACTACATTCCATTATCCTTGTTTTGCTGTTGTTGATGTTCATCTTATATCCTCCTTTCAGGACACTATCCATTCCATTCAACTGCTCTTCCTAGTCCTTTGCTGTCTCTGACAGAATTACAATGTCATCGGGGAACCTCAAAGTTTTTATTTCTTCTCCATAGATTTTAATACCTACTCCGAATTTTTCTTTTGTTTCCTTCACTGATTGCTCAATATTTAGATTTGATAACGTTGGAATAGCCTACAACCCTGTCTCACTCCCTTCCCAACCACTGCTTCCCTTTCATGCCCCTGGACTCCTTATAACTGTCGTCTGGTATCTGTACAAATTGTAAATAGCCTTTCACTCTCTGTATTTGATACCTGCCACCTTCAGAATTTGAAAGAGAGTATTCCAGTCAACATTGTCTAAAAATTACTCTAAGTCTATAAATGCTATAAACGTAGGTTTGCCTTTCCTTAATCTATATTCTAAAGTAAGTTGTAGGGTCAATATTGCTTCTCGTGTTCCAACATTTCTACGGAATCCAAACTATCTTCGCCAAGGTCGGCTTTTTCCAGTTCTTCCATTCGTCTGTAAAAAATTCATGTTAGCATTTTGCAGCTGTTACTTACTTCTAATTTAATTAATAAGCAGCTTTTATCACAGACTAATATCAGTTAATATATAAGCTTCTGTTGTAGAAATGTAATAACTAGAAATCAATCCTATTATATTTCAAGTTTCTCACGCCATATCTTCTCAACTAACGCAGCATTCGAACACCTAGCATTTCCCAAGTACGGAAACGCTATTTTCAGTACGAATCGGTATCACTGACATTGATTTACAGTAGAAGTTTCGAAATGCAGTTTGTTCGAACATCATGAATTACCTTCGGGACAATGATATGTTGACACACTGTCAGCACGGATTAAGAAAGTATCAATCTTGTGAAGTATATCTCGCACTTTATTCTCACAAAGTAATGAGTGCTATCGACAGGGGACCTGAAACTGATTCCACATTTATAGCAAGGCTTTCGATTCCATCCCTAACAAGCGACTTCTAATCAAATATCATATCTATGGAGTATCGTCTCAGTTGTGTGAATGGATTTATGATTTCCTGTCAGAAATGTCACCTTTCCTAATAATTAAAAGAAAGTCATTGGGTGATCCAGAGGTGTTGTCCGGCGTTCTCCAAAGAAGTGTTATAGGCCCTCTGCTGTTTATAATATATATAAATGATTCAGGATACAATCTCAACGGCCAAGTTAAACTGTTTGTTGAGGACGCTGTCATTTACCGTCTGGTGAAGTCATTAAAAGATTAAAATCAACTAAAAAATAATTTAGCAAGATACTTGTGTGGTGATAAAAGTGGCAATTGACCCTAAATAATGAAAAGTGTGAGCTCATCCACATGAGTGTAAAAGGAGTCTGTTAAGTTTCCGTTATATGATAAATCACACGAATCTAAAGGCTGTTAATTCAACTAAACACCTAGTATTTGCCATTACGAACAATTTAAAATAGAACGATCAAACAGAAAATGTTCAAGAAAGGCAAACCAAATATTGCGTTTTATTGGCTGAACATTTAGCAGATGCAACAAATACAATAAAAGACTTTTTATACCACATTGTCCATCCACTGCTAGATTATTGTGTGCTGTATGAGATTCGTACTAGATAGGACTGACGAAGGACATCGCAAAAGTTTAAAGAAGGGCAGCTCTGTTTGAATTATCATGAAGTGGGGGAGAGAGTGTCACGGATATGATACGCGAGCTGTTGTGGCAATCAGTAGAACGATGACGTTTTTAGTTAAGGCGATATCGTTTTACAAAATTTCAATCTCCAACCTTCTGCTCTGAATGTGAAAATATTTTGTTGACGGCCATCTACCTAGGAAGTAGACAAGAGTATTCAGAGCTCGCACGGAAATATTTAAGTGTTCGTTTTTGCCATGCACTTTTCGCGATTGTCACAGTAGAGAAATAGAGTGAAAGTGTATCAATGAACCCTCTGCATGCACTTAAGTGTGAATTGCAGAGTAGTCGTCTTGATGTAGTTGCAGAAAGAATTTGCGTAGCTTAGATGCTGCATACCAAGAGGAAACTGAATAAAAATCCTTCTCATTTTTACCAAGGTGACAATACGGAAGAGGGCTTAACTAGAGAAACTAGATGAAGATTTCAGAATGGTTTGTGAAGTGATTAAAACTCTCTAAGATTATAACTTCATGCAAAACCCATAAATATTTTACGATTCATTTCTGCATTAATTTTGATCCTTTCCCTTGTATGGGATTATGGTTAATATTATGCGAAGTGATCGGTACTGTCAAAGTCTTTTTCATTGACGTAAACGTAAGATTCAAATCAAACACAGAAAGCCGTAAGTTATATCACAGAGCAATAATTTCATGTGTCTGTTTTCTTGTTAGATTACCAAATACGTAAATAAATCACAATTTGTTGTATCTGAATACCATTAACTTTAGTTTCTGTAGCTTCATTCTGTTGAGGGATGATTAGCAGTGATACTGGGTACCCTCCTCCAAGTGGCGTACGTTGGATGGCGGAGTTTCTGTATAAATTCAGATGTAGAAGTATATGTAGGTGGAAGGCTTGTTAAATTTGACTTTGCGATGACAACAAAAGTACATTAAGTGACTGATATAGTAGTAATTGTAGAAAATAGCGGATGCCATTCATACAAAGTACGAGAATTTTCAGAGCGATACATTTTTTTCAGGTCCAACATGTTAATGCTGATACCCGCAGATTGTTGGCGGTGGGTGGGTCCCACAAGCAGCTTCTTCTTCTTCTTCTTGCTTTCCCAGTAGTTGTTTTGTAAGAGCGACAGAGGTGAGTGTGCTCCGGCGTGCGGTCAGTGTTTGCGGCCGCGCATCGAGTTTCGTCTGCGGTCTGAGAGAGCCGCTGGTTGGGAACCACTGATTTGGACAGCTACTGTGGGCGGGTTAGCGGCGGGGAAACGTCTGGTTAGTGGGGGTCTGCCTTACCCGAGGCCACCGCGCGAGACTCTGAGGAAACGGCGCACTTCGTTGGCTGCACTGTTGGAGACGTCGCCACCGTCACGACGTCTGTCCCAGTGACAATTGCAGGCCGGCTGTCTGCTCCAAAATTTGTTTCTGTCTACCTGGGGTGGAAAATTTCGTACTTGAATGAATAACGCTCCACTATGTCTTTTCGTTTTTTGTCGTAAAGCCTTTTTCTTTATTTAAAATGTGCCTGTTTTGGCTCGAAGGACATACAGCCATTTTAAGCAGAATATTACCCGATTACCTGTTCCACGGCCACCGTACATTCCACTTAATTGCTGGACATTGTGACTTCCGTATACGTTTTTCTTGCAAACTTGCTGACAAACCCGACCTTTCTCAGTT
This sequence comes from Schistocerca gregaria, assembly GCF_023897955.1. Classification (NCBI taxonomy): domain Eukaryota; kingdom Metazoa; phylum Arthropoda; class Insecta; order Orthoptera; family Acrididae; genus Schistocerca; species Schistocerca gregaria. The sequence goes on from NC_064926.1 coordinate 522,557,467, forward strand.
TTTCATCTTCCCAATATTCTACTAGAAACGAAAAAAAAGAGTTGGTGTTTAATATCGAAAAAAATGCATTTCCATGTATTCATGAAAATGTGTAGCAACAATCAGCAACATATGTGGACACTGTCTGCGAAATATGTTGCGAATAGAATTCCTAGGACAGAAATAATAAATTTAAACCTCATTCGTAATGCAGCAGTTTTCCACGCATGTCATCTTGGCTCTGAGCACTATGAGACTTAACATCTGAGGTCATCAGTCCCCTAGACGTAGAACTACTGCAACTTGAGGACATCACACACATCCATGCCCGAGGCAGGATTCGAACCTGCGACCGTAGCAGTCACGCAGTTCCGGACTGAAGCGTCAAGAACCGCTCGGTCATCGTGGCCGGCCCATTATATCTTCTGAACTGTGTGTGGTACCATGATTTAGTTTTGTAGCGACGCATTTTCATGCCGTCTGAGAAATTTATTGCTAATAGCTTTAGGAGCACAGACCTAATAAACATAAACGTCATGCATGATGTGGCAGTTTTTCAATCTTGTAGTTTGTGATGTCGTATTCCTGAACTATAATAGATAGATGGTTATTACTTCCACAACAATTGTTACCTGGCAATATGGGATACGTGTGCCAAATTTGACTGGAATCGGTCCAGTTGTTTGGGAGGAGATTTGGAACATACACACATCGATTTTTGTAATCTGTCTGGATATTATCCAAGATACGTCACTACCATAAACTAACCTTATATACGGTCTAGTCACATTTAATGTAACCACCACTACGTTCGACGCTAACGTGCAATAATCATTCACAGATGGCAGAGGGCAGCACCAGGAGTGGAGGGAACATAATGGGTGTGATCAGGGTGCGGGAAAAGAGTGAAGGCGTTGCCGTAATGCGGGATCGGAGCGATTTATCTGATGTCCGAAAGGGCGTGATCATGGGCTCTTGTGTGAAGGGTGGAAGCATTTCCGAAATGGCTAAGTTTGTAAACTGTTCACCACGCGGAGTGGACGTGTGGTTTGGGGCATCATGTACGGATCGCGCGGCGCCTCCCGCCGGAGGTTCGAGTCCTCCGTCAGGCATGGATGAGTGTGTATCCTTAGCATACGTTAGTTTAAGTATTACGTAAGTCTAGGGACCGATGACCTCAGAAGTTTCGTCCCTTTGGAATTCACAAACCTTTGAACATTTTGTAAACTGTTCGCTTGGCACTGTGGTTAAAGTATTAGCGTGAATGGGAAAATGGCAGTATACTGAAAACCGGCACCATAAATATTGTGGTGCATCATGGGCCATTGATGACAAGGGTGAATGACGGCTGCGGAGATGTATACGTGGGAACAGACGAGCAACTGCTGAACCAGTGACCTCCTATATGAACGGGGTGGCTCTTCAACGACCGTTCAGCGAACGGGCCTACACAGCAAGCACCTGTTTTATGGGCCCAAAATGACTGGCGTCCACAGGAGACGAAGGCAGAAATTTGGACGCAAGTGCTGCAGCTGGACATGCACTGAGTGCCTTTTTAGACGAATCACGTTTTATGTTTGACTGTACAGATGGCCGTTGGCGTGGATGGCGTGAAACGTCTGAAAGTAAACACGGCATGCGTACGTTTTCGTGGCATTGCCAGGGTGATCTACCATTCTGGAAGACGCAGTGGATCAAAATACGTACGCACCTATCCTTGGAGACCACGTCGTTCCCCCACATACAGTTTGATGGCATCTACCAGCAGGACACTGTAGTGTTTCTCACAGCTCGGAGTGTACATGCATGGTTCGAAGAGCACCACAATGGTATTACCGTATTTCCCTGGCCACCAGACTCCAGGGATTGAAACCCAATCGACAGTGCGTGACCTCTTCGATAGAGCTGTTCGCAGCGAGGACCTTCAACCGAGAAACCCAGCGCAGCAGGTAACGGCATTGGGCTCAGCACGGCCGCACTTCGCTGTCGCTATCTTCCAGAACTTTATTTACTCTCTTCCTGGACGACTCGCAGCTGTCTGCATTTCAAAAAGTGGTTATTCAAGCTTTTGACAGATGGTCACATTAAAACGTCCGGACGATGTAAAAATTTAGAGTTACAGAAACTTAGAATTACTTTGTGAACCCGGTTACATGACAGAGAAGAACTATAGGCGATGTAATTAACATAAATGAAACAGTGTATCTGAAACTGACCTTAACAATAATTTATTACATAGACTTGCAAGGACAGTGGACGATCATCGTGTTGTAATGAAGTCATTATGGCAGCTAGTGCAACTACATCAGTGATATCGATTCATATTAAGGAATAAATGCACTACAAATGCCTAAAGAGTTCATCAGAAATGATGATTAACTGATAGAATTAATCTATATTGACTTGCTGAAAGCATAGGAAGTTCGGTTCTTCGTCCAACTCCGTTGTTAAGATTTCCTTCAATAAATGAACACGGAAAACATTTAAAATGCTTCAAATGGCCCTGAGCACTATGGGACTTAACATCTGAGGTCGTCAGTCCCCTAGAACTTAAAACTACTTAAACCTAACTAACCTAAGGACATCACACACATTCATGCCCGAGGCAGGATTCGAACCTGCGCCCGTAGCGGTTGCGCGGTTACAGACTGAAGCGCCTAGAACCGCTCGGCCACGGCGGCCGACAACAACATTTAAAGTGCAGTAATTATTCATATGATATTAATAAATACTTGTAAGCTTTAAGCTTAGCGCTTTAGAGGACACTGATATGTACTTTACTTTACTTCCTAGTACAGTTTCTAGTAGACAAGGTGAATCCAAACAAAATTAGTTTTACTACAAAATTACGTAAAAGTTAAATAGTGTTTAAAGGGATTTTCTCAAAAAATCACTCTAATAAATTCCATTTCAGTTTTACGCCATTAGCGGCATCTATATTGAAATTTGGGTATTTAGTTGTGTATTTTTTATTTATTTGCTTCGACTGGTATTTGATTTGCTGCCCAGAAAGTATAGCAGGTCGTTTTGCATCTATTGTTAAAAATTTTAATTGATTACATGTGTATTATACTCAACAAAGCGGCTATCCTACACAGTTACGTTAAGTTACTGTATCAGTAAACCACGTCTACTTGTGTGACGATAGTACGCTAGTGCCTTAGTGTATTATAAGTTCAGTTAAAATAATGCAAATATATTTAAATGGTCCATGTTATGTTTTTGTGTGTACTAGCGAACTAGGCAATGATTCGAAATTGCTTAATGTGTATGAAAACCGGATATACATCGTAAACTTCTTCTCTCCATTCTCTCCTCCTCCCCTTGCCCTTGTCCATCTCTGCTCCTTTCTCCTTTCCCCCCCTCCCTCCCTCCCCCCCTCTGTTCATCACCTCTTCTCTCTGTCGATACCGTCGTTCCCTCACTCTTTGTCCTCCTACCCCTGTCTCTGACCCTGAGCCTTCATTATTGTTACTGCAAACGAAACAATGATTAGGAATTGAAGTAGCTAATGAATGAGTAGATCAGTTAGGCTCGTTAGTATATAGGGGATGAGATTGCTGCTGGATCTAGATTGAGGACAGCAGCTTCAGTGCCAATTTCGCGTAGTTTTAATTTGTTAATGGGTAGGATTGCAAAGTTTTGGACGAGTCAAACCCCGTAGTAGTTGTCTAATCATAAGCCATAAAAACAACTTTCCAGTTTTTCATAGAACTGACAAGGAAGGAAACAAAACACCGCATTATTTTTTGTTTGAAAGGATACACAAGGTGAAAGAATATATATCAGAGAAATAAAGTGGCTAACGATTTACAGCCCTCCTATCATAGTTGAAACTGATGGAATAAAAGAAATCGAAACTGCAGTTTTCGCAACAGAACCCGGCATTTTCTTTCTCTTGAATACATTACGGAAAAGAAAAAGTCTTGATCACTACTGTAGTGATTCTCCAACAGAAAGAGGTTCCCACTCAATGGTCTGAAGATGACCACAGTAGTGGTCGAAACCGGTCACCTTGATAAAGAATCGTGATCAAGACTTTTTAATAGTAAATATTTTCCTTCTCGCTATGTATTTAACAGAAATCCTACACATTGTTGTTTAACAAGTATATCGACTACGTCCTTTTGATTTTTTATTGTAGAATCGTATAAAAATTTGCAGCAAATCTGTAAAGAATATTGAGACATTTCCTAACAACGTTTCTTTTTTCTACATTATATTTGCATTTATATATTATGTACATTTAAAATAGACTACGGCTGCCTGGTAGTTCATTTGAAGTAAATGGTCACGAGCCAATCGAGATATTTGATATTTGATTAATGTATGCTCTATGTCCATATGAATATTCATTGGAGTATTCTGTAAATTATGAAGTAAATCGATCGAGAATTTTTCGAGAGTTTTGGACAAAGTGTTTCTCCTTTATATACTACGTATACATTCACACATTATGTATATTAAGATATATAGCCTACGTCCATCCGAATGTTGACGAAAGTATCGCGTAAAAATCGGAAGTAAATTTGGTTAGATCTTTTAAAGACTTAGCTAAAAACATTTCCTCTTTATATAAAGCAACTGAATGTAATAAAGCCATGCATTCAGTTAATGGTCTCTAATGCCGTATATATATGTGTAAAATGTCTAATTTTTAGTTAGTTATGCCCTGACACCTCTCTTATGAATTCCTTTTCAAATAATTTGGGCTATATTTTGTGTTTTTTCTAGATATAGTTTTTTATGTAGGAAAGGAAAAACTGGTGTTTGTAAGGAGAAGCGAAGGCAATAACGCCACACTGAAATTATTTCACATTTATGACACCAAACGTACCATAAATAAGTGAAAAATAAAGAAAATGCATAATTGTAACCAGTAATGGACGTGATACATTCCACAATTATGGAAACAATGCAAAATTTTAGCGTACAGTGAACTTGTAATTCAGTCACTTCGAGGTTCAGAACAGCCATATTTGCAGAGTGTACACAGTCCCGATTTTTTCAGAGATCAATCATCACATGCTTCATTATACCATGCTTTACACTGTGTACACTAATCCTGACCTTGCTCCTTTCGTCGTAGAAGTAACCAACACAGTACAGTATAAGTCCACAGGACAAGACTTGGAGTGTGCTTTAACTGAGATTTCTCGCCAGAATTTGCAAGAGTCGTTGCTGCTGCTGCTGACGGATCAATATTAACCAACTCTCTTTTGAGAATTGTTGCTTTGGATTATGGACAAGTTTCCTATTTGGCGTCTTCTCTTCACTTTTGGTCAGCTAGTCTCGAAGCGTCCGAATAGTAAATCCAGACATAGCTGTTTCAGGAGCCTTCCGTGGATCCTTAGTAGTCCACCTTACACGAAGATTTTGACGGGCGTTACCCATATTGTCACGTACATGAGAAAAATACAGAAATAACGTTATTACCTGCAGGTGTCTTATGAAAGTTTTTCCCAACTGTACTGAAAAATATTTAAATTTGTTAAAATCTATTTACATGATTTCATACACGAAAGAATGGTTTTTAATCACATAATAATCGAAACATTAAATGAGAATAGCGTTAGAAACTCATAAGAACCTCCTTTAACTCACGGAAAATATTCAGTGTCAATAGGAAGCAAACTCTTAGCACGCGAGGTCACTCTGGCAACTTTCTAATTCACACTGAGGATGGTGTAGCTGCAAAGGACGCTACAAGCATGTCGGTGGAAGCTCATGCCTTTGTCATTCGTTATTTACATGGTGTTTCCATCATCGGTATATTTGCTAACTAGCCATTAAACTGCCCATCGTATTAAAACCTACACGGCGTTACCATCTTCAGTTACCGAATTATTGTATTTATGTACACATAAAATCTAGGTTAAAAATATATAGCTTATGTCTCCCTGAGCTTTTATTAGAATATGTGTAGAAACCTGACGTAAATCGATCGGGAACTTTCCGATATTTTTGATAACAACGTTAGACAACAACTTGTCTTTATACAGGCGTAGTAGTGTAGAAGACATTGTAATTGAAACTTCCTGGCAGATTAAATCTGTGTGCCCGACCGAGACTCGAACTCGGGACCTTTGCCTTTTGCGGGCAAGTGCTCTACCAACTGAGCTACCGAAACACGACTCACACCCGGTACTCACAGCTTTACTTCTGCCAGTATCTCGTCTCTTACCTTACAAACATTACAGAAGCTCTCCTGCGAACCTTGCAGAACTAGCACTCCTGAAAGAAAGGATATAGCGGAGACATGGCTTAGCCACAGCCTGGGGGATGTTTCCAGAATGAAATTTTCACTCTGCAGTGGAGTTTGAGCTGATATGAAACTTCCTGGCAGATTAAAAATGTGTGCTCGACCGAGACTCGAATTCTGCAAGATTCGCAGGAGAGCTTCTGTAAAGTTTGGAAGGTAGGAGACGATATACTGGCAGAAGTAAAGCTGTGAGTACCGGGTGTGAGTCGTGCTTCGGTAGCTCAATTGGTAGAGCACTTGCCCGCGAAAGGCAAAGGTCACGAGTTCGAGTCTCGGTCGACACACAGTTTTAATCTGCCAGGAAGTTTCATATCAGCGCACACTCCGCTGCAGAGTGAAAATTTCATTCTCGAGACATTGTAATTATTGTATAAAGTTAACGATTTAGTATTTTGTATCAAATGATTATGTTATGGGAACAGGCGTACCGCATGATGTGACGTAGGTGATCTAGCATTCAGTTTCAGAACCTACCCGGATGACACAGGCCATGTAGTAACCTTTGAAGTTAGTGTACGCCACTGCAGTGTCGCAGCAAACTGAGACGATCGGATGAGACTGTGTAAGTCTCTCATGGAACCAGGAGTCTCCATCTACGCCTCTCTCACAGCGCTCCACTTCCTCTGCCAGTTCGCCCATAGTCTCACTACCGCGAACTAAGAGCGTTCCTCTACATCGTCTCTCCATGGCCGCTGCCTGCAGACTCCCATAAACGACAGTCTGGAAAGCAGCCCCGAGATATCTGTCAAAATAACAGGTATTACATCATTATACCATTTCTCATATTTTATGAGATCACCATTAACATGTGACACTCATGTCTTCACTTCGTGAGACACTGCATAGAGGTTTGGAATTTAATCCAGGACATTGGTTCAGAGACATGGTCGGGAAGATTACGCCACCACTTCTCCTCCTCTAGCTGGACAAATATTAGCAATGAAATATTCATCCACCACCAGGATTCGAAGCGGTGCACCTCCGCATCCAGTGTTATTGCACTGACGTGCGTTAGCAGCCTCGGCTATGGAGCCTGGAACGGACCAATACAGCTGACACCGCAAGGAAAAACCATCCAACAGCAAGAATCACATAAAACATTCCTCTATTTAAGACGGTTTCAACAGACTTTGCTGTCATCTTCACGTCATAAAATCTTGTTGTTGTAAAACATGTTCATTTTACGCTGAACCTCACGCAAAAGATGTCATACAGATAAAAATCACCTTTTATAATATATTCATTTATATCCACTAAACACCTTATGCGTGAGGTTCAGCGCAAAATGAACATTTTGTACTACAACAATATGTTGAGACTTGAAGATCACAACAAAGTCTGTTGAACCCTGTTGTCTTAAATAAAGAACTATTTTATGCGAGTCTGCCTGTTGAATGTTTTTTACAGTTAAGACATATCGCCCTTCTGTACTCTCAAAATGAGAAAATTCAAACAACTAACATCATTTTAGAGTAAGATTCTAGAATCTATACCGTGTTAGAACGTCACGCAATACCACGAAGGGAAAGATCTATTACCAAACAATCTGTAAGGATTCAGAAAATACCGTAAGATGTACCATGAAGTCCGGTAAATAGTTAATGATATGATTTAGGTACTGTTTCATTACCAAAAATACCAATCAGCTTGAAAGGTTACTACTAATTTTGAGATTGTGAAGGCTAAGAAAGTCGTAGAAGGAGACCAAGAGATGAATACAGTATGCAGATTCAGAAGGATGTAAGTTGCAGCAGTTATTTGGAGACGAAGACACTTGCACTATCATAGAGTAACTGGAGATCTTCATCAAACCAGTCTTTGGAGTGAAGACCACAACAATAACAACAAAATCGACAGATGTAAAGGTAATTTTCGGTGTACTCCAAGGAAGTGTGACAGGACCGTTACTGTTTACAATATGTATATATACGTGACCTGGCAGAAAGATTAGGATGCTCTCTAAGGCAGTTCACAGATTATGCGGTTGTCTGTAACAAAGTAGCAACGCCAGAAAATAGGAACGATTTGCAGAATGAACACAGACAATTGATAAATGGTGGAGGCTCTGTCAGTTGACCCTGAACGTAAATAAATGTAACATTCGGCATACGTAGGAAAATAAATGCACTACTTTATGGCTACACTACTGATGACAAACCACTGGAAACAATATCTGCAGTAAAATATTTAGAAATAATTGTCCGAAGCGATCTTAAGTGGAATGACCATATAAAAGAAATAGTGGGAAAAGCAGATGACAGATTCATAGGAAGAATCTTAAGGAAATGTAACTGATCCACGAAGGCAGTGATTTATAAGACGCTTTTTCGACGCATTCTTGAATATTGCTCATCTATCTTGGACTCCTGCTAGATAGCACTGATAGAAGAGTGAGAGAAGCTCCAACGAAGAGCAGTACGTTTCGTCACTGGATCGTTTAGTCGCCACGAGAGCGTTACGTAGATACTCAACAAACTCTACTGGCAGACGTTACAAGAGAGACGTTGTGCATCACGGAGAGATTTACTATTGAAATTTGGAGAGAGCACATTTCGGGAAGAGTCGGACAACATATTTCTTCCCCCTACATACATACGTCTCGCTAAATTACCATGGGTAGACAATTCGAGATATTAAAGTCAATACAGATGCTTACCGACAGTCAGTTGCCACAAGCTATTCGCGAGTGAAATGGGGTTGGAGGGCTCAGTTGGTGGCACAAAAAGTACCCTCCGACTCACACCATTATGTGGCTTGCAGGATGTGAGGTAGATGTAGATGTGAAATAACAACATCCATCAAGTGTTTCATAATATCACCGACTTGTACGTTGCTATTCTGTATGTGTTTTGGTCGCAGGAAGTAAGATCTATATTTACGTCATTGGTATTGAAGTCTCCTATCGACATGGTTCTTTAATTCGTGTGAACAAAAGATCAGATGTGTTTCATAAAACGTTAGGGCATTACATTATTATTATTATTATTATTATTATTGACTGTTATTGTAGAACTATCGTTTATTTGAACTGTATTACGTAGTATTTGTGGTATTTTTTTCCTGTATGCTGGCTGAGATCTGGGAACAGCTGTCGGCTAAACTTCGCTTGAATAGTTCATTTCATTGCATTTTATTAAGAGGCCAAGTGCATACACGAAGTACAATGAAAAAAAAAGCTATTGTCGTGTTTCTTTGGAAATCCATCAACAGCTGTATGGGTGTCATTTCACTTCCATGCATGAAAAAAAAAATAAAACAAGTGTTTATCACTGTGGTTAATGGAGTAATAATAATTGCTTGACAACTTCGACCAGAAGTTGATTTAGTTGAAATTTATCGAAAATACAACATGCAACTTGTAACCGTCCGCTTAAATTGTTAGAAGCTTAGTCAGTCGGTGTCGTAATTTTGAAACGAGAGTTGGTATGAATGTCGCGTAATAAATATTTCGCATGAAGCGCAGTTGCAACACAGGCAAAGGTCAATTGTGGTAACTAAGCTACTGAACATTAAACGTGATGATATTAAGGAATACACCCTACTGACTACAGAAAATACGAGGGCACGTCCATTCGCGAGTGAGTGGTTCAAAATAACAAAGGTAACGTGCTTGCCTCTCACGCAAGTCGGCCAGCGTTTGATTCCCGGGAGATTTTCTCCGTTCGTGAACTGGGTGATGTGTTGTTGTCATTATCATTTCATCGACATTATCGACGTGTAAGTCGTCCAATGTGACGTCGAATGATATAAGATTTGCACCTGGCGGCTAAACTTCGCCGATGGGGCCTCCCGGCCAAAGATGCCATACGGTCATTTCATTTTTTACAATTAATACTGTGAAGAAAATGGGTCATAATTATAGTTACGTTGGTACATACTCAAATGTATGCGAACACACGGTCAGGAGAGAGGCACGTACGTTCTAAGTACTATCATTCCCCGTGGCCTAGCAAAAAAGAATTATGATTAAAATCCATTTATTCATCTAAGGAAGAAAGTTATCGGACTTCGTAATTAAATGAAAAGAAAGACTACAGGTTCTGAATGTTGCGGCAAATAGTCCATGACCTAAATCTTGAAACTGACATTGGCGGCCACGAAGGGAAAGAGATGAATACATTCACGTACTTCTATTGTGGAGCAGCGCCGTCGTGAAGATCGTCGCCTCCTTCTAAATTTTCCATACAAAAGTAAAATAATAACTTCCTGAGTTACAGGAGTTGTGATCCATCGTATCGTAAGTCAGAAAATCATATTGTCTATGATTTGCTTTTATTGTATAACACAATTTCGCTTTAAAATTAGACAGCACGTCTTATCGCCAGGACATGAGAACAACGAAAGGAAACTAATTCTAAAACTAATGAGCAAAGAGCGTAAATCTTCTTTTGTCCATCACTCATAAATACTTTTCACATTAATCTTTAGTATGAGAGACGAATAACTATCTATACATTTATCAATAAGAAAAAATTATTAAGTTCCTTTATACACTGGTCCGATAAACATTACGATCACGTAAGTTAACTAAAGCATAGAGTGAGTTTATCAGTGGACAAGATTGTAATGTGATGAAAAGTATATCTTACAGACAGACTGAAACTACTGTGATAAGATATTTGATGAATTTCTTTTATTTTTAGTGAAGTTGTAAAAGCGACTCTTGACTGATGGTCTTGAATGTCTAACTCAAAGGTTGTCGATGATCGTTAGGGCAGAAGCGATAAACAGTGAAGATTCCGACTATAAGTGAAAGTATTATTCAAGCGTTTCTTTCCCTTCCTATAGCTTTTTGTGTGCTGAATGAGCCAAACTTCCATTATTACGAAATGTTAAGAACAAAAACTGATACTAGATATTGAAAAAGTAGAACTGCTACGTCACAAGTGTCAAAAACTCCTGTTACGTACAGCCCAAGTAATTTAGAGGTTTCACGAATGATCGTCTACCATGAATCATAGTAACAATAATGCAGAGCTCTATGTCTGGTACATGGTGTGGGTTCCTGTAGTCATGTCCTAGTTCATGAACCACGGGCAACGTATGAGTGGCCAAGTAAGTGGTCCCGACAGTCGGGATACCAGTTACTTTGGAATAAGGCTGGGCATCTCGGACATATTCTGAGTCGTGGTCACCTTTGTGCTCATACTGCAAAGACTACCAAATCCACCGGTTAGTCCCTCAACCGTTAGGGGTAAAACTCAATGGGACTTGGGGCAAGTAAGGCTAGCAACCTGCTTCCCCGATACTTTAAATATGATGCTGGTAACAATCAGAGCAAAATGCCTCGGACCTTTGGAGGTGACGGAGTCCCACCTCTAACTGACAAACCAGGGGACTCCTAAGATCCGACTTGGCAAACAAATGGTAATGAGATGGGGAGCTATTAATATCAGTGGGGGCTACTCAGGGACGAAGGTAGAGCTGGCAGAGGATGCAAGTAAGATGGGGCTGCACATTTTAGCTGTTAGTGACATTCGGGTAAGGGGTAAGAAAGAAGAGGAAGTTGGAGAATACAAGGTCTACCTGTCAGGAGTCAAAGCAAGAATAGCACAATGGGGTGTAGGGCTTTACATCAGGAAAGAAATGGAACCCAGCGTAGTTGCAGTAAGGTATGTAAACGAACGACTGATGTGGATAGATTTGACAGTGTCTAGCAAGAAAATTAGGATTGTGTCAGTATATTCGCATTGTGAAGGGACAGATCAAGATAAGATGGATAGTTTTTATGAGGCACTCAGTGATGTAGTTGTTAGAGTAAAGGACAAGGACAGTGTTCTGCTCAGGGGTGATTTTAATGCCAGGATTGGAAATCGAACAGAAGGGTATGAAAAGGTTATGGGTAAATTTGCAGAGGATATGAAGGCCAACAGGAACGGGAAACAACTCTTGGATTTCTGTGCCAGTATGGGCTTAGTAATCACAAACTCCTTTTTTAAACATAAGAACATTCACCGGTATACTTGGGAAGGCAGAGGAACCAGATCTGTCATTGACTATATAATAACAGATCACGAATTCAGGAAGGCTGTGAGGGACACACGTGTATTCAGGGGATTCTTTGATGACACTGATCATTATTTAATCTGCAGTGAAATTGGGATTGTGAGGCCGAAAGTGCAGGAGGTCAGGTCCATATGTAGGAGGATAAGAGTGGAGAAACTTCAGGATAAGTAAATGAGGTACAAGGACATAACAGCAATCTCAGAAAGGTACC